>NC_065443.1:116136927-116736927 GCF_917563875.1 Diabrotica virgifera virgifera
TTACTTTATTAAAAATAACCCCACAAATCGAGAGAGGGACAAATTCTAAGCAAAATTTGTTATATAATGTTATTAAATTAAATCAATAATTTTTGAGTTATTAAAGATCAAATATTTTAATTTTTGTGAAAGAAAATGCATGCTTTAAAGCGATTTTTCATAAATAACTCAAAAACTGTAAGTTTTTACAAAAAAGTTTTCATAACTAAAATTGAACCTAATAAAAAATATAATAAATTGCTTACTTGAAAACCCCTTTAATGTTAATTTAAAGTAAGTTATTGGTAATTAAATGTATATTTTTTTCTGCGACTGTTCAAATCTAAGGATTCAAGCTTAAATAACGGGAAAGAGATGCATTTTATAACACTTAGGTACTAAATACTTGTCAAAGTACTTAGAAATACCTATCAAAAATGAGCTCCAGAAAAAGTTGATAGCATCAAAATTTATAATTATAAAGTATACAGCTATAAAACTGTAAAACATTTAATCTTTCAAATACTTTATTTTTTTAGATCATATTTAAAATAATAACTCCAACAATACTCGATTGACGTAAAAAATTTGGTGATAACGAAATTTGAGTTTTTTTTATTAGCAAAGATTTTAATTGTTTTTTGATTTATGTATGAATCAAAATAACGAAGATAGAAACGTTTAAGCCTAAATTTTGGAGCCCTTTAACCTATTATCCTAAAAAATAAATTATTTTGTATTTGAAAGATTAAGCCGGTACTTTATGTCTCGGTTGAAAGCCGGTTAGTTAACCGGAGTTTAATCGGGACCTCTTTAGGGTCTCTTGCGTTGTAATAAATGCAATTACAAGTATTATTATGATTATAAATAAGAATAACAATAATACTTATAATTGCATTTATTACAACCCAAGAGACCCTAAAGAGGTCACGATTAAACTCCAGTGAACTAACCGGCTGTTAATCGAGACATAAAATATCGGGCCTAAATGCAATACAGTTTTATAGCTCTTGAAATTACCTTTCAAATAGTTGGATGTGCCTGATATCATACAAATTAACCGAGTGATTAAAAAAAAATTCATTTTTTTTGTAAAAATTTTTGGAGTATAAATTTTGATGCTGTCAACTTTTTCTGAAGCTCATTTGATAGGTATTTCTAAGTACTTTGACAAGTATTTAGTAAGTGTTATAAAATGCATCTCTTTCCCGTTATATAAGCTTGAATCCTTAGATTTGAATAGTTGCAGAAAAAACTATACATTTAATTACCTATAACTTACTTTAAATTTACATTAAAAGGTTTTTCAAGTCAGCAATTTATTATATTTTTTATTAGCTTTAATTTTAGCGATGAAAACTTTTTTGTAAAAACTTACAGTTTTTAAGTTATTTACGAAAAATCTCTTTAAATTAAAGCATGCATTTTCTTTCACAAAAATTAAAATATTTGATCTTTAATAACTCAAAAAATATTTATTTATTTTAATAACATATAACAAATTTTGCTTAGAATTTGTCCCTCTGTTGATTTGTGGGGTTATTTTTAATAAAGTAATTTTCACCCCCGGGAAGGGGTGACATATACCCCCGGCAAAGTTGTTATTGTTAATTTTCTTTCTTGACGTATCCTCTACCCGCTCACCTATTTTCGTGAAAATGAATGAAGGTTTACCGAAATCGAAGGTCATAGTTGATTTTTACCTTCAGTGACTGCACTATAGAAAGAACATGGCAATTCAATAATTGAAATGCGTATATTTTGCGAGCTCATAAATTATTAAACGATATGTAGTCGCCAAATAATTAATTTAAATTATTTTAAGTACAACTCTCTCTTAAGCCGGGAATATGGGATGGTTTTCTTGCCAAGGGGTTGTAGCTCTATAATCGAAAGGCGCGTGATTTAAGAGTTTATTCTTAGAATATAAGCTATACGAATTAAACTACTATTAACTTTTTTGTAAAAACTTACAGTTTTTCAGTGAGTTACGAAAAACCGCTTCAAAACATGCATTTTTTTCACGAATAATTAAAATTTTTGATGTTTAATAACTTAAAAAGTATTGACTTACTTTAATAACTTTATATAATAAATTTTGCTTATAATTTGTTCTTTTATAGATTTGTGCAATTATTTTTTATAAAATAATTTTCACCCCCGAGAAGGGGCGATATCCACCCTCAGCGTAAAGGCGCAAGGTGGTACCATGTCACCTTTGTTTCTTGAGGTATCCTCTAACCACTGACCAATTTTCGTGAAAATCGATGAAGGTTCACCGAAATTGAAGGTAATCGTTGATTTTTACCTTCAGTGACTGCACTATACAAAATAAATTGCAAGTTACTGATCTAAATGCGCGTAATTTGGGAGCACATAAATTATTAAATGATATGTAGTCGCCAAATAATTAATTTAATGCATTTTAAGTACAACTTTCTCTTAAGCCGGGTAGATAGGGTGGTTTTCTTGCGAAGGGGTTGTAGCTCAATAATCGAAATGCACGTGATTTAATAGTTTATTCTTAGAGTATATAAGCTATAGGAATTATATCCGCAATACGATATATTTTAAGTTTTCTCAGCATTTTTCTCTTAAGTTAAATCAATTAAAGGGTTGTTTGGGGGTGAAGGGGATGAGCTCAAAAATCAAAGCTATATAATTTCAAGAGTTCATAAATAGCTCGTAATTCTGCCGCAAAAACCGATTCAATATTCCTATTTTTAAGTAGTGGGGGGGGGGGCTGACTCAGACCCCCCTACTAAAGTATTAAATTCCTGCTCAGTGGAACGAGCTCAAAATTTTTAGTTTGCGGAATATGAAAGCTCATAAATAGCTCATAAATCAGGGCTATTTGTTTTTTAATTTTTGCAAGTGGGGGGGGGGGGGGGGGCAGCTCAACACGGGTCCCATCCAGCGCAGACGTCCGATCTTTATGGATGTTATGACGTCGGGTTCGTTGTATGCTGCGTATAGTTCAAAATTATATCTTCTGCGCCATACGTCATTTTCTTTCACCCCCTTATATATGTGTCTAAGGATTTTTCGTTCAAACGTACCTAATAAGTTCTCATCGCTTTTCGTCAGTGTCCATGTCTCTGATCCATATATAAGGACCGGTTTTATCAGGGTTTTGTATATTTTGCATTTGGTTTTTCTCGTGATGTTGTTAGATCTTAGATGTTTATTGAGTCCATTATATGTTTTATTAGCAATATGTATTCTTCTCTTAACTTCTTCGCTGACATTGTTATCTGCGGTAACTAGTGAACCTAGATATGTAAAATTTTTTACGCTTTCGATGTTATAATCTCCTATTGTCAGATTCTGTAGGTTTCTTTGGCCTGTCGATTTGCTGGCCTTCATGTATTTGGTTTTTATTTCATTAATATTTAGGCCACTGTTTTGTGCCGCTCTTTCTATAGCATTAAATGCTTCTATCATTTCTCTTTTGCTTCTAGCTATGATAGCAACATCATCTGCAAATGCCAATTCGCCCCTTCGTTGTTAACTTCAAATATATCTAAAACTAATGATTTTATCGTTACAAATAAAAGGTATATTATTTACATAGAAAGTATTGGAGAATTTACAAATTATGCTAAAATAGCAGTTCCGTCAGTGGCGTAGAATTTGGGAAGGGCCAACCATTCACTTTTCCCTGTCGTACGCCTCTGTTAGTAGCCATAAACAATTATTTAACATAATTTATTATGGTGTACTGCAACACTAAACTCGGCTTTGCAAAAGAAAGATAGTCGAAATTAGCTGCAATTTGAAATAAAAAAAAGAAAGTATAGAATAGAGAAGAAGGAAGGAAGAAGAATAGGATAGATCACCGGCTAAGTAGCTCGAGAAACAAGAGACTAAAAAGAAGGTGGGATTCGAGGGTCAGAAAAAGGAATACAATTAAAACAGATTTATTTCTGAAATAATTTGGGAGTGAAAGAAGAAGAGCTGGAAGAATAAAACAGAAACTAGATAAATAAAAACAGTCAGAGATCCTGAACAAACTAAAATAGAGGGCGCCAGTCTTAATCTTTAGCAAAGTAACAAATATATAGATTAACTAAACTTTCCTAATATGAAATTTATGTTGTTTCATCCTAAACCAAGTGCCAAGTACCCTTTGAAGTTAAACTGGAAAGAGATATGTAATAAGCAAAAACGAATTCTACTAAATTTTTAATTACAATTTTCACAAATATAGTAGGTATAATTTACAAAAGAAAATATACAATGTTACAATGTGATATATATATATATATATATATATATATATATATATATATATATATATATATATATATATATATATATAATTAGTAAATAATTGAAAATAAATAAAAGTCCTAGTGAGATTTGATGGTTTAAAAATAGAATAACCTATCAGTTTTTATGTTGTACTGTTCATTGAAATTTAAATAAACCCAAAAAATATAACATACCAGAATATTTGAGATATATATTTTACCGCCTTTTGACCAGTAGCGATAGAAACTCCTGGATAAAGACCCGTGTTGAGCTGCCCCCCCCCCCCACTTGCAAAAATTAAAAAACGAATAGCCCTGATTTATGAGCTATTTATGAGCTCTCATATTCCGCAAACTAAAAATTTTGAGCTCGTTCCACTGAGCAGGAATTTAATACCCTAGTGGGGGGGCTGAGTCAGCCCCCCCCCACTACTTAAAAATAGGAATATTGAATCGGTTTTTGCGGCAGAATTACGAGCTATTTATGAGCTCTTGAAATTATATAGTTTCGATTTTTGAGCTCATCCCCTTCACCCCCTAACAACCCTTTAATTGATTTAACTTAAGAGAAAGATGCTGAGAAAACTTAAAATATATCGTATTGCGGATATAATTCCTATAGCTTATATACTCTAAGAATAAACTATTGAATCAAGGGCATTTCGATTATTGAGCTACAACCCCTTCGCAAGAAAACCACCCTATCTTCCCGGCTTAAGAGAAAGTTGTACTTAAAATGCGTTAAACTAATTATTTGGCGACTACATATCATTTAATAATTTATAAGCTTCCAAATTACGCGCATTTAGATCAGTAAATTGCAATTTATTTTGTATAGTGCAGTCACTGAAGGTAAAAATCAACGATTACCTTCAATTTCGGTGAACCTTCATCGATTTTCACGAAAATTGGTCAGTGGTTAGAGGATACGTCAAGAAACAAAGGTGACATGGTACCACCTTGCGCCTTTACCCTGAGGGTGGATACCGCCCCTTCTCCGGGGTGAAAATTATTTTATAAAAAATAACTGCACAAATCAATAAAAGAACAAATTAAAAGCAAAATTTATTATATAAAGTTAATAAAATAAGTCAATACTTTTTAAGTTATTAAAGATCAAAGATTTTAATTATTTGTGAAAAAAAAAATGCATGTTTTGAAGAGGTTTTTTGTAAATCACTCAAAAACTGTAAGTTTTTACAAAAAAACTAATAGTAGTTTAATTCGTATAGCTTATATTCTAAGAATAATCTCTAAAATCACGCGCCTTTCGATTATTGAACTACAACCCCTTCGCAAGAAAACCATCCCATATTCCCGGCTTAAGAGAGGGTTGTACTTAAAATAATTTAAATTAATTATTTGTCGACTATATATTGTTTAATAATTTATGAGGTCGCAAAATATACGCATCTCAATTATTGAATTGCCATTTTCTTTCTATAGTGCAGTCACTGAAGGTAAAAATCAACTATGACCTTCGATTTCGGTAAATCTCCATTCATTTTCACGAAAATTGGTGAGCGGATTTTGATACTATCAACTTTTTCTGGATCTTATTTTTGATGGGTATTTCTAAGTACTTTGACAAGTATTTAGTACCTAAGTGTTATAAATTGCATCTTTTTCCCGTTATTTAAACTTGAACCCTTAGATTTGAACAGTCGCGGAAAAAAATATACATTTAATTACCAATAACTTACTTTAAATTAACATTAAAGGTTTTTCAAGTAAGCAATTTATTATATTTTTTATTAGCTTCAATTTTAGTGATGAAAACTTTTTTGTAAAAACTTACAGTTTTTGAGTCATTTATGCAAAATCGCTCTAAAGCATGCATTTTCTTTCCAAAAATTAAAATATTTGATCTTTAATATCTCAAAAAGTATTGATTTATTTTAATCACATTATGTAACAAATTTTGCTTACAATTTGTCCCTCTCTCGATTTGTGGGGTTATTTTTAATAAAGTAATTTTCACTCCCGAGAAGGGGTGACATATACCCCAGGCTAAAACCCCAAGTTGTTATTGTCAATTCGTGAAAATAAATGGAGATTTACCGAATTCGAAGGTAATAGTTGATTTTTACCTTCAGTGACTGCACTATAGAAAGAAAATGGCAATTCAATAATTGAGATGCGTATATTTTGCAAGCTAATAAATTATTAAACGATATGTAGTCGCCAAATAATCAATTTAAATTATTTTAAGAACAACTCTCTCTTAAGCCGGGAAAATGGGGTCGTTTTCTTGCGAAGGGGTTGTAGCTATATAATCGAAAGGTGCGTGATTTAAGAGTTTATTCTTAGAACATAAGCTATACGAATTAAACTACTATTAACTTTTTTGTAAAAATTTACAGTTTTTCAGTGATTTACAAAAAACTTCTTCAAAACATGCATTTTTTTCACAAATAATTAAAATCTTTGATCTTTCATAACTTAAAAAGTATTGACTTATTTTATTAACTTTATATAATAAATTTTGCTTTTAATTTGTTCTTTTATTGATTTGTGCAGTTATTTTTTATAAAATAATTTTCACCCCGGAGAAGGGGCGGTATCCACCCTCAGGGTAAAGGCGCAAGGTGGTACCATGTCACCTTTGTTTCTTGACGTATCCTCTAACCACTGACCAATTTTCGTGAAAATCGATGAATGTTCACCGAACTTGAAGGTAATCGTTGATTTTTACCTTCAGTGACTGCACTATACAAAATAAATTGCAATTTACTGATCTAAATGCGCGTAATTTGGAAGCTTATAAATTATTAAATGAGATGTAGTCGCCAAATAATTAGTTTAACGCATTTTAAGTACAACTTTCTCTTAAGCCGGGAGGATAGGGTGGTTTTCTTGCGAAGGGGTTGTAGCTCAATAATCGAAATGCCCTTGATTTAATAGTTTATTCTTAGAGTATATAAGCTATAGGAATTATATCCGCAATACGATATATTTTAAGTTTTCTCAGCATCTTTCTCTTAAGTTAAATCAATTAAAGGGTTGTTTGGGGGTGAAGGGGATGAGCTCAAAAATCGAAACTATATAATTTCAAGAGCTCATAAATAGCTCGTAATTCTGCCGCAAAAACCGATTCAATATTCCTATTTTTAAGTAGTGGGGGGGGCTGACTCAGCCCCCCCACTAGGGTATTAAATTCCTGCTCAGTGGAACGAGCTCAAAATTTTTAGTTTGCGGAATAAGAGAGCTCATAAATAGCTCATAAATCAGGGCTATTTGTTTTTTAATTTTTGCAAGTGGGGGGGGGCCAGCTCAACACGGGTTGGATAAAGTCGCCCTGAAGACTTTAGTTGGCTGAAATTCGCTGATGTGATGATCACCACACCGTGGTAGAGAGAAGTTCAATGGAACGTGATCCATAAATTCACGTCCGATAGAAGGAAACCATTCAATTTTTGGAAACGTCTAACCATAGACCATTCCAGACAGCCTCCAACCAGAAAGTAAACCTCTTTACTTTGACGAGACGGAAAGTTTCCAGGTACGGAAAATATGCAGAAAAACCAACACACAAAACCAAAAACCATAAGACCAAACTCCAAAATCGTAAACCAAAACTCCAAAATCCAAAACCAAAAACTGGTAAACCAAAACTCCAAAATCAATATATTTTTGGTAGAGGCTTTGTAACTGTAACAGTATCTTTCTGCCTTAACTACACTTTCTGCCAAGTATGACACACACCAAGAAAAATAGTAAATACGTAATCTTTAGTTGTTTTTCTTTGGAACTGTATTTCTCGAGATATTAGACCGTTTTCAATATTTTTCTACTAGCGTGCAAAAATGTCTACTTTCGCGCACGCATTTTAGTTTAGAAAGTTTTACTTTTCCGCACGCGTTTTACTTTTCCGCAAGCGTTTTACTTTTCCGCACACGTGTTAATTTAGATATGTTAATATGGCCTTAAAGTAATTATAATACATGCAATAAACTAATATTTAGATATTATTTACTAATTTATTTCAAATATATCTTATTGTGTTCATGTTTTAATGAAATTAACGCGACAATTCGACGAAATAAAATAATTTTGACATAATATTCGAAAGTCAAATCAGTAGACAATAACAGTGGTTTTGAATCGTCGTCATGGAAACCAAGATCGTCGTCATGCTAACCAATTATGCTGAAACTTTGGTTTTGACAACCTTGTCAAAGAATTAATTTGTGTATGTATTTTCATATTAATTAAATTAATTGATTAAGATTTGGTCATTTTTTAAAGACTCGTAGAAAAAATATTGTTCCTAACGCTTGCAGAAAGTCTCTTTTCCGCACTCGACTGCTTGCCGAACTCCCGCTTCGCGTCGTTCGGCAAACTGCAGTCGCGTGCGGAAAAGTATGACTTTCTGCACTTGTTAGGAAAATAACTATTTCCTAGCATTAAAAAATAAATCGTATTTTTCCGATTATAACGCAATCCATTAAAAATTCGAAAAAATGTCTCAAATAAAAGTTATTTACTTTATCTTAAGGAATCCAAATCTGCAATAAAAAATGGACCATCCAATTTTTAAGATGTCTTTTAAAAGTTCTTGATTTTAAATTTTTCAAAAAGTACCATGATCAATATTTTTAATGTGTTTTTGTCAAGTCCTAATGTGTCATTTGTTAGATATTTTGTCAACCATAAGCATAAGTCAAATCTGACAACTGGATGAGTTAAAGATGGTACAGAAAGAAATAAAGAATAAAAGAAATTATCTAACATGGGCTTTTTAAAATATTTTTGAGGATAGAACGTGTGATTTAAGTATGTTTATCTAACTTTGATTCAACAGTTAAAAAAACGACTAGTTACCTATTTATATTAGACTTTATTATTATTTATTATCACTATTTTGACTGATTGTTACATAAGAATTACATAAGAAAAACACAGAATGTGCACGACCAAAAAAATTAGCATATATTCATTTCCTAAAAAAAAACAAGCCAAAACAAAGCGTTTTTTAAATTTGAAAACGAGACGTGAATACTCACATTAATAAATTGTGCAAAAACCAGACTCTCCCACCTATTTTTAAACCACTTCCCTATCGGCTAACTATTATAAACAACAATATTACAACGATTTCCGTTACAAAGATAAATTGGAAAACACTTCTTGCACTAAACATCCAAACGATACATGACTGAATGCACATGCACAGACGATATTTGGACCAAAGTCTACTGAGTAAGTTATCCGAGTTCAGACAGAGAATGATTATTTTTATTTTGGGATATAAATAAGTTTTCCTTGATTTTATACAGACGACGGACTACGCTTCGTACCTTTTTCTGAAGATCGTTGCCTGGAATGCATGAAATTAGCTATTTTTATTAGAAAATATTCTTCTACGTATACTTTTTATAAAAAGTTCTCTATAATTTTGAAGCCTTGTTCGTCTTATGGCGCCCATCCGTTACACTGGTTACACTAACATGGCTATTTTCGCTTTGTTGACTGCTTCTCTAATAAATAAATATGAAAAAAATATTTTTAAGAAACGCTTTTCTTTAGTTACAAGTGACTAAATCATCATCATCATCATCATTCTCTTTGCCTTATCCGTATGCGGGGTCGGCTTCCCTAATTGCATTTCTCCACACAATTCTATCTTGGGTCATATCAATGTTAATCCCCTTTACCAACATATCCTGCCTTATGGTCTCCCCGCAGGTCTTCTTTGGTCTTCCTCTCCTACTCCTTCCAGGAATCTGCACTGCAGCTATTCTTCGTATTGGGTGATTAACGTCTCGACGTTGAACATGACCAAACCATCTTAACCTATGCTTTCGCATTTTGGCATCAATTGGTGCCACACCTAGACTTCCCCTAATATACTCATTTCTAATTTTATCCTTCTTTGTCACTCCACTCATCCATCTAAGCATTTCCGCCACATGCATTCGTTGTTCCTCTTTCTTTTTCACTGCCCAACATTCAATTCCGTACATCATAGCCGGTCTTATGGCTGTTTTATAGAATTTTCCCTTCAGCTTCATTGGAATTTTTCTGTCTCCATTACTCTGTAATACCGATCCTAGGTACTTAAAACTATTGCTTTTCACAATCATTTCACCATCCAAAGATACCATTTTATTTGTAGTAACTCCATCTTTAAATGAACATTCCAAATACTCTGTTTTTGTCCTACCAAGTTTTAAACTTTTTTCCTCCAAAGCTTGTCTCCACTGTTCCAGTTTGTGTTCTATTCCATTAGGCACCATGGAATGCTACCCTGTAGTTTCGCTGTTATCTGGTCCAAAACTAATGAGAATAAATAAGGGCTAAGCACCGAGCTTTGGTGCAATCCTACTTTCACCTGAAATTTATCAGTCTCTCCCCCACCTGTCCTAACACTAGTCGTTACTCCCTCATACATATATCTCTGACAATCTTTACATATTCGCCAGGGACTCCTTTCTTATTGAGTGCCCACCACAGAATCTCTCGAGGAACTCTATCATATGCTTTCTCAAGATCAATGAATACCATTTGAGCGTTGGTCTCTTTATTCCTGTATTTTTCCATCAGTTGCCTTACAATGAAAATTGCATCTGTTGTTGATCTGCCCTGCATAAAGCCAAATTGATTATCGGATATTTCGGTTTCTTCACGTATCCGTCTATCAATTACCCTTTCCCATATTTTCATGGTGTGGCTAAGTAGTTTTATAGCCCTGTAGTTTGTACATTGTTGTATGTCTCCCTTGTTTTTGTAGACAGGTACTAATATACTGCTTCTCCATTCGTCTGGCATTTGTCCAACTTCCATAATTCTATTAAATAGACCTGCTAGCCAACTTATTCCTGTCTCTCCCAATGCTCTCCATACTTCCCCAGAAATATCATCTGGTCCGACTGCTTTTCCTTTCTTTATTTTTTTGAAGCGCTTGAGCCACTTCCGCGTTTGTTATTCTGGTAACCATTTCTGTTACTGTCTCCGTTAACTCCACAGGCTGTCTGTCAAATTCTTCATTTAATAAACTGTCAAAATACTTTCTCCATCTCTTTTTGACATCCTTTTCGTGAATTAGTATTTTGTTATTTTCATCTCGGATACATCTAATCTGATTAAAATCTCTTGCTTTCTTTGCTCTCTGTTTGACTATTTTATATCTTTGCTTCGCCTTCCTGGTATCAAGTTGATCGTATAGGTTTGAATACGCTTCTGCTTTAGCTTTTGCTACTGCTACTTTCGCTTCCTTGTTGGCGACCATATAGTTTTGAAAATCTATGTCCGATCTGGTTTCTTGCCACTTTTTATATAATTTTCCCTTCTCTTTTATTTTTCCTTGTACTTCATTTGACCACCACCAAGTCTCTTTATCCTCAAACTTCTTTCCTGACGTTTTCCCAAGTATTTCAATAGCCGTCTCTCTAATAATATTGGCCATTTTTCTCCAAATTGTGTTAGGGCTTCCTTTCATGTTCCAACTTTTCGGTCTTTTCATATTGTAATTAATTTAGCTGTTGCGGTTCAGGCCATTATTAGTCTATCCTTGATTTCTGAGGAGCTATCGCCATTGTTGGTTATCAGTTATCAGGGAGCCCAATTATGCAAGACTAAGGGGTTAGATAATGGGAAGTCCATCAGCGCACAGGGTAGAACTATTGAAGAAGTAGAAAGCAAACTAGAGCAGGCTCTAGAGTCTAGAGACTATGCTGAACTACTACTACAAAAAATCCACTCAAACCGAATACAGCTAAGATGCAATTAATTAAAGATTGATCTATGATCATAAAATCAAGATTGCTCTAGGTTCTCCAACCTTCATTAAGGAGATGAAACCTGAAGACGATACATTTATAGACGAGTAGGTATACTTCAACAAGAGATTTTTTCCCTGCACTCGACTCTTTTTCAGTTTTGTACCTCTCTATGTACCCGGGGAACCTCTGCAGCCTGGGTCGTATGTTTCCTTTACTCCATGCCTCTTGTGAGCAGATGTTCAACTGCAAAGTTATAAAATATTAATGAAGTGCTGTTTTCCGTAAAGACTCCTGCTCTATACGCATACTATTCTTGATATATGGGACGTTAAGCCAATACACCGTCCCTAATGTGCCTATCGAGCAGTTTTTCTAGAGTCATAGGAAAACCTCGGTTTCAGGGACTTGGGTTTTCTCTGTTTCGTTTGTCAGGTTTAGGTTAATTAACATAATACATATAAAAGGTTCTCTTATGAGCCTCCATGCCCTTAATTCGTACACGTAAAGGCCACATCCCTTCTGTAAAAGTAGGTATTGGATAAATCCCGATGTATTTCTCTCTGTCTCTGTCTGTCTGTCTCTCTCTCCTCTCTCTCTCTCTCGTCGTTTCCCTATTACCGAGGATCGTAATTTCCTCAGTACTCCTAACAAATTTTCTTCATTGGTCTCTATCTTCAATCTTCAGCTGCTCTAAAGGTTTTGCAGAATGTGGTCTGCTAAATTTTGCATTTCATCGAACCATCTGGTTGGTGACCATCCTCTTGATCTTCTCTGCGGAACGTTTCCAGAAACAGTTAATCTCTCTATAGTCTATAGCATCACCTCTGCGAACCACGTGACCAAAAAACTGTAAAATCCCGTCCAGACCCAGTGATTTATATGGTTCAAATGAGTTTATTGTCCATTAGACGTTGTAATTATTCACCTATTCACCAGTCACCAGCTTGCTTAACAGACGAAGACTTAGGCCGATGCCACATTATGCGTTTTGACCGGATGCGTTTCCGACGCATCCGGTGAAAACGCATAGTGTGACAGATCGGTCCGGTTGCGTTGGAAGCGGATGCGTTTTGAGTCATCGGTACGCGCTTACTACCTGCACCAGACTAAACGCATAGTGTGACAGGTCGGTCCGGTTGCGTTGGACACGGATGCGTTTTCACCGCATCCGTTCAAAACGCATAATGTGGCATCGGCCTTAAGGATCGTTTAAACACAGCGATATATCAAACAACTTATCAAGGTCAATCGAGTTGTTGCAACTTATCATTGTGTGTAAACGGTGCATCGCACGACTTATCAAAGTTGGAGTTGGGTTGAGGTTGGTATCAACTTATCACAAGGATCGAGTTGTTTTAATTTATCGTCGTGTCTAAACGGTACAGCGATTTATCATTGGACTTGGGTCGTATCTATTTAGGAGAATCTTACCGTATTAGAATTTATTTACATATATAATTAAATAATGTACAGGGTGATTGATTAGTGGGGTAAAGCTACGTAGATCCGTTATAGTAATAGATAGCAATAAAAGTTAATAACAAAAATTGTAGCCAACTTTTAGATTCACATTTATAAAATTAATTAGAATGTTACATAGGGTGTTCGATAACATAGTGGCAGAAATCATAGAGCAAAACAGCGAAACCAAACAAGTTTGATTTCTCCGCTCGCACTCTTTGTTATTTTTCCGAAAAATGAATCTCGATGTCCTGATATCTGAAGTGTTTCAAAAAAAGCTGTTTTTGAATCAGTAAGATTCCCTATTCAGATGACGACGATGGCTTTTTAAATTTATAACTTTATGCAATTTTATAATTAAATAAATATTATGTAACTTAATAATTATTATTAGTTCTACGTTCTACAGTGTGGCAAAACCAAATGGAATAAATTCATTATTTCGTAAACCGACGACTAAAAAATCCGGACATATTTTTAAATTATGATTTTTTGGCATTTACATACTAGTGACGTCATCCATCTCGAAGCTGAAATAAAAAATATACATGCGGACCAATGTAAAAAAGGTCATTTCATTGTTGTCTTCTTACCGGCGTGAGAAATACAAAATAAGATTTACTATTTTATTTGGACATAAGTCACAATTCGAGTTTGAAATCAAGTTTACTTGACGTTTCGAGTTTCACTTCGGAAATCGTTATCAGTATATAAAAAAACATTCATAAATTAAAAATTTAACTTTTGTTTCTGGTGAAGCAGCGCAGTTGGAACAAGCAGAATATTATAATTATTGTCACCGGAAAGCGAAAAAGGTAACGCACAACTTGAAAGAACTTATATATTTCTAACTTCGTTTCTGGTGAAGCAACGCAGTTGGAACAAGCAGATATATTATAGTTGTGTCACCGGAAAGCGAAAAAGGTAACGCACAACTTGGGAGAACCTATAGATTTCCAACTTGGTTTCTGGTGAAGGAACGCAGTTGGAACAAGCAGATATATTATAATTGTGTCACCGGAAAGCGAAAAAGGTAACGAATAACTTGGAAGAGCCTATAGTTTTCTAACTTCGTTTCTGGTGAAGCAACGCAGTTGGAACAATCAGATATATTATAATTGTGTCACCGGAAAGCGAAAAAGGTAGTCCCTGAAAACTATAGGTTTTTCCAAGTTGTGCGTTACCTTTTTCGCTTACCGGTGACACAATTATAATATATCTGCTTGTTCCAACTCGTTGCTTCACCAGAAGCGAAGTTAGAAAACTATAGGGTCTTCCAAGTTGTGAGTTACCTTTTTCACTTTCCGGTGACACAATTATAATATAGCTGGTTGTTCCAACCCTGTTGCTTCACCAGAAGCGAAGTTAGAAAACTATAGATTCTTCCAAGTTGTGCGTTACCTTTTTCGCTTTCTGGAGACACAATTATAATATATCTGCTTGTTCCAACTCCATTGCTTCACCAGAAACGAAGTTAGAAAAGTATAGGTTCTTCCAAGTTGTGCGTTACCTTTTTTGCTTCCCGGTGACACAATTATAATATATCTGCTTGTTCCAACTCCGTTGCTTCACCAGAAGCGAAGTTAGAAAAGTATAGGCTCTTCCAAGTTGTGAGTTACCTTTTTTGCTTCCCGGTGACACAATTATAATATATCTGCTTGTTCCAACTCCGTTGCTTCACCAGAAGCGAAGTTAGAAAAGTATAGGCTCTTCCAAGTTGTGAGTTACCTTTTTCACTTTCCGGTGACACAATTATAATATATCTGGTTGTTCCAACCCTGTTGCTTCACCATAAGTGAAGTTAGAAAACTATAGGCTCTTCCAAGTTGTGAGTTACCTTTTTCACTTTCCGGTGACACAATTATAATATATCTGGTTGTTCCAACCCTGTTGCTTCACCAGAAGCGAAGTTAGAAAACTATAGGTTCTTCCAAGTTGTGCGTTACCTTTTTTGCTTTCCGGTGACAATTATAATATTATATCAGCTGCTTTTTCCAACTGTGTTGCTTCACCAGAAACAAAGTTAAATTTTTAATGTATGAATGTTTTTTGTTGATATTTTCAACTCAGGCGCTCCAAAACCAACAAACCACTCGCAAACCCGTCCAAATACGTATTGCGAACCATCAAAGCTTTTGTTGAAAAACCGACAGAAGTTGACGTGCCTGATCCCTTGATCACGCATTTTTAATTACTTTTTCTTTTGCGTAGACAGACGAATAGGGAATGTTGTATACAAATTAAAGTACGGTAATGGTACTTTTTAATAGTGATATAAAATACAGGGTATCCCATTTAAATTTTACTGAAAAAATAATGTACCTACCTACTTGAGTTTTAACTCACCCTTTATTAGATATAAAGTAAATTAGCAATATCAATCATTTTTAAAAATTTTGACAATAAATAAAATATGGCATCAATAAACCATTGCCGTTGTGCTTATTTTTATTTATACAGTGAGTTGAACTTGTTACGATTTTCATATAAAATTGGTTATAACTTTGTAAATACCCTGTATAACATACCAACCTTTATATTTTGAAAGTAACAGGATCTATTTGTTTACGATGAAAACTAGTTATAATTCATTGAAGGGTCTAAAAGGGTCTAATGTACACAATGGTCCCCTCTTCAACTTGTTGTGGTCAACTTATCGCAGCGTCTAAACAGCGTTTCAACCTCAACAAATCACAGCAACTTGTCATCACAACTAGTTGCTGGACTTATCGCTGTGTTTAAACGCCCCTTTAAGGATCGTTTAAACACAGCGATATATCAAACAACTTATCAAGGTCAATCGAGTTGTTGCAACTTATCATTGTGTGTAAACGGTGCATCGCACGACTTATCAAAGTTGGAGTTGGGTTGAGGTTGGTATCAACTTATCACAAGGATCGAGTTGTTTTAATTTATCGTCGTGTCTAAACGGTACAGCGATTTATCATTGGACTTGGGTTGTATCAATTTAGGAGAATCTTACCGTATTAAGGGGCGTTTAAACACAGCGATAAGTCCAGCAACTAGTTGTGATGACAAGTTGCTGTGATTTGTTGAGGTTGAAACGCTGTTTAGACGCTGCGATAAGTTGACCACAACAAGTTGAAGAGGGGACCATTGTGTACATTAGACCCTTTTAGACCCTTCAATGAATTATAACTAGTTTTCATCGTAAACAAATAGATCCTGTTACTTTCAAAATATAAAGGTTGGGTATGTTATACAGGGTATTTACAAAGTTATAACCAATTTTATATGAAAATCGTAACAAGTTCCTCACTGTATAAATAAAAATAAGCACAACGGCAATGGTTTATTGATGCCATATTTTATTTATTGTCAAAATTTTAAAAAATGATTGATATTGCTAATTTACTTTATATCTAATAAAGGGTGAGTTAAAACTCAAGTAGGTAGGTACATTATTTTTTCAGTAAAATTTAAATGGGATACCCTGTATTTTATATCACTATTAAAAAGTACCATTACCGTACTTTAATTTGTATACAACATTCCCTATTCGTCTGTCTACGCAAAAGAAAAAGTAATTAAAAATGCGTGATCAAGGGATCAGGCACGTCAACTTCTGTCGGTTTTTCAACAAAAGCTTTGATGGTTCGCAATACGTATTTGGACGGGTTTGCGAGTGGTTTGTTGGTTTTGGAGCGCCTGAGTTGAAAATATCAACAAAAAACATTCATACATTAAAAATTTAACTTTGTTTCTGGTGAAGCAACACAGTTGGAAAAAGCAGCTGATATAATATTATAATTGTAACCGGAAAGCAAAAAAGGTAACGCACAACTTGGAAGAACCTATAGTTTTCTAACTTCGCTTCTGGTGAAGCAACAGGGTTGGAACAACCAGATATATTATAATTGTGTCACCGGAAAGTGAAAAAGGTAACTCACAACTTGGAAGAGCCTATAGTTTTCTAACTTCGCTTCTGGTGAAGCAACGGAGTTGGAACAAGCAGATATATTATAATTGTGTCACCGGGAAGCGAAAAAGGTAACGCACAACCTGGAAGAACCTATAGTTTTCTAACTTTACTTCTGGTGAAGCAACAGGGTTGGAACAACCAGATATATTATAATTGTGTCACCGGAAAGTGAAAAAGGTAACTCACAACTTGGAAGAGCCTATACTCTTCTAACTTCGCTTCTGGTGAAGCAACGGAGTTGTAACAAGCAGATATATTATAATTGTGTCACCGGGAAGCAAAAAAGGTAACGCACAACTTGGAAGAACCTATACTTTTCTAACTTCGTTTCTGGTGAAGCAATGGAGTTGGAACAAGCAGATATATTATAATTGTGTCTCCAGAAAGCGAAAAAGGTAACGCACAACTTGGAAGAATCTATAGTTTTCTAACTTCGCTTCTGGTGAAGCAACAGGGTTGGAACAACCAGATATATTATAATTGTGTCACCGGAAAGTGAAAAAGGTAACTCACAACTTGGAAGACCCTATAGTTTTCTAACTTCGCTTCTGGTGAAGCAACGAGTTGGAACAAGCAGATATATTATAATTGTGTCACCGGTAAGCGAAAAAGGTAACGCACAACTTGGAAAAACCTATAGTTTTCAGGGACTACCTTTTTCGCTTTCCGGTGACACAATTATAATATATCTGATTGTTCCAACTGCGTTGCTTCACCAGAAACGAAGTTAGAAAACTATAGGCTCTTCCAAGTTATTCGTTACCTTTTTCGCTTTCCGGTGACACAATTATAATATATCTGCTTGTTCCAACTGCGTTCCTTCACCAGAAACCAAGTTGGAAATCTATAGGTTCTCCCAAGTTGTGCGTTACCTTTTTCGCTTTCCGGTGACACAACTATAATATATCTGCTTGTTCCAACTGCGTTGCTTCACCAGAAACGAAGTTAGAAATATATAAGTTCTTTCAAGTTGTGCGTTACCTTTTTCGCTTTCCGGTGACAATAATTATAATATTCTGCTTGTTCCAACTGCGTTGCTTCACCAGAAACAAAAGTTAAATTTTTAATTTATGAATGTTTTTTTATATACTGATAACGATTTCCGAAGTGAAACTCGAAACGTCAAGTAAACTTGATTTCAAACTCGAATTGTGACTTATGTCCAAATAAAATAGTAAATCTTATTTTGTATTTCTCACGCCGGTAAGAAGACAACAATGAAATGACCTTTTTTACATTGGTCCGCATGTATATTTTTTATTTCAGCTTCGAGATGGATGACGTCACTAGTATGTAAATGCCAAAAAATCATAATTTAAAAATATGTCCGGATTTTTTAGTCGTCGGTTTACGAAATAATGAATTTATTCCATTTGGTTTTGCCACACTGTAGAACGTAGAACTAATAATAATTATTAAGTTACATAATATTTATTTAATTATAAAATTGCATAAAGTTATAAATTTAAAAAGCCATCGTCGTCATCTGAATAGGGAATCTTACTGATTCAAAAACAGCTTTCTTTGAAACACTTCAGATATCAGGACATCGAGATTCATTTTTCGGAAAAATAACAAAGAGTGCGAGCGGAGAAATCAAACTTGTTTGGTTTCGCTGTTTTGCTCTATGATTTCTGCCACTATGTTATCGAACACCCTATGTAACATTCTAATTAATTTTATAAATGTGAATCTAAAAGTTGGCTACAATTTTTGTTATTAACTTTTATTGCTATCTATTACTATAACGGATCTACGTAGCTTTACCCCACTAATCAATCACCCTGTACATTATTTAATTATATATGTAAATAAATTCTAATACGGTAAGATTCTCCTAAATTGATACGACCCAAGTCCAATGATAAATCGCTGTACCGTTTAGACACGACGATAAATTAAAACAACTCGATCCTTGTGATAAGTTGATACCAACCTCAACCCAACTCCAACTTTGATAAGTCGTGCGATGCACCGTTTACACACAATGATAAGTTGCAACAACTCGATTGACCTTGATAAGTTGTTTGATATATCGCTGTGTTTAAACGATCCTTTAGAATTTATTTACATATCCAATTAAATAATGTACAGGGTGATTGATTAGTGGGGTAAAGCTACGTAGATCCGTTATAGCAATAGATAGCAATAAAAGTTAATAACAAAAATTGTAGCCAACTTTGAGATTCACATTTATAAAATTAATTAGAATGTTACATAGGGTGTTCGATAACATAGTGGCAGACGAAACTTATTTTTTTTTATTGGAACACCCTGTATTTTATTTTATATTCAAAATCTTCTTAACTTCGCCATTACAAATGTATAAAGGATTGTTATGTTATACAGGGTATTTTACAAAGTTATAACCAATTTTATATGAAAATTGTAACAAGTTAACTCATTGTATAAATAAAAATAAGCACAAGAGCAATGGATTATTGATGCCATTTTTTTATTTATTACCAAATTTTCATAAATTATTCTGCTTCTTCTTCTTTTTGTATAGACATGACTGTCTGTTTTTTCAATGTGCCTCTAGTAAGTTGTCGTTCCATCGTTTTCGTGGTCTTACCACTGATCGTCTGACTATTGGGAAACCGTCTCTCGCTGTCCTGACTACTCTGTTGTCATTCGGCTTATGTGGTCATTCCATTCTATTGTTCTGTTTCTTACCCTGTCTTCTGTCGTATATATGCACTTCTAGCTCTGTCCCATAGGCTCACCATCGATTTTTCGAAGGGTTTTCATCTCCGCTGTTTCGAGCAATCCTTTTGTCCTCTCTGTGTCGGGTCGTGTTTCTGCCGCGTATGCCATTATTGTTCTGATGACTGTTTTGTAAATTCTGCCGTTCATATCTTTTCCGATATTTTTATTTCTCCATATTGTGTCATTCAGGCAAATCTTTCATTCTGCGTTTAAATTTCTCAAAAATACTTATTAGTTTTCTCAGGATTCCAAAAAAATAATTACATTTAAAAATACATTGAAAATTTTGAGAGTCGTCAAAATTTTGCATTTTGTTCCTTTCCCCTTAAGCTTATAATTTGATACTATGTGGTTTTGCCAATTAATCAACAATATATAATACTTTTATCAACTATAATAATTATACACTTTCCAGCAAAAAAATTAGGTCACTCGATGAATTATACACGTTTGATGTCTCGGATTTCCTAAACCTGTTGTCCGATTTAAGTGATTTTTTTAGTATGTTATAGTCTTATTCTTTAATAATACCAATCTAATAATATTGTTGCTAGACAGGTAAATGTCATTTTAGACCAGGTTTTTACACAAAAATAAAATTTTGTTGCATATTGGATTTTTGTCCAATTCATATGAGTCTAAACTGGTATTTATCTAATTATCTATTTAAAAAGGAATCATTTCGGTACATAATTAACTTGACTTAAGTAAACCTGATACCTTTAATAAAAAAGAGCTAATTAATTAAAATAGTTAAAAAATGTACTGTAGGTACATTACTTCCTGAAGATGTTCCAACGTTTAATATTGTTGCATGTTTTACTTGCATATGCTTTTTTAAATTAGATGTTCTCGTTTTATAGGACAGCTTTGCTTTACAAATATTGTGTGTGTGTGTGTTTTGTGTTTTATTAGCACTGGTTTTTACAACCAACTGGCCAGTCAATTTCATAATGATTTGTTTTAGTCTATAACTTATTATATTACTAACTCAGGGGAGTAATGTGTAGTGTGTGTTGAGTAAGTGTCTTGTTACTTTGCAAAGTTGACGTCATTGTCTTTGCAAAGAGACGCTAATTGTATCCGAACGTCTGCGGTCACTCCGGTGAGTACCGATCCCACAAGGACAGAAACTAGTTTCATTTATGTATTAATTTATAATAAACGAAAAATTTCTGACTCTGGTGAGATTCGAACTCACGACCATTCGGACCTTTCGAGCGCTCTTACCACTGAGCCACAGAGGGGGTCTTTACAAATAGGGGGGTTTTTCGGCCCACCCTAGTGTACGTGCATAAATGAAAAAATATATATTTTTTGTATTCTCTAAGAGTTAGGTATTAATATGTAAAAAGTTTTATGTCCACTTTTAATAAAGGTTCTGAAAAAGAAATCTTCAAAAAATGCTTATTTTTGGTCTTCTAAAGTATACTAGTACCTTAAATTCTGGTGATCTGGGTAGTCACGCTACTGGTCCATTGAAAAATGAAAATATCTCGAAAACTATCCTTGTCTACACAAAATACGGAGTAACACGTGAATACCATGTGAACTCATGAAATATTTAGGTCTTTGCCTACAAGCTGTAAAACTTCAGTCAAACAGTCAGAATTCGTGGCAAACAGTTGTTGGTAATAATCCGATACAACTTCTACGAAGTAAGTACCTAATCGGACTCTTCGACTGTTATTTTTCAAGAAGCACGTGCCTGATCCCTTGATCACGCATTTTTAATTACTTTTTCTTTTGCGTAGACAGACGAATAGGGAATGTTGTATACAAATTAAAGTACGGTAATGGTACTTTTTAATAGTGATATAAAATACAGGGTATCCCATTTAAATTTTACTGAAAAAATAATGTACCTACTTGAGTTTTAACTCACCCTTTATTAGATATAAAGTAAATTAGCAATATCAATCATTTTTAAAAATTTTGACAATAAATAAAATATGGCATCAATAAACCATTGCCGTTGTGCTTATTTTTATTTATACAGTGAGTTGAACTTGTTACGATTTTCATATAAAATTGGTTATAACTTTGTAAATACCCTGTATAACATACCCAACCTTTATATTTTGAAAGTAACAGGATCTATTTGTTTACGATGAAAACTAGTTATAATTCATTGAAGGGTCTAAAAGGGTCTAATGTACACAATGGTCCCCTCTTCAACTTGTTGTGGTCAACTTATCGCAGCGTCTAAACAGCGTTTCAACCTCAACAAATCACAGCAACTTGTCATCACAACTAGTTGCTGGACTTATCGCTGTGTTTAAACGCCCCTTTAAAGGATCGTTTAAACACAGCGATATATCAAACAACTTATCAAGGTCAATCGAGTTGTTGCAACTTATCATTGTGTGTTAAGGGTCGTTTAAACACAGCGATAAATCAAACAACTTATCAAGGTCAATCGAGTTGTTGCAACTTATCATTGTGTGTAAACGGTGCATCGCACAACTTATCAAAGTTGGAGTTGGATTGAAGGTGGTATCGCATTGAATTGCAGCGTCTAAACAGCGTTTCAACTTGTCATCACAACTAGTTGCTGTGACTTATCGTTGTGTTTAAACGACGCTTAAACGGTGCATCGCACAACTTATCAAAGTTGGAGTTGGGTTGAAGGTGGTATCGCATTGAATCGCAGCGTCTAAACACAACTTGTCACCACAACTAGTTGCTGTGACTTATCGTTGTGTTTAAACGAACTATGATAGTTCGTTTAAACACAACGATAAGTCACAGCAACTAGTTGTGGTGACAAGTTGAAACGCTGTTTAGACGCTGCGATTCAATGCGATACCACCTTCAACCCAACTCCAACTTTGATAAGTTGTGCGATGCACCGTTTAATGATAAGTTGCAACAACTCGATTGACCTTGATAAGTTGTTTGATATATCGCTGTGTTTAAACGATCCTTTAAGTCTTCGTCTGTTAAGCAAGCTGGTGAATAGGTGAATACATTGAAAAATAAAATATTGTTTATCGAACAAGGAACAAACATCGAAAAAAATTATGTTATTTGTGACGTACCTACATGAATAACTTAATACATATTTGCAGAGGTAAAATCAACAAATAATCTTTTCTTAGAAGCAAATAGTCTCTTTTAATAATAAATCTCTAAGGACGTTCAGTCATCTTATTAGCATCAATCTTCCTTTTAAGCCTCTTCCGTTACGGATGTCGACTGTTAAAATTAAGTACACATATTTTATTAACTGTCTGTCTTAATAATATTGAATGAGTTCAAGTGAAAACTGTAATCGTACTCATATTGAGGGTCTGAGAAAAAGGGACGTGTTTAATAACGTACAAGTAAGCTTAAACTAGTATTAAATGAAGGTATTGTATTGAAAATTTTATCTTTTTAAGATGCCGTCTTTCTTTCGAAGATCATCTTGATTATTTGTATCCGGTATTCGGTTTACTACTGCTTTAAAACCAACAGGAATCAGCCTGAATCCACGACACAACGATTCAACACTCGCCTTCATCATCACCAAGGAAGTAATTATGGAAGATATGGGGACGCATCGCGAAACCAGCTTCGAACATAAACCGGTGACAGGAATAATTGTCTACAATTAAACAAGTCAAAAGATGGAAATCTTCGGCTTCAAGTGCCATCACCGCGACGGTGGTCGCCAATCATCACAGCTATTCGGACTTTAGAGACAGCTGCTCTGAAAAGTTCATATGATGTACGTCCGTACCATTCTCTCAGGTTGCGCAGCCACGATATACTGCGTCTTCCTATGCTTCTTTTTCCTTGAATCTTTCCCTGCATAATGAGTTGGAGCAAGTTGTATCTCTCTCCACATGTAATATGTTCGAGATATTCCAATTTTCTAGTTTTGATTGTATTTAAGACTTCCATTTCTTTATTCATCTTTCTCAAAACCTCTCTGTTTGTTACGTGTTTTGTCCGTGATATTTTCAGAATTCTTCTATACAGCCACACCTCGAATGATTCCAGTTTTTTATTGATGCCGCATTCCAGGTTCAAGCTTCCATTCCGTAAAACAAAGTCGAGAAAAGGTAGCACCTAGCCAACCTTACTCTTAGCTCTAACTTCAGATGTCTTGTCTAGACCACTTTTCTCATTTTGTTAAAATTCGCTCTAGCCTTTTCTATTTTAAAAAATCCACGAGGAAAATAAAATTCCTGCAGCTGGCTGTATACTTAGTGTGACCAACTAGCCCGAAAAATCCGGGACATGGCCCGAATTACGAAGTCGTGTCCCGGCATCCCGGACAAGGCTTCCGGACCATTCGAATTTTCAACGTTTTGGTAAAATTCTATTTTGAAATTTTGAATACGTTATTCTTCTAATTCACATCAAATTGAATTGGTGGGACGAAAAAAAGTCGACAATTTCCTAGAGTTTAATTCTAATACCACATCCAAAACGCATGCATTTTATATCGGTGGACGGTGGACTTTTTTCGTTTCTGTATTTTAATTATCGTCTTCTGAAAAAAAAAACTGGCCCGATTTTCATTGAAAAATCCCGGATTTCAGGTATTTTTTCAGCTTTGTCCCGGATTCGACTGAAGGCCACACTATGTATACTGTATACCATAAATCACAAAAAATACTGGATCCTTTGTAAAAGGTATATTTAAAAGATATATTTTTTCCAGATCCAGTATTTTTTTTCTATTTCAATTTTAATTTCCTGTTAAGTCTTTTAAGGATGCTTTAAAACTGTAGAATAAAACTAAAATTAAAACCAATTGGTTTTTAAGTAAACCTTAAGGTTGCAATAAAACCGCTTTCAGCATAAAAGGGCCCACACTGAAAGAGGTCAATAAAACCAAAAATAAAAAACTTCTTAAAACTTTGTGTTCTTAAGCAACTGGTTTTAAAGCTGCTGTTAAGGTGCTTTTAAAACCTTGTTAAAAGACACTTTAAGTGCAGGCAGTTTTATAGCAAACTTAAAAAGGTTTCTTAAATGGAGACTTTTAAAGAAAATTTACCATATTAAATGATTCTTTAAACTTATATACTCCATATATGCCAACAAATTTTTACGTGTTATGATAGGTAGATACGTATTTGTAACCATAAAATAATAAAAAGCATTTGGTTATTTCGGACTGTCAAGGTAGAAAAACACTTGCGCACCCAACTTTATTGATAATGTTAAAACAAGTAGGCCTAAATAACTCACGGGCCCTAAAATTTCTGATTTTTGGCGATTAAAAAATAATAATAATAAAACAATTTAAATCCGAAAAATATTAATTTGAAAGAAAAATAATTTTATCTACCATTTTAATGTTGAAATAAATCGAATTTGTCTTTAAGTCGCTTATTTATAATTTTTATGTAAGCCTTATATTGTAATATATCATGGCTTTCAGCATCTCCAGAAAGCAATATGGCCGAAAACCAAATAACTCTTTAGTCTATCGACAGAGAATTGTTAAGATCAAATGGTTTTATTTTATACCTTTCCAAGAGCATATATCCTACATAAAAGCAATATTGCCTTGGAATTAAAACCGTTTAGTTTTAATGCTTCTGTCAATAATGCCACTCGGTTTTAATGTGAATCTAACCTTAAAATCGAGGTGTCGTAATGTTGTGTTTGTTGTATTCTTTGAAAAATAAGGCATAATGGTTCGTTTATATTTTAAGTACTTGCGACTTATTTCTTCCATACTAACTGTACTTCCACTTTTTACAACATAATACACCACTGTTTCGCTCTAAAATAAATGGCCGACAATTTTGGACATGAAAGAAGAGGGGATGAGTTTAGTTTTATTGTTTCTAACAAGAAGCATAGTTTAGTCTTTACGATAACCAAATTGATTCAGTTAAGAGCGTTCGGTTTTAATATAGCCTAATAATTGCATTTAAGAAAGCAACTTTAAAGAACACCAAACAAATATTTTTAAGGCATATTAGACCAGGACGCATCTGTAAAAATATTAGTAGGTACATTTGGACTTTGAGAGGTGACTCAAATTTTTTTGCAGAAATTGCTTGAAAATAAATCAGATAATAATATTTGAGTTATCCTCCCTCTCAAAAAGGTCCGGAACATTGTTTAAAAAATCAAAATGTCAAAAAATTAAGGAAAAATTCGATTTTTTTCTTCGTTTTTTGATTATAACTTTAAAAGTATTTATTTTAGAGAAAAGTTATACTAACATAAAAGTTGCGTAATTCAATTTCCTATAATATAGAATTAGTTAAAAATTTAAAAAATAGTCACCCTTGTTGCAAAATAGCAATAATTGCGAAAAAACCATACAAAAACAAGTATTCGCATTTTACGTTTTTCAACCATTCATGCTACACTTAGGCAGTGTTGCCAATCGCATTTCTCTAGATTATCCGATGATCGCTCGAAAAATATCCGATTTGTCACGAAAAGGTACGCTAGGTCAAAAATTATTTTGTTATTAAAATCAATGCTGCCAATGTTATTCTTTTAGTCCCCTTAACAACCATCAAATAACAAAATCCGTTGTTCTTACGCCAATCAGTTGATTGTAATCAATTATCATTATAATAATTAACATAATTAATTACTAATTATCAATTAACGTAACAATTATTAACATAATTGATTAATTAATCAATTAATCTCATAATTGTAATCAATTATGTTTTCAGCAACCCAATCAAACTTGACATTGACAGTAATTAAATATTTGATAATGATCAGTTGATTCCATTTCTGATTAGCGTTCGAACAACCGGTCCTTTAATTTACTGGATTCTCTGTTTCACAGTTTAAAAATTTTCTTTTATAGATGAAAATCTCGTATCCTAGCTGATTATTACATAATTCATGTTTGTAAATACTATTTACTTACTATTATTATATTATTCGTATTTTGTATTATCGTAAGTGGTAAATTCTAAATAAATAAATAAATCTAAATATTTCATTATTTGGATCGTGATATTTATTATAATTATTTAATTAAAAAAAAACACTTTTAAATATTATTTTATTAAAACGTAATAACTACCTAAAACTAGATATGTAGTAGAAAAATAAATAATAAATAAATCAATACAAAAAAACTACAGCTACATTAATAGCATAGGCGCAAAATTTCTGGTCAATGCTTTTAAAATGCATTATTTTTTCGAGTCCTGAGAAAGCTAATAAGTATTATTTAAAAATTTAAACGCAGAATGAAATATTACATTATTACCGACTTCCGAAAGTCCCTGAAGACTTCTATAATTTTTATTCTAATAAGTTACAGGGGTGAAAGGAAAAGAGAATATTGAGTGTGATTTTTAATTTCAAATACCTCATTCAAAAGAAACATTTTGTTTATTCTAAGGGACTTTCTGCCCTCGGTAATAATGTAATCTTTCATTCTACGTTCAAATTTTTCAAAAATATTTATTAGTTTTCTCAGGATTAAAAAAAAATGAATACGTTTAAAGATTATTGGTCTGAAATTTTGCGCCTACGCTCTTTTAACAACTAAAGATTTACTACAACTAAAACAATAGAAATGTATTTGACAGTCTTGTAGTTATTAAGATATCAAGGTTATGATCCATAATACCCGTGGTGCGTTCAACGTTTAATGCCCGACTAAATAATTTTTATAGGCCAAAAATTTGAAGAATTTTTGAGTTAATTAGTAGATATCTAGATATTACTAGTTTCAAATAAGTAGATTTTTCTACAACCACTATTCCAAATGCATTTTTCTGCACAATTTTATGTTAACAAACTTAATATTTTCTCACAGAATAACTGACAGTAGTGTGCAGAAATGTGACGTTTCTGTGCCGGAAAGTTCTTTTCTGCATAGTACCATTACATTTCTCAAAAATATCATAAATATAATTAGGTATAACATGTTTTAATGAAATGGTTTTGTTTAAGATATTAGATTTCACAGCACTTTACAAAAATAGAACCGATTTAACTACATCTCATGTCCGAGAAATCTGGAAAATTCGCTATTTTAACACATTATTTTTGAACTTTACATTTGGTATTCTACAAATGACTACCTTATTCTGAGTAACGTTATATATTCTGTGTACATCTGTGGGTAAAGTGTAGAAAAATATATAACCTGTAAGACAGGTGATATTAGTCTTAATTATCGAATAGAAATTAAATTATTTATTCAATTATTAACTGTTTTATTTTACAATTTTATTCTTAATAAACATTTTATAATTATCAATTAACTAATAAGGATTTAGCAATCTCAGCAAGATACGTCGAATGAAGTATGGTGGAAATCCGTGACCAACTCTCCTATAATTTTTATTCAAAATTGTTCCAATGTTACAATGTATATAACTACAATTAAGGCAGTGTATTATTTTTTTTCAATATTTGATTTGGTCTAAAACAAATTCAATATTATATTTCAATATCCACATGTTGGTAAAAATTTTTACCCACCTTAACATTTTTTATTAACCATTTATCCATTATAAAAAAGTATTTTCACAAACCAAAACTTATTTCAACAGACGTTTACTTAAGCGTTGCACTGCACTACATAAAATGAAAATAAAACTAAATCGTGCGTGAATTAGCTTTCATAAGTTTGAAGACTAAAAACTAAAAACTCATAAATAACATTGGACGGCAGACGGTTTTTAAAATTTGAATTGGATTAGTATGCCTTAAGTGGACGCACTTGTGCATTTAAATTCTAAACAAAAGAATTGGCACATGTCCCTTTTGTCAAAAGATGAAAAGTATCGGATGTCACTAACATTCATCCAGTATAAAAATTTGGGTGGAACCAAACAAAATTAATGTGTTGTTGGTGTTGGGAATATATGGACGAGAAAGTTTTAGTCGATGGTAGATACACTGAAAAATATCCGCAAATATCCGATTTATTTAAAGATACGAAGAAGATACGACAACTCTCAAAAAGGTACGCAAATCGGATAATTATCCGCCGATTGGCAACACTGCAGGACCTTCATATTTTACCCAGAAAAACTTTATGATACAGTAAAACAACACGCAAAATGCGTTCTATATGCTGAAGAAAACATGGGAGTCCAATAAATTAACAACCAAAACCAAAATCAGGATATTTAATACAAATGTAAAGAGCATTTTGCTATATGCAGCAGAAACTTGGAAAATAGAGAAAAAGATTATACAAAAGGTTCAAACATTTGTAAATAGATGCCTTAGACGAATATTGCAAATATATTGGCCAAATCGGATAAGTAACAAGGAACTTTGGAGAAAAACTAATCAAGAGCCGATAGCCAAAACAATAAACAGACGCAAATGGAAGTTTATTGGACACACATTAAGGAAAAATGAAGATGATATAACCAAACAAGCCCTGGATTACCAACCAACTGGAAAAAGAAAACAAGGCAGACCAATGACATCCTGGAAAAGAAATATTACCAGAGAGCTAGAAGACAATGGGTTAACATGGAAAGAAGTGAAAGCCCTGGCCAGAAACAGAGATGAATGGAGGGGGACTGTAGAGGCCCTATGTTCCAAATGGAATCAAGAGGAGTAAAGTAAGTAAGTAAAACAACACTGATAATTTCATTAAGATCGGTGCAATAGATTATGCAAAATAAATTTTGCAATCCAGCTTTCGCAAAAAAAATTCATTTTTTTCGTCAACCAACGGCACAACTCCGACTTTTAAGTGGAGGATAAGTAGAATCTAAATCCAAATTGCCAAGCAAATACGTCGCGATGCTGATAATTACACTCCAAAACTGTCATTTACTGTTCTATTAGTGTATTCATGCACTGTTTATGACAACTTACATTTTTCATCTTTATTGGTATAGAATAAAATAGAAAGAAAATTAATAAACGGTTACATTATTACATAGTATTATTCTATGAGATGAACAGCTTTCTTCGTACATTATTATCAGCGAATACAATCTACAATTTTATTAATACATACAATGCATTACGTACGATATTGTATCTATCTGATGGGCAACTTTATTTTCAATACTGCATTGCTTAAAAAACGTTACGTATGTATGCGCAAAATAATAATAACAATGACACATTTTTAGATAATATATTAGACGACAAGATGGGGCCCCTGACATATTGGTGCCCCCTCGCAAGCTTCATGCTGCGGGGGCCTCTGTTACGCCCCTGTCCATGTATGCTAGTCTTGCTCTTCTAGTAATGCAATAATACTAATAACTTTTTCAATTTGTAATAATAATTCTATCTTGTATGAAAAATGGCAAAATTTTCTTGTCTTTACAATTTTTTACCCAAATAATGGTATTTTGAACAGATACCGTCTAGACTAAATGTGATTTATTCTACATAGTAATTAATTTGTGTATTAAAAAGATATAAATAAACCTGTATTTATTTCCCAAATTACCTTAATATGAAAATTTTTCCGGGCAATTAAAAAACCATCTGTCTATCATCTAACACACAAAAAACTCGAAACTGCGGAGATTTCTCTACTGCGATGTTGGAAAATTATACACATAACATCCATTTCATTTCCATTTATAAATACACACAAAACATAGTAAACAAAAATCGTGAGAGCAAAACAAAAGTAAAAGTGTTTTCGGGGGGCCCCATCAAGGTCTGCGAGTTTTGGTTACTTTGTTCTTGGATCGAGCATTTAATACGAACCAAGGCCGATTTTAGGCAATTACGTCACCTAAATATTAAAATATTTGTTTGTGTTACGTGTATAAAAATGATTGCTGCATGTTTACTAGATGATGATGCTTTTAGAAAATTTCTTATTCATATTCTGCCCATGTCCATTATTTGGTATTTTGTTCAAAATACTATTACAACGTTCTTGGCGTGAAACTCTACGCACACTACTTACCATATCCAGAGCCGGATTTAAGGCATTGGGGGCCCCTGGGCAGAATTGGTGTAGGGGCCCTACCTCCTACCATTAAAAAAATCTTGATCTACTTTTATAAATATATTTTTCAATAATAAAAAGTACAAGAGCTGTAACTTGATACAGTAAAATATTAAAAATAGTAGTAAGATGTATGGTTAAAGTCCGGGAACTTTTCGAGATATTTTAATTGAAAATTTCTTGATTATATGGAACATATTTAGTTGCATTAAGAGATCGTGGCCTATGCTCATTATAAAGCCCACACACTCTTGGCCCATCGTAGACCGAAGTCGATTTTTAATTAATTAAAATTTTGAGAATGATCTCTATCCACTGCAGTTAGTTAGTATCAGAACTAAATATAAACAAAGTGTCACCTCAACATTTGGAAAAGCATCATTCATATTCTTTTCTTTTAGTAGTTGGTACATTTGAAGTTCTTTGCTTATATTTGATGAGCTGATTTCCTCTTTAAATGAATTGAAGAATCTTACAAAGTGTACCAGAGGGATACATAAGTTTTCATCTAAATGATTGCTATAAATGTTCGCAAGCTTTTGGGAGTGAGCTTCAATTTCATTGAGAGTTAAATTTTCCAATTTTCCAAAATGATGTAAAAATCCAAAATTGGAATGAGTAGACAGCCTCTGACTTAAAGAGGTAATGAAGTGATCTATTATAGCGATGAAATTTTGAGTTCTAAACTTCTCTGATGTTCTCATATCTTTTGAAATTGTCACGTCTTGACTATATAATTTATTTAAGTGATCTAAGTGCTGCCACTCCTGAATTAAAGTCAATATTTGGATCTTGAAGAATACGACTTATGCTGTTTGTCCTCCCTAATATCCTCTCTGTTTCCAGTAAACACATTCGATTATAGGTATACAAACAATTTGCAATGCTACGAGTTCTAAATCGTTGCTCATAGTCTTCCGAAATTTTGGATAATACTCCTTTAATCTGATACTTGTGACAACCTTTAACTAGTTCTTCTGCTAAGTTAACTAAGTTAATAATATCTTGCTTTTTAATCAGAGTTCTTAAAAATTTCAATATAATTTAAAATTAAAGTCATTAAATTGTCTTCCTCACGCCCAAACACGCCTCAAACACATCGGCATACTATCAAATAATTTGACAAACACGTGAAATTTGACAAATGATTTGATCACAGGGTCCTCTAGTTAGCCTTCGGGCCGCATAAAAAACGCTAGAGGGCCACATGCGGCCCGCGGGCCGCAGGTTGAGTATCACTGGTTTAAATGAACCTCTTATGGTTGAGGCTTTGTGGGGGCCCTCGAAATGTGGGGGCCCCGGGCAGCTGCCCAGCCTGCCCACCTTAAATGCGGCCCTAACCATATCCCATGGGGAGATTTTTTGTACTTCAAGAAGACGTACTTCTGTGCACAGGAAGACGTTTATTAATCCTTTGTAGCAGAATTCATTTTTTTAAGACGAATATTTTTGGAAATTGTTAAATCAAACAGAAGTTAATAAGTAACCTGAGAGGACAAAACCGAATACATATATCTTCAAATTTTTGTTTTTTATGGTGGTAAAGATTGCTACCAGGGAGGAGCGCCTGAGAATTTACCGTCAGTTACCAGTATAGATCATTGGTACAAGAGGTTTTACAAATAATCTCATACGCGGACGATAGTTATTATTGCAAAGAATAGAATAGTAGAAACATAATGAAAGAACTGCTAGAAGAAATAAAAGAAAAGGGGGAGATAATGCGACTCAGATCAAATCAAGAAAAGACAAAAATTTTAAGACTAGGGAAAACATCAATAAAAGGAAAAACCAAAATACGGAATTTAGAGTTTGAAGATGTAGAACATTTCAAATACCTGGTAGTGACAATAAGCAAAAGGGTGAAATAATGCCAGAAATAAAAGAAAAAATATTGGCATATTGGCAATATTATTATACGTAGCAGAAACAATGACGATTACTAAAAAAGATGAAGAAAACTTAAGAATGGTGGAGAGAAAGATCATGAGAAACATACTGGGACCAATCAGAACAGAGCAAAATGAATAAAAGCCTAAAAATGCAGATATTAGGAAAGTACTGAAAGAAGATATCGTGACCAAAATAAAGCAATGCAGAATTAGATGGTTAGGTCACATCTGTCGGGCAGGAGATGAAGCAGTGACGTATGTATGCTATGATAGAATCCAGGAATGCAGGAGGAAGAAAGAAAAGAGGAAGACCAAGATCAAAGTAGCTGCAAGAAGTTAAAGACGGCTTAAGAAACGCAGGAGTCAGAGAATGACAGGGAAAAACTAGAGACAGGAAAAATTAAAAGAAATCGTTAAGAAGATAATATTCAAAAGAGACTGATCCTTCCAAGAAATGGGATATAGAAAGCTTTCGCGACTTAGCCCCACATTGGGGTGTACAGTCACTATATTATAGTGAGGGGCAAAATTATGAAATAAATTCATTTTCTCTAGAATGGGCGATTTTGGAGATATAGCCTGAAACAGGTCGGATTTTATTTTTAAATTTTTGTAATTTTTTGGCATATATATCATACTAGTGGCGTCAGCCATCTGGGCTTGATGACGTAATCGATGATTTTTTTAAATGGGAATAGGGGTCGTGTAGTAGCTCATTTCATCATAGAAAATATTTAATATTTCAATATCTCTATAAGAACTACCTTTAATATAATTAACGCTTCGTTTATTGAAGTTTTCGATTATACATTTTATTGCTCAGTAAATGAGAACTATAATAATAATGTCATACCTACAGCTTTTATGTTTGTTCGCCTAAACTCATGGTAGATTACAAACCCAAAATTTGAAGATAACGATAAGATACACCTTGTAAATTATAATAATTATTTACTTTGAGTGCAGACTTAATTGTCTTTCGTATTAATTATATTGCAGCATTTGAAATATCATCCATATTTGTAAATATTTACAAAGTTTTCGGGATTATGCTATTACTACATTCTCTTAACATTGCTATAGCATTTAGGTGAGTCACATTTATTTAGACAGATTACAGGAAATTTTAAATTATTTATTTTTCAAACAATCATCTGTTACAAACACCATAATCATTAAAGCAATTTTGTATGATTATTTACCTTTATACTGTAAACAGGCGGTTGTGTTTATGATGCCGTTCCAACTTCCTTGACTGGCTGTTTCCAATTTTGATAACTCTCAAAAACATTGCACAATTCTATTTATTGCTTACTTAAACTTTCCCTTTTTCCTATTTTTAACATAAAAGGATCGAACTGAATCTTAATCATTTCAGTGCCCTAGAAGACTGGTGCATAAAGTGGAAAATTGCAGTATATCTTGGGAAAACCCAATCAGTGGTGTTTAAGAAGAGGCGAGGCGAACCAGAAGACCAACTCGAGATGTCAGATACTTCCATCGGATAGACAAATGAAGGAAAGTACCTAGAGATCACCTTGGACAAGGGACTATCGTTCACGTCCCACGTTACGAGAAGACAGTACATAAGGCAAAAATGGTACAAGACAAAATCATAAGCCTAGGAGAAGAACCAAGCTAACCTTCAAAACGAAGGAAGGCTCATCAGCAGCATCATACTACCCATCCTGACGTACGAATCTCCCGTATGAGAAGAGACATGCAAGACGAACAGAAAGAAGATCCGCACTCCACAACGGAATACTACGAGAGACGGCAAGATATGTGGCAGGAAAATTCCTGTTCCGAGATACTCAGCAGATCAGAGTACCAGACTACTAGACCAAATGGATGAGAAAGTTAGGACGAAATTCGCTGAACTGACGTCTACCATCGATGGAAATACAGAAGAAACGTGCACCAACTGGTCTGCAATTGTTCTGCAATTCCTGGTCCACACTTATTTCCTACCTATACTGTGTTAGTTGGTTAGCATATTTCTTCTTTCCTTTTTTATGTTCAAGACTATCTCCGCTCTGACCATTCTATGGTCACTTTCGGTCGAATATTGATATAGGTAGGTATAGTCCAGACAAATAAGGTTTTTGTCGGGACACTTGAGCAGCCAGGTTGCAAATGGATTTTTTGGGAACTATATACCTAATACATTATAAATACAAAAATGCCCGTCACAATTCGGACGAGAAACTTAGTTATTAACAAATAAGGGTCAAAAATGGCAGTTCTTTCGTTTAAATCGCTACAGGTACAAATAGGGTAATTATATATATTATTTTTTTAAAATTTTAAAAATAAAAAATGTGCTACAACTTTTGCAAAAATGACCTTAAGACTTTCATATTGCACGAAAAGTTGAGTCAAACATTCCTTATAATGCACAAAAAATTTTAAGACGATTCGTCAATTAGTTTAAATTTTATTCAATTTGTTTATCGCAAAGAGCTTTTTTTCGCAATGTTATTGTTCAGAAAATAATAATGACATAGCAATTCTGTGGAAACCACATGCAAGAAGAATAGTTATATTTTCAAAGTGTTGAAAAAATCATTAAAAAGTCGTTTTTATCACTCCAAAAAAAGTTTAGTAAAATAGAGTCATTTTTGGCTTATAAATAATTTGAATAGCTTTGTTAATATTGACCATAGAGTAAATCTACTTTAGGATTTCAAAAGCTGGTATTTTTACACGAATTTTCAGAAAAAAACTTTTTGTCTAGTTTAATTAGGCTCAAAGTTAGCAACTTTTATTATTTAATTCGCAGTTACTTCTATATACATCAAATTTTCCTGTAATAGTGTTAGTTACCATACTACTCCGAAACGGCTTGGCCGATTTTTATAAAATTTTACACGTATATATTATATTACGGAGAAAAGGTTTTAACCTATTTTTTATACCCATGAGTTATAAGGGGGGCTGCCCCCCTGACATTTTTTTTTATTTTTTTGGACAAAATTATCTACCTTAATTTTATATGATTTAGAATTAAAAAATACATTTAACCCTTAATTTTCACTCTTTTATCACCAACCCCTATTTGTTAATAGCCATCTATATATTTACATCTATAAAATTCCCCTGTCACAGTGTTAGTTTCCATACTCTTCCGAGACCGCTTGACCGATTTTTATGAAATTATATATGTATATTCGGTAGGTCTTAGAATCGGTCGTAATCTATTTTTCATATCCCTGAGTGGTAAGGGGAGTTGCCCCTAACATTTTGTAATGTTAGGTGGGGATGTGTGTACATAACGTACTCTATAAGACTACGAGTACATACAAATTAAAAAAATTATGATCAAAATCCATCAACAAGCTCCGGCGATATTAATCGCAGCATATGTTTGCAGAATCAATTTCATTTTTTGAGTGCACGGATTTTATTAATTCCCCTCCACCGACCACGAATTAATTCCGTTCGGACGCCATTTTTTAAACTTTATTAACCACTCTGTTGAGGTTCAAAGTTTACTCAAACTTTTACACATAAACTATATATCTTCAACTTCAAAATAGCTCAAGTTAGGTTGCTTAATTGTTATAAACAAAGTAGCCGTCAATTAAATAAAAAAAGTGGCTAACTTTGACCGTAATTAACCTAGGCAAAAGTTTTTCTTTGAAAATTCGAATAAAATACCAGTTTTTCAAATCCCAGTGTAGTTTTAGCCTACAGTCAATATTAACAAAGTTATTCAAATTGTTGATAAGCCAAAAAAGATTCTATTTGAGTAAAATATTTTCTGGGTGATAAAAATGACTTTTTAATGATTTTTTTTAAATGCCTTGAAAATATGACTATTGTTCTTTCATATTGTTTTCACAGAGTTGCTATATCATTATTGGTTTCTGAACAATAACATTGCGAAAAAAAGCTCTTTGCGATAAACAAATTTAATAAAATTTAAACTAATTGACGAACCGTCTTAAAATTTTTTGTGCATTGACTCAATTTTTCATGCAATATGAAAGTCTTAAATTCATTTTCGCAAAAGTTATAGCAAATTTTTTATTTTCGAAATTTTAGTTTTATTCTGCAATATCCGAAGCAACAAATGATCGGACCAAAGTTCAAAAAGCGCTATTTTAAACCTTGGCTCATCTACTAAAAGAAAAATATTATAAATAAGATATTTAAACACCCTATTTTTACCTGTAGCGATTTAAACGAAAAAACTCCCATTTTGACCCTTATTGTTTAATAACTAAATTTCTCGTCCAAACTGTGACGGCATTTTTGTATTTTTAATGTATTAGGTATATACAAAAAACCCATTTGCAACCTGGCTGCTCAAGTGTCCCGAACATGTTATATTTTTGCCTTATTTCCCTGTAGACCAGGGCGCATCTGTAAAAATATTAGTACATTTGGACGTTGAGAGGTGACTCAAATTTGTTTGCAGAAATTACTTGAAAATAAATTATCCTCTTGAGAGGGAGTTATCATCCCTCTCAAAAAGGTCCGGAACATTGTTTAAATAATCAAAATGTCAAAAAATCAAGGAAAAATTTGATTTTTTTCTTCGTTTTTTGATTATAACTTTAAAAGTATTCATTTCCGAGATAAGTTGTACTGACATAAAAGTTGCGTAATTAAATTTTCAACAATATAGAATTGGTTAAAAATTTAAAAAAATAGTCACCCTTGTTGCAAAATAGCAATAATTGCGAAAAGAACATAAAAAAACAAGTATTCGCATTTTACGTTTTTCAACCATTTATGCTACACGTACGACCCTCATATTCCACCCAGAAGAAATTTATGATACAGTAAAACAAAACTGTAAATTTCATTAAGATCGTTTCAATAGATTTTGCAAAATAAATTTTGCAGTCCAGCTTTCGTAAAAAAAATTCATTTTTTCAAAATGTTACAGGACTTAAAATAAAGCAGATTGAATTTTTTTTTGCTTATAGAAGTCTGCTGTACCTTTCATTTGCAATTTTGGAAAATTAAAATCGATTAATACCACGGCGTCAGGAATTTTTTTAAATAAACAATAATTATTGGTGCTACGCGCAGGACAGCGGAGAGTTTGCTCTGATTGGGCATTCCAATGACCTTTGATAATGATTGATACATTTTAATTTTTATTAAATTTCGATATAAATAAATAAATTTGTTTATTGCAAAATAAAAACACATACTCTGTCCATTAAAATAACACTTTTATTAACAAAAACTTTCTTTGTTCATATATTTTAACTTAAAAAATAATTATTTATTATTTTTAAACATATGCAATTGTTTAAACAATATTTCACAAACAATAATAAAAGTAGTTTGATTTTTGTGGAATTAAAATATTAAAATACAACAAAATATAGAGTAAGAAAATAATATATTAGATAAACATTGGAAGAAATTTTGGTGGAAATCCACTTGTGTGAATCGAACACCGCTGTCCTGCGCGTAACACCAAAAATTATTGTTGATTTAAAAAATTTCCTGACGCCGTGGTAATTAATCGATTTTAATTTTGCAACTTGCAAATGAAAGGTACAGTACACTTGTATAAGCAAAAAAAAATTTCAACCTGCTATCTGCTTTATTTTCAGTCCTGTAATATTTTGAAAAAATGAATTTTTTTTGCGAAAGCTGGATTGCAAAATTTATTTTGCAAAATCTATTAAGCCGATCTTAATGAAATTTACAGTAATGTTTTACTGTATTATAAAGTTTTTCTGGGTGAAACATGAAGGTCCTAAGTGTAGCATAAATGGTTGAAAAACGTAAAATGCGGATACTTGTTTTTGTATGGTTTTTTCGCAATAATTGCTATTTTGCAACTAGGGTGACTATTTTTTAAATTTGTAACCAATTTTATATTGTAGGAAATTTAATTACGCAACTTTTATGTCAGTACAACTTTTCTCGGAAATGAATACTTTTAAAGTTATAATCAAAAAACAAAGAAAAAAATCGAATTTTTCCTTAATTTTTTGACATTTTGATAATTTAAACAATGTTCCGGACCTTTTTGAGAGGGAGGATAACTCAAATATTATTATTTCATTAATTTTCGAGCAATTTCTGCAAAAAAATTTGAGTCACCTCTCAACGTCCATCTCAAAACAGATGCGCCCTGGACTACTGGTGTAGTAGTTACGTCTTTAAAAAGAGTCTTTTTTGTTAGTCAATCTCGCGTGTAAAATATTCTAACCCATATATTTTCAATAGTTGAATAACATTTTGACTAATTTTTGTAAAACTTCGTTTCGCCTGTTTCGAGTTTCAAAATTATTAAAATCCTTATCAGAATGATTTTCTAGTTGACTTGTTATCACAAGTAATAAACTTGTAATTTTTATTATGGGAAATCACAGCCAACCAACTAACGTTAGAATATAGATAATAAATAAATAGCACATTAAAGTTTATGGTACGTGGAATTAGTTCAACGTCAACAGAAACGTTAAATTCTGTTGTGCAATATGTGCAAATTATACAGTTAAAAATTTTAATGCTAATAATAGGAGTGCATTATTGGATAATAGTATGAAATAGTCCTTGAAAAAAATTAGAGGAATGGCGTTGCGTCACCGATAGAACCAAAATATTTATGCTCGTGGAAGCGTAATGACGAATATACAGGATGTTGCTATAGCGACACTCTACGCTCTACCGCACAGAGCTATTATTGCGATTGATCAATTTTAATGGGTAATTAGTTTCTGAGGTACAAAGCGTTAAAAGTTTACAGTCAAATTACATTTTTTTCTTAAATCAAAAACTCTTTTAAATCTTTTACTTTTACTGTGGTATAATATTTAAATACCTATATTTATCAACCAGTCGGTGCGTTTTGATTCAATTCGGTCTTCTTACAAAGCCTCTTTGATAACGGGTAAACTTAGAAACACGTGTCAGGGGATGGTAAGAGACTCGAATTGAATCAAAATAGTCCATTGAAATGTTACATTCTTTAGGCCGTACCTTGCATTTGGTAGAGGAGTCCATTTTATTTTTTTTTATTGTGTAGAGGAGATCAACAGGAGCTTAAGTTCAAGTTTTTTGGGTCGCCACCCTTGTCCCCCGGCCGCCATCTTGGAAAAGGGGTGCAAAGGGGTTTCGCGCTATATCTCGTAAACTACCAACCCTACGAAAAATCTAATAAAATATAAAATGTAGCAAATTAAATTTTTTACAATTTTGTTTCTATTACTTTTTATCGTCAAGCGACCAACAAAAAAGATATAAACAAAAATAAGTAAAAAATTTCCTTTTGGAGGTTATAACTTTTTTTCAGTTCATTTTAAAATAAAATAACATTATACCAATTTTGTAGAGGGTTTTTCAGCGAACAATGTCCACTATTAAGTTGTTTAATTCTATTTATTTATCTAGGTCTTACAGCGCTCCAAAAACTTGACCAGATTCTCGAATGCTCGTAGGGATACAATAGGCTTATTTTCTATCTATATATTTTTTATTCATACAATTGATTATTATTTTAACATTCCTGTGCTATTTTTAATATATTTTTAACCTTTCTCTCCACTATAAAACTTATAACCCTAAGCATATATAGAAAAGGCACAAGAAGTTGTTTGAGGACAAATTCGCCAGTCCAGAAGATGAATGGCGCAACCGAAAAATGCAAAATTCTTCTGAAGAGATTATTCAAAATTATTTAATTATTCAAAACGATTTTTGAATATTTAAAATAGGGATTCAATTAAAAGTAATCGTCCAGGAGCATCGGTATGGCGTTTGTTTTTTGACAACGATGGCTTTTATTTTCATCGATATTGGTTTGAATTTCATTATCTTAATTTAATCGCCCCAGTTTCAACCCTATCTACAGTTGCGTCATTATGCATCTGAAACAAGGTTTAACGTAGCGCGTATTTCAGTAACGACGCAACTACCCTTTAGTGGCTCAGTACATTTTTACAGTTCGGTCGTTTTTGTATCATCTGTACATACTATTTTAGAAGTTAATTCGCAATAAACAGGAATTGAGAGAATTTGCAGTTATGTCATTCTTCCTCTATACCGGACTGAATATCTGCCTGCTATTAGTTTTATTATTATAATTTATTCTGGTCGGTTCCCCTCTGCTTAACTTATTCTTACAGTTTTGTGCTACCTATTTGGCCACGTGAAGTCGTATTAAAAATTGTGAAAAGTATCTTGAGTTTTATAGATAATACTATTGAGAGTCTTGTGGGTAAAATTTATATTTTTGTGATTTGATACGCATTTTGTGTTTTTTGTAAGCGCGCATCATGAGTGGTGGTTATTTTATTTGTAAGAAACCTCTGGGAAAATTATTTGTCAGTGGAAAAGTCGAGCCGTCTTTACTTACTGTTGTGGGCGAACGTACTTCGTGTCTTTATATGGCGGAAATAAAGACGATTCTCTGGAAACCCTGAGATACAAACGATTCGCTAAAACAGTGACAAAAAATGCATCTAATCTCTTCTCACTTCCTCCAACCCAAGATGCAGCCCGATTTCACACTCCGAGTGTATCACTAGATTCAGTTTATGGCTCGGTAAACATTGTGATCCAGAAGATTAGGGCTGGAAAAAGCATGGAAAATTTTGGATACTAATCCAAACTTTCAAGCCTCCAGTAGTACCCCTGAGCTTATTAAATTCATCTTTTGCAGGTGCAATGGAAATTGGAAGTGCATGTGGTTGCCAAAAAGCAGACCTCAAATATTCAGCAGTATGCATCTACTGTGATGGTGAAAGTTGCAGCAACATCGTGGACATATCAACATTAATTATTGAATGAAATGAATTGGAAGATGAATTACCGACAATGACGCCAACTTTAACTCTCAATATACCACGATATCGGTTACTGATTCAGATCTTGACTCGCAGCCTGGACCATCGAAAAAAATAAAAAAATAATAACTATGATAAATATTTTCCAAGATGTAATAATAAATAATATTATTTTGTCTAGAAATCGCCCGTGGATTAGGCCTATTGGGGGTACCACACAAAAAACGCCCCTCCAGACTCTACCTCATAGGTGGCGGGGAAAAAGGTCAAAAATAGCTTAATAATAGCATAGGAATGTTAAAATTATAATAAATAAATATATAGATAGAAAAGTATCTAAGCCTAAGGTTTTGTTTTTATCGTATTCCTATGAAAATTCGAGAACCTGGTCAAGTTGGGAGCGCTGTAAAACCTAGATAAATAAATAAAATGAAACAACTTTATAGTAGAAATTGTTCGTTGAAAAATCCTCTACAAAATCGCTATAATGTTATTTTATTGTGAAATGAACGGAAAAAAGTTATAACCTCCAAAAGGAAAGTTCTTCCAAAATTGTCTCTTATTCTTGTTTATAACTTTTTTGTTGGTAACTTGACGATAAACAGCGATACATATAAAATTGTAGAAAATTTAATTTGCGTGTAATTAAATTTTCTGTAGGGTTGCTAGCTTAGGAGATACAGCACAAAAGCACTTGCACTCCTTTTCCAAGATGGCGGCCGGGGGACAATAGTGGCGACCCCAAAAACTTGAACTTAAGCTTCTACTGAACCCCCCTACACATTAAAAAATTAAAATTGACTCCTCTAAAGGTCGCGTCATATTATAATGCACGTCGCGTTTTCGGCACGTAGCGTTTCGTTTGCGAAAAATATAATTTAATGGTTTTTAAATTGAACAATTCATATTGTGCGTATAAAACACGTAACGTAGCGTATAAGACACGTTACGTTTGCGTTCGGTTCATTCGACAACAATATTTTTCGGATGTTGACAGCTACGGGTCGTTTTTTCCTCGTTGTTTATTTAGGTATTTCTTTGAATTTGATACAGAGTATTTAGACCGGTCAGTATCGTCGCCCTCGCTAGCGAAATTATTCCGATTCGATTTTTTGCACAAATTTACTCAAAGAGAGGTTCTTCTAACATATCCACAGGGTGCCAGGCGGTGCCGTGGTCGAAAAATTGTTTAAACAATCTTTTTTAAATAAATTCACAAAAATATTTTTTCATTCGAGCAATATTTTTTTTAGATAATTTGGGTAATTCTGAGCAAAAAAGGTTTCTTGTCATTTTTCTCTAAAATTGCGAAAATGGCTATTTTCAAGGCTTAATAACTCGATTAAAAATTATTATTATGAATTTCAATAAGTGACCAAATCAAATTTCAAACAACTTCTTCAAGGTCCTGGAGAGATTTTTGTCATTATTTTATTACAAAGCTGTTATTTTTAACTATTAACAATTACCGCTATAGTCCAACTGTATCGTCGCCCCCGTTAGCGAAATTAGATTTTTTGCACAAACTTGCTCTAAAAGAGGTCCTTATAACACATCAACAGGTTTCCGGGCGGTGCTGTGGTCTAAAAATTGTTTAAACAATTTTTGTTAAACAAATTCACAAAAATAATTTTTTATTAATAATTTAATTAAACCCAAATTAATAATAATTTGAGTGAGTTATTCTGGGCAAAAAAGGTCTCCTGTGATTTTTCTCTAAAATCGATTGTTGTCGAGTTATATGGCCATTTCCGCATTTTTGCAAGATACGTTTTTTGCTAAGAATAACCCAAATTATCTAAAAAAAAATCGTTCGTAATGAAAAAATGATTTTTGTGAATTTGTTTAATAAGAATTGTTAAAACAATTTTTTGACAACGGCACCGCCCGGCACCCTGTGGATGTGTTTGTTATAAGGACTCTTTTAGAGTAAGTTTGTGCAAAAAAATCTAATCGAAATAGTTTCGCTAACGGGAGCGACGATACAGTTGGACTATAGCGCTAATTGTTAATAACTAAAAATAACAGCTTTGTAGTAAAATAATGACAAAAATCTCTTTGGGACCTTGAAGAAGGGGTTTGAAACTTGATTTGGTCACTTATTGAAATTCATAATAATACTTTTAATCGAGTTATTAAGCCTTGAAAATGGCCTTTTCGCATTTTTCAAATTTTTAATCGCATGTAACTCGACAACAATCAATTTTAGAGAAAAATGACAAGAGACCTTTTTTGCCCAGAATGACCCAGTTTATCTAAAAAAATATTGCTCGAAATGAAAAAAATATTTTTGTGAATTTGTTTAAAAAAAATGTTTAAACAATTTTTCGACCACGGTACCGCCCGGCACCCTGTGGATATGTTATAAGGACTTCTTTTTGAGTAAGTTTGTTGTAAGACGATACTGCCTGGTCTAATTTAAAAAGTAGTTTTCGAGGCAATTTGTCATGTAAGCATGTGTTGTGACAATAAACACATCTACACCGCACCAAACTGAAACCAACGGAAACGTTCTATGTATGAAAATGTGAATGGGCAGTCCGACTGCCGGTCTGCAAACGCTACGTGCCGAAAACGCGACCCTGAATGTAACATTTCAATGGACTAAAACGAAACAGTCTATTTTTATTTTGTTTCACACTTTCACGTTGGTGGAATACTTTAATAGCATCGCCCAATGATATGGTTATACCTGGGCTAACAGTTTAATTGAATCGTTATCGACACTCACTTCATGTTTCCTCGTTAGAGGTCGCTAAAAGCATACTGTGTTGTAATATTTAAATATATTTACCAACCAGTCGGTGCGTTTTGATTCAATTCAGTCTTCTTACAAATACAAGGTCTCTTTGATAACGGGTAAACCTAGAAACACGCGTCAGAGGATGGTAAGAGACTCGAATTTCACAAAACGAAGTTTCAAAACGAAGTTTCAAAACGAAACAGTCTATTTTTAAACTTTTGATTGTGTAAATCAAGACATTTTGATAAAAAAACTAGATTTCTATGGAATTCGAGGTATTTCTTCGAACTGGTTTCAATCTTACTTGGATAATAGGGCTTTTCATTCACAGTCATTTGTTTCGAGCTTGTGTCATCTGTCACATAATATTAATATGTATATGTTATACGTATATACAATGATACAAACCAAAGACTTCTGACGTAGATATATTAATATTATGTGACACATGACTGAAGCTCGAAACAAATGACAATCGATGAAAAGCCCTATAGGAAACAACTGGTTAGAGCAAATGATACAGACTCTAGTCACAAAAATGTATGTGGGGTACCACAAGGTTCAGTATTGGGTCCTCTACTTTTCCTTATCTTTATTAATGACATCACTAGCTTAAAAATCGATGGAAAAGTTTTTCTTTTTGCTGATGATACCAGTATCACTTGGAGCAACTCAAATATCGCAACTCTTCATGCTACTATAACTTCTGATCTACTCACAATAAAATCAAAATCCTGGTCAGATTCTAATTTACTCTCTGTTAACGTAGATAAAACAGTAGCATTATCCTATAAAGGAGCTCTTCAACCCTTACCTCTTCATAACAGCCAGATCAGTATCGTTGATTCTGTAAAGTTTCTTGGTATTTTTTTAGATAGCAACCTTAAATGGTCCCTTCATATTGATGTGTTAAGCAAGAAACTATCCTCAGCTTGCTTTGCACTAAGATCTGTTTCGAAGGAAATGAATTTAGCCTCTTCCAAAATATCATATTTTTCTTTGTTCGAGTCCCATCTTCGATATGGTCTCCCTTTTTGGGGGTTCCGGTACGTCTGCCCAATCCGATGTTATTTTTAAATTACAAAAAAGAGCAATAAGGTATCTGTTTGGCCTCAGAAGAACAACACATTGCAGAAGCTACTTCAAAGATCACAGGATTCCAACACTGCCTTCTTTATAAATTTTAGAAACTGTTTGCTTAATTCGTAAACATCCACATGTCTTTCCAGCAAGACCTAGACATGACCATTCCACCAGAAATTCTACCTTTGACATCTATTTACCGATCCGGTCCAGTGACTTAGTAAAGAAATCTATATTATATTCTGCAAAAAAACTTTACAACCATCTCCCTCTACAACTTAAATAACATCTTTCCCCAAGTTCCGTAAAATGACAAAAGCCTATTTATCTGAAAGACCATATTATTCAATAGCAGAGTTTCTTAACCAATAACTAAGAAAGTATGTACAGTATTCTTATTTATAAGTAGAATCTTAATTATCCTTAATCTATGTATATTTGAGTGTCATATATGCAGCAGCTTATGCTTAACTTAACTTATTAAATTTCTTAAGGTAGATTATGCAATTTGCAATTTTTTTTAAATTTTGCAATAGATTGTTACTGTTTTTTGTTTCACTTCATTATATTTTATTTATATTGACGATTTATATAATTTTAGTAAATTGTGTTTGTTATTGTTCTTATTTATGTTTCTTGTAAACTTTGTCTATAAAATTGTTAAATTTTTCATGACAATAAAGCATATTTCTATTTATATTTCTATTTATTTCTATTTCTATTTCTATCTATTTTCTTTTAAATTTGTTGTGTTGGTGTGAATAAATGTTTAGAGAAAGTGGGTGTTCTGTTCGGGTAAATTTCCGCGTGCTTGCAGGCGAAGAACAACCTGTATTCGCTGAGTGGGCTCTGAAGCAGTTGGAAACTGATCCTAATTTTAGATGAATATATATGTCAAATCAAAAACATGGTTCTCGGATTTGGGACCATAACAATATAGATGAGACCCAGAAGTGCCAAATGCGTCCTGGACGCGAATTTACAAAACTATACTATTTCAGTCATGGGGGCGACTGAATTCGAGTAGGTTTTATATGCAGAATATCAGTTACATATCCTATGCTATTTCGGTCCAGAAATTAACTGTATCGGTGTAGGATTTGTAAGCGAATTTTTTTTATTATTATTGATCAAATGTCTATACGGTTTCAGTCATGTAAGTAAAACTAATCAAATATTTACTAAGTGGATTTATTATTATATCGTAAAATTTAGATATGTTTTGAAAATTAAAATTAATAATATTTTATATATTTGGATAATATTAAAAATTAAAATCAAATGAATAATTACTAATGTACGAATATATACAGTATATCCCTGTAAGTTGGAACCATATGGAATTTTTTTTTATTTTACGAAAAAAATATATTATATATGAAAATTTATTATGTATGAAAAAATATATTCTTCATAAAAAGTTCTGCATGGTCTAAAACCGAAGATGCAATCATCTGATATCAAGCTTTTTCAATAGTATACGAGGGATGTCAAAAAATATGAATTTGTCTCAAGAGTAAAGTACCTTTATACAGGGTGTCCCGAAAAGATTGGTCATAAATTATACCACAGATTCTAGGGTTAAAAATAGGTTGATTGAACCTCATTTACCTATATACAATACTGCACACAAAAAAAGTTACAACCCTTTGAAGTTACAAAATGAAAATCGATTTTTTTTCATATATCGAATACTCTTAGAGATTTTTTATTGAAAATAGACATGTATCATTCTTATGGCAGAAACTTCTTAAAACAAAATTCTAGTGAAGTTTGTCTACCCCATAAAAATTTTATGGGGGTTTTGTTCCCTTAAACTCCCCCAAACTTTTGTGTACGTTCTAATTAATTCATTATTGTGATACCATTAGTTAAACACAACGTTTCTAAAACTTTTTTGCCTCTTAGTACTTTTTCGATAAGCCAGTGTTTATCGAGATATTTTGAATATTTGTCGATTCCACCACATATTTGTATATGGTTAAGTACGATTATAGAGACCTGTTAATAATCTGAAAATTTATTTATAATTTACATTTTTAGGTATATTTTGAAAAAGAAGCCACATCTCGATAAAAGATGACTTGTCAAAAAAAGACTAAGAGACAAAAAAGTTTTAAAAATACTATGTTAAACTAATGGTACCACAAAAATAGTTTAATTGGAACGTACACAGATATTTGGGGGGTTTAAAGGAACAAAACCCCCATAAAATTTTTATGTAAATATATTAAAAAAGAAGCCGCATCTCGATAAAAACTGGCTTATCGAAAAAATACCAAGAGGCAGAAAAGTTTTAAAAACGTTGTGTTTAACGAATGGTACCACAATAATGAATTAATTAGAACGTACACAAAAGTTTGGGGGTGTTTAAGGGAACAAAACCCCCATACAATTTTTATAGGCTAGACAAACTTCACTATAATTTTGTTTTAAGATATTCCTGCAATAAGAATGATACATGTCCATTTTCAATAAAAAATCTCTAATAGTTTTCGATATATTAAAAAAAATCGATTTTCATTTTGTAACTTCAAAAGGGTGTAACTTTTTTTATGAGCACATTTTTACTAAGGTAAGTTAGGTTCAATCGAACTCTTTTTGACCCCAGAATATGTGGTATAATTTATGACCAATCTTTTCGGGACACCCTGTATATTTCACAAGATTGAAAATTGTTATTACGAAAATTTGTTTGGACTTAAAAATAATTTTCTAATATGCAACTACATTCTTCTAATTGAAAAAAAAATTGAAATTTTTTCTCTAAAGATACTTTACTCTTAACAGAAATTCATATTTTTTGACATTTCTCATATACTATTAATAAAACTTACTAAGTAGTAGTAATATCAGATGTAATAATGCAAAAGTAATATCAGATGATTGCATCTTCGGTTTTAGATCATGCAGAACTTTTTATGAAGAATATGTTTCTTTTTTTCGTAAAATCAATAATAAAAAAGTTTTCCATATGGTTCCAACTTACAGGGACATACTGTATATATTCGTATATTAGTAATTATTCATTTGTTTTTAATTTTTAATATTATCCAAATATATATTATTTATTTTAATTTTCAAAACATATCTAAATTTTATGATATAATAATAAATCCACTTAGTAAATATTTGATTAGTTTTACTTACATGACTAAAACAGTATAATAGACATTTGATCAATAATAATAAAAAATTTCGCTTACAAATCCTACACCGATACAGTTAATTTCTGGACCGACATAGCATAGGATATGTACCTAATATTCTGCATACAAAACCTACTCGAATTCAGTCGCCCCATGACTGAAATAGTATAGGTTTTGTAAATTCGCGTCCTGGACAATGTCACTGTTTGGTGTGGATTTCGTGCTGGCGGCATCATAGGTCCATGTTTTTTTGAGAACGAAGTTGTCCAGGTCATCACGTTCAATGGCGGATCTGTGTATTCTTCTTCTTTAAGTGCTGTCTCCCAATCAGAGGTTGGATATCATCATCACCATCGTTACTCTATCTACCGCTGCTCTGAAGAGTTCTATAGAACTGCATTTAAAGCTGTCGCTTAAATTTTTCAACCATGACACACTCCTTCTTCCTATACTCCTTTCTCATCTTATCTTTCCCTGTTTTATCAGTCTTAGCATTTGAAATGCTGTCCCCTGATTACGTGTCCCAGATATTGTAACTTTTCTTATGTTTATTGTGTTTATTATTTTTTATTCTTTGCCCATTACTCGCAGTACTTCCGTCAACGACATAATCGGGATGATCCTAAGGGGGGTTACAACTACTCTAGGGTCTCTGGGGGGTATTGAATAGTAATGGTGTTAAGCGTATAGGGCTCAAAGTACGGACACGCGCCAACTTGCAACTTTTAATGACAAACATTTTCAAATCAAAATGTACACCGGCCAATTCGTAACTTTTCTACTACCTGACCCTGAAAACTCGAAACTTTCTACATCGAATTCGAAACCATTGATTGAATCTAGTACCTCAGGTAGTTAGGTTAAAAGGTAAGAAATAAATTTGAACAGTAATGGATTAAGCTAGCACGGCTTAATTATTTACCACCACTTACATCCATGTTCACTCATTACGAAATCTGTTACAAGAATTTCAGCCATTTTGACCCTGTTAGACTTTTTCTTGCGTGATTTCTTTGCGGATAGACCTGCGTGAGTCGCAGGTCTATCCGAATGAGCCACAAACCATCGCAGCTCTCAAAGCCAACATAATCCATGCCACGGGTCAATTTCAGCCTGATTTATGTGTCAGAGTCATGGAAATTTGGACTTTTGGGATGCTCACCACACATCGAAGTTGTGGCGGGTATTTGAACAATGTTGTATTCCTTACATAACTCGAGCGGCTTTTCAAACAAAAGAATAAACAATTTCGATGATATCTCAAACATTTTATTTAAATTCAAAGATAGGAGGCGCCTCTTTAAAAACCCTTTATTATTAAATTGGTGATATGAATACTAATATCAAAAACATGGCACCAGAAGTATTTCAGTATACCAAGTAAACATAATTTTCTATCTATGATAATTAAAAATAATAGAAATCAAGACGATCCTCGTTTTTCGCATGGCACATTTTCGTAAAAAATAAGTTTTGTATCGACTGTTTTATCAGCTGTTCTGGATCTCAGTATGCGATCATAAATCAATTTTTTGAAAAAAAATTAAAAAAAATGAAATTTTATACAAAACGAAGTTCATGAAAATAATTAATTATGAATTATGAATTAATGATGATTTAAAAAGAGGTCTCGATTTCAAAATTGAGATCACAGGTTACACGTGAATGACAGCGATGGCTTCTTGAATAATTTTACCCAAAAAGAAAAAACAAAAATAAAAAACCTGCCACTACCGTTCTGAAAAAAAAACGGGATCGGTTGATCATCAAAAAAGCCTGATGGTGCGAAACACGGTGGGTTTCTCAAGCATGAAACCATTATAAGATTTAGGAACATTAGTTAGTGATTGTGCATGTATTATAATAGTTTATTTATGTACCAAGTCAGTAAAGTTACTCTTCAAAGAACGAGTCTTCAAGAACGAGCGATGCGAATAACAGACGAGTTCAATAAAGAGTATTTACTGACGTGGTGAGTACACAATTTTATCGTCAACAATTTGATATTGGTTTTAACACTTACTTACAATTTACAATTTAAAAACTTTTTAAATTTCAGACGTCATAATAATTTCATGACAGTGATGACAGATAACTTTTGCAAGATGGCCACTTTCGATTTTTAATCGTTAGTTATCAATATTGAATAATTACTAAATCGATAAAGTTTTAATTTATTTTATATGAATCTAATTACAAAATACTACAGAATTTTCCTTTTTGATATAAATTTAATTGATAATATCGCCAATTGTGTACAATATTTTTAATAATTAAAGTAAATAAATTTTAAGTTCACTCAAATACTCGCCATTCGATTACTGCCATCGACCACTTCCATTCAATCTCGGTTCATTTGATTAATCGCGGCAGGTAAAGTAAAATTCTTTTTTCAATACAATAAAGTGTTACTTTACTGCCGCAAATGGCGACAAATGAGTACAATAATGAATTACTTTAGTGATGGTTGGCGATAAAATAAATTTATTCATACCATTTCTCGACCATACGTTCAATAAATATTAATTGAAAGTTTACAAAACACCGTAAGCTACATTTGGCGTCAAAGTAGAACTGTTTTTTCTTCAAGCCGTAAAGGCCTTGGCAAAGCCAATTGACCAGACTATTTTGTAATTTGTATTAAGGGCATCTGAGAAATCTAATAAGTATTTTTGAAAAATTTAAACTCAGCATGAAAGAAAAATTTATTACCGAGGGCCGAAAGTCCCTTAGAATAAATAAAAAGTTTCTTTTGAACGAAATATTTGCAATTAAAAATCACACTAAATTTTCTCTTTTATTTTCACCCCTCTAACTTATTAAAATAAACATTATAGAAGGTTTCAGGGACTTACGACCCTCGGTAATAATGTAATCTTTCATTCTGCGTTTAAATTTTTAAAAAATATTTATTAGTTTTCTCAGGATTCGAAAAAATGAATACATTTAAAACACATTGAAAATTTTGACATGCGTCAAAATTTTGAATTTTGATCCGTTCCCCTTAACAGATCTAATCAGAGTCTGAGTTAGTAGTGAATGTAAACTAAAAATGTAATTGGTTTTTTTCTTTTTTTCCCTTTTTTTATTTAATATTTTTAGTTTGACAAGTTTTTTAATTATTATTTCTGTCTTCTGCTTCTGTATGTTCTTTATGGTCTATAATCTACAAAGAAAAGCTTGCTTTTGTATCTATTTTTTACATCTTTAATATTTTTCTTACAAATGTGTATAAGAAATTATTTTATGAACTTTAGTCGTAAAGCCCCCTGCCTAAACTTAATATCCTACGCTCATGACCCAAACAATAACAAAGAATACACAATTTACAAAAATAAATTAAATAATCTAATTTTATTATTCAAGCAAAAATTTTATTTTTACTCGAAAATTATATAATATTGAATTTATTGAAAATTTTGAAGTTCTCTGGAATAATAAATATCACGAAATTAGATAATGATAGCACGAAAGTGAAATTAAATCTATTTTAAGTAACAATAATGATATGAGTTATGAGTTAATCACTGGTAGCCTGAATATGAGCAATATTTTTATTGATTACCTTTTTTTTAAACTCTTTACGATCAGAGTTCCTCCAGATTCACGAAATAAGAGCCTGGAGGAGAAGGATATAAGAGAGGTTTGAAAGGAACCAGAGAAAGAAAGACCTAGTTATAAGGACAAAACAAGAGTAACTTGATTTATTTTTCAACCTGCAGATAGAAAACTGTTTCTAAAACGCATTTTTATAATTTTAATAAAGAATATCACATTTCCACAGTTCTACCAACATTTTCAGCATAAGCTAATCCGCCTCAAATTGAACTTCTGGAGACGTTGATTGCAGAGGACTTCGAGAACGAAGACAAATCTAATGGAGGGAAGAGAAATGCATTATCAACACCCTTAACCCATTCGCGGACACGACTGCATATGCAGACACTTACAAAGTGAAATGACTGTCTGCATATGCAATCGTGTCCGCGAATCGGTTAACTAATTCACGCTCCAGACGCTATTATAATAATAACTAATAAGCTTAGTTTATTAGGACTTCAACCTGACTGTTAGAAACAAAAAGTGTCAAATCTTGGATCTCTTCAAATACCACTTCTTCTTCATGTGCCTCATCCTTTGAGAAAATTGTCAATCATCATGGCCCATTTTACTCTTCTGCAGCGCTTCTGAAGAGTTCTATTGTTGTTTTTCCACTCCACTGCTTTAAATTTTTCAACCAGGAAATGCGTCATCTCCCCGGTCATCTTTTTCCTTCCACTTTCCCTTGTATAACTAATCGCATCAACTTATTAGAAATAGAAGATAATAAAAGGTACAAATAAAAGTAAAAACTATTTTTATTTTAACCGAACCGAATTATTACAATAATATATACAAAGAAATTAAGAAATGTGTCTCTTCTACAAAATATTCTAACAGACTGAATCTGAATACAAAACAAAAATATAACACACACAGTTCTCATATTCACATGTAACATGATACTTTTATGCAATTTTAGGCAAGAGTGTCTCGAATTAATGGTTCGGAGAAGTCGGAGGCGGGCCCTTGAAGACTTCTTCTTTCTTCTTAAAGTGCCGTCTCCTCAATGGAGGTTGGCTACTACAATTGCGAACTCTTCTCTGTCTTCAGCTGTTCTTATTAATTGTTCAAAATTTAGTCCTGTCCATTGTCGGATGTTTCTGAGTCACGATAGTCTTTTCCTCCCTAGTCCCCTCCTTCCTTCGATTTTTCCTTTCACTATAAGTTGAGCATATTGGTAGGTACTTATTATTTCTCAGTATGTGGCCTAGGTATGATGTTTTCTAATTTTCACTGTGTTGAAAAGTTCTCTTTCCTTGCCTATTCTATGCAGCACTTCGTCGTATGAGGTATGCAATATCCATGAAATTTTGAGAATTCTCCGGTAGATCCACATTTCAAAGGCCTCCAACTTATTTACGGTTGATCTTTTAAGGGTCCATGTCTCAACAGCATAGAGAAGAGTCGACCAGACGTAGCATTTGGATAAACGTAGTCGAATTTCGAAGTTTTTTTATTTTTTCGAAAGATTTTCTGGCCTGTTCTATTGTCGATCTTATTTCTATTTCTAGATCAGGATTTAGGCTGCTATCGATAGCTGCCTTGAAGATTGCGTATATTTATTTAAGCAAAGCTAACAAAAATAATAATTTATAGTTCAATATTAGATTAGATTCCAACACAACTCATATCTTTCATTTCTTAGTATATTACCAAAGTATATAGTATTTTTACTACAAAAGCGATATTACGTAGGTCAAAATTTTTGACGTAAGAGAACTGTCAAAACATTAGAATGTGACTTTTCATTATTGCCATGTTTATAATAAACAGTTACTTAGCTCACTACTATAGCTCACTATAGCACTACTATAGCTTACTTTTCATTCCTTCATAGATTCATAGTGTTGAGTATTTCTTTTTCTTTTTTCATCTTTCTTAATATTTCCGTGTTTGTTACGTGTTGTGTCCATGATATCTTCTACATTCTTCGATAACACCACATCTTAAAACTGGCCAGTCTTATTTCAGTTGCGTCCGTAATTATCCAGGCTTCAACTCCATATAAAAGGACAGAGAATACATAGCATCTCAATACTTTAGATCTAATTTCTATTCCCAGACCCCAGTTTCTATTAGGTACATAATATTGTTTTCATCTTATTGAAAGTGCTTCCGGCCATCTCATTGCGTCGATTTATTTCGAGGATGCGGTTCCATTGTTCATTTAGTTCACATCCCATTCTCTAAAGCTTTTTTTTAACGTAGATTGTTTCGTCTTCAATCTTGTTCTTATTGACAATCATGATTTTTTTTTGTGTTCAGAGCAGAGCCAATACGTCTCGCAGTAGGTACTGCGTAGTGCGATCAAATCAACCAAAATTTGCAGCCCTTCTCTACTGTCCGCAAGGAGTATTGTATCGTCTGCATATCTAAGGTTTCACGAATGTTCCGTTAATTGATATCCCTTCTTTGTCTTCTAGTGCCTCTTTAAACATTTCTTCTGAGCACATGAATATGACGAAAATAATATTTATGGTAAACTCTTTTGAATTATAGTTTAAAGTTATTTTAAAGTAAAAGTGCAGTAAGCACTTCTATGCATAAAAAGATGCAAATGTTTTCAAAAAATCTTGGTCCGTGAATCCGTTCACAAGTTTTTATACTTCCAAGAGCTCTACCACGCCTCTAATCCATGTCACGATGCACTCGGTTAAATTTTAAATAAGAAAGGGTTAAAAGACAACACTCGGCTGACAAAGAACAACCAGGCTATGAATATATTGAATAACAACGAAGGGCACTCCTACAATCCTTTACCTAGTAAGACCGGAGACAGACGTCTTATGAATGAATGAAATTGCTTGTTTTATTGACTGCAACGGGTGTTGATTTGGTTTATCAGTCTATAAATAGACATGAATGGTATGTTTGAAACAACTCAGAATTGAGGAGTGTGTGAAATAGTAAAAAAAATGTTTCTCTGTGTGTTTTAGGTCAAAGATAAGGAAAAGAGGGCGTGAGTAATAAAGTAGGTTTTTATGTATTTGACAAAAAAAAGGAGTTCCCATACTTCGTTATCGGATTAAATTATTAAGAACTACCTAACAACAAGTGAACATTGGTATTTTGGCAATTTTTTAAGTATGCGTTTCGTTTTATGTCACTATTGCTCTTCATTCTTAACAATTTGTTTGTCACATCATTCATCATCATTCTCTTTCCCCGTTGTCCTATCTGGTGTCGACTTTACTAATTCCATTATTTTCCATTTCCTCATGCACAGCGATTTTGGGTCATAGTCTTACTAATACAATCCACTTCACAGATATGTCAAAAGTGTTTCCACAGATTTTTTTACTCTCTTTGTACTGCTTGCAGAAACTTACAACTCACCAATTTTATTAGGAGGTATATGTAGTTATTACTTCAACTTAGTTGCAATACTAATTGCAGAATTACCAAAATATGCATCAGACAAGAAAAGGCAAAGAGAGACAGAATCAATCATTTTACGAGCAGAAGTAGAGAAGATTCTCAAACACAAACAACTAAGAAACTAAGGCCTCTATTAGCCTAGGTAACTGGTGACGCAACTGGTGGCCGATAATAGCCACCAGTAAAAATAATAAAATGCATAGTGAATGTTATTTAGTAATTTAGTTCAGAATATAACATCAAACGAGTCGTTGTTTCTTCTTGCCCTTTTAATAAAAAAGAATAGGAGAGTGAGAAGGAGTCGAAAAATTTATATACATACAATGTTGGCTTCCAGAGAAGGAAAAGGGATGTATTATACGTTATTTTCTGGACTTTGTGCCGACGAAGTAAAATTTTTCAGTATTTTAGAATGCAAAATCGTTATTTTTGGAACTCTTCGACTACATTACGTGGTATTGATACAAAAATGAGGAAATGTAGGAAAACTTATATAAATATTTTTCTAAAATTAAATCTACAGTTTTTATAATTTTTTATGTCACTCCTCTCACAAACAAAGCGCGCGGTTAAGTTAATGTAACATAATTGTTTAACTAATTTATCAAAATGTTACGAACTGGAAATGAAAGTAGAATATTAAAGATGTCTTATAGTTATAATACAAAGAAAAAATATTGCATAAGCACAGTGTGGGTGGAAAATGTGACTTACATAAATCTTCTCATAATACCAATTTTCGATATTGTGAAATATAAAGGTACTTTACATACCATTTTTTTGACATAGCTCGTATAAAATAGACACAATTTGATATCTGATGATTCCTTCTTATATTTTAGGGTATGCAGAGCATTTTATGAAGAATAACTTTTTTTCGTAAAATTGATATACAAAAAAAAGTTTTCCATATGGTTTCAAGTTACGCAGACATACTGTATAATAGCTCATTTTTTTTTAATTTTCCAATTGTAATGTCGCATTTGGATTCAGCATAATCAAAAACAAAATAGAAACATTTTTGATCAAGGTACAATGATGAATTCACCGATATTTATAAAATATTTTATAGAAAACAGCTTTTATTATTTAAACAATCAATAAACAATTAGTGGCTAAATCTACGAGAAGAACATTTTACTCATAACATATTTATAAACCAACAAAAAAAGTTTTAGAAAAATATACGCTTGTTAAATTTTTTTCGAAACAAGGCAAGTTTTCGATCTACAATGATTCCCCTATAAATAATGAAATTATTGCAAAACTTTTATATATTTAATTTTAATTTTAAAAGATTATGTAAAAATCATAAGATCACTCAGTATAGAAGTTTAGTGGAGTCACTGTAGGTGGATATGAGCTATTACCTCCGATTTCGTTGAACCTCCATTGATTTTCATGAAAATTGGTGAGTAGTTAGAGAATACCTCAAGGAACAAAGGTGACATGATGCCAACTTGCGCTTTTATCCTGGGGGTGGATGCGACCCCTTCTCGGGGGTGAAAATTATTTTAATTAAAATAATACCATAAATCGATAGAGGGAAAATTATAAGTAAAATTTGTTATATAAAGTTATTAAAATAAATCAAAACTTTTTGAGTTATTAAACATCAAAGATTTTAATTTTTCGTGAGAAAAATCTATGTTTTTAACCGATTTTTCATAAATAACTCAAAAACAGTAAGTTTTTAGAAAAAAGTTATAATTTCTAAAATTGAAGCTAATAAAAAATGAAATAAACGATTACTAAAAAAACATTTTAGTTTTAATTTAAAGTGAGTTATAGGTAATTGAATGTATATTTTTTTCGGCGAGACCCCAAATCCAATTATTCAATCTGAAATAACGGGCAAATTATGCATTTTATAACATAAAGTATTAAACATTTGTCAAAGTACTTAAAAATATCTATCAAATGAGTCCCCGAACAAGTTAATAACGTTAAAAATTTATGCACCGAAAATTTTTCAAAATTTATCTTTTAAAAATATTTCCAAAAAATGGTGTTGTTTTTTTTTTAATAACTCCGTCAGTTTTTACGATACCAGGTTCGCCTAAAAACTATTTCAAAGCTAATTTCAAGGGATAATAAACCAAGTCAAATTTATCCTTTTAACCCTTTTACTTTTTTAAAAATAAAAGATTAAATTGACCCGATTACATGGTTGTCGCAGCAAAATTTAAGTTTTAAACGTTTCTATCTCGGTTAGTTTTTACCCTAGGGAAATAGTAAAAACGGTAGAATATTTGGTAGAGAAAAAACTAAAATTTGGCTAAATATAATTTTTTACGTATATTGAGTATTTTTGGAGTTATTATCAAAAGAAAATGAAAATTACAATAATTTTAAAAATTCTGATTTTCTTAAATTATAACTTTTTTTTAAAGTATGCATTCGAAACCAATCAAAATTATTGAAATCATTACTTATGCTAATGTAAACAAATTATAGTAAGGATTACTGTATATTTTAATTTTTGTGGAAATGGCATATGTTTCATCTTTCACTTTTTCCTAAAAAATTCGAAAGGGCTGTGTTATTTTCATTATAACTTACTTAATCTTGATGCTATTAACTTCACCTGGAGCTCATTTGATAGGTATTCCGAAGTACTTTGATAAGTGTAAAATACGTACATTTTATAAAATGGGTCGTTTTCCCGTTATTTAAGCTTGAATACTTAGATTTGAGTACTCGTCTAAAAAATATACATTCAATTACCCCTAACTCACTTTCAATTAACATGAGTTTAGTTTTTTAAGCTAGCAGTTTATTTCGTTTTTCATTAGCTTCAATTTTGGTAATTACAACTTTTTTGAAAAAACTTATAGTTTTTGAGTTATTTATGAAAAATCGGTTAAAAATATGGATTTTTCTCACGAAAAATTAAAATCTTTGATGTTTAATAACTCAAAAAGTATTTATTTATTTTAATAACTTTATATAACAACTTTTGCTTAGAATTTGACCCTCTATCGATTTATGGTGTTATTTTTAATAAAATAATTTTAACCCCCGAGAAGGGGTGGAATCGACCCCCAGGATAAAAGCGCAAGTTGGCGTTATGTCACCTTTGTTCCTTCAGGTATTCTCTAACTACTCAAGAATTTTCATGAAAATCAATGGAGGTTCAACGAAATCGGAGGCGAAAACCTTCTGTGACTGCACTAGTTAATAGAAATACAAAGATAAGGAAATACGAAGCACTCGATTACAATACAAATGAACTAGTGGTGGCCCACACCAGTTGCTCAGTCTAATAGGGTCCATATAACATAATGCCCCGGCTTGGTGGCGCCACCAGATCTAGTTACCCGGCTGGTGGCCGGGTTCCGTCACCAGAACGGCAATAATTTCTGGTGGAGCAACCAGTTGCCGTAGTCTAAGGCCGCTATTATATTAGGCAACTGGTGACGCCACCAAGTTGCTCCACCAGTGACTCATGACGTCACGGGGCATTTAAGTAAATGAGACCTATTAGACTACGGCAACTGGTTGCGCCACCAGAAATTGTTGTCGATCTGGTGGCCGAACCAGTCCACCAGCCGGGTAACCGGGTCTGGTGGCGCCACCAAGCCGGGGCATTATGTTATATGGACCCTATTAGACTAAGCAACTGGTGTCGGCCACCACTAGTTCATTTGTATTGTAATCGAGTGCTTCGTGTATTTCTTTTCTATTAACTTCTATATTTTCTATTAACAAGCGTATATTTTTCTAAAACCTTTTTTGTTGATTTATAAATATAGTTATATTAAAAATTTATTCCTGCAGATTTAGCCGTTAATTGTTTATTCATTGTTTAAACAATAAAAGCTCTTTTTATATTTTAGAAATATCGGTGAATTCATCACTTTACCTTGATCAAAAATGTTTCTATTTTGTTTTTGATTATGCTGAATCCGAATGTGACGTTAATTGGAAAATTAAAAAAAATTGAGCTTTTATATATAGGTACAGTATGTCTGCGTAACTTTGAACCATATGGGAAACTTTTTTCTTATCAATTTTACGAAAAAAAAATATTCTTTATAAAATGCTCTGCATAGTCTATATTATACGAGGTATGTCAAAAAAATTGTATGTAAAGTACCTTTAGATTTCACAACATCGAAAATTGCTATTATGAAAAGTTGTTAAGAATTAAAAAAACTATGTTTTGGGACGCATTAATTTTATTCATCATTCTAATTGAAAAAAAAAGCATTTTTTTTTTAAATTACGGATACCCAACATCATTTTATTACAAATATCTATAAGTATTTTATTATTAATTTTACGAAAAAAGTTATTTTTTACAAAAAGCTTTATATGGTCTAAAATCTAAGATGCAATCATAATATATAAACTTTTATCAATTCTATACGAGGTATGTTAAAAAATATGAATTTCGTCCAAGAGTAAAGTACCTTTACAGTTCACAATATTTCAATTAGAAGAATGTAATTGCATATTCAAACACAGATTTTAATTCCGAACAACTTTTTATAAAAAATTTTTCGATATTGTTTAATATAAGGATACTTTACTCTTGAGCGAAATTCATCTTTTTTGACATACCTCGTATAAAATTCACAAAATTTGAATCTGATGGTTGCATCTTATATTTTATACTATCAAGAGCATTTTACGAAGAATAACTTTTTTATTATTTTGATTTGATTATTTTTCCAATTCCAATTCATTTTATTATTTTTGCTGGTGGCTATTCTCGGCCACCAGTTGCCCGTGCTCACAATTTGGTGGGCCCACTAGTTGCGCCACTAGTTGCGCCATCAGTTACCTAGACTAATAGAGCCCTAAGGGCTCTATTAGTCTAGGTAACTGGTGGCGCAACTAGTGGGCAGGGCTCTATTAGTCTAGGTAACTGGTGGCGCAACTAGTGGCGCAACTAGTGAGCCCTCCAAATTGTGAGCATGGGCAACTGGTGGCCGAGAATAGCCACCAGTAAACATAATAAAATGAATTGGAATTGGAAAAATAATCAAATGCAATTGGAAACTTGTTTGTTATCAATTTTACGAAAAAAAGTTATTCTTCATAAAATGCTCTTAATAGTATAAAATATAAGATGCAACCATCAGATTCAAATTTTGTGAATTTTATACGAGGTATGTCAAAAAAGATGAATTTCGCTCAAGAGTAAAGTATCCTTATATTAAACAATATCGAAAAGTGTTTTATAAAAAGTTGTTCGGAATTAAAAGCTATGTTTGAATATGCAATTACATTCTTCTAATTGAAATATTGTGAACTGTAAAGGTACTTTACTCTTGGACGAAATTCATATTTTTTAACATACCTCGTATAGAACCAATAAAAGTTTATATATTATGATTGCATCTTAGATTTTAGAGCATATAAAGCTTTTTGTAAAAAATAACTTTTTCGTAAAATTAATAATAAAACACAATAGATATTTGTAATAAAATTATGTTGGGTATCCGTAATTTTAAAAAATTGCATTTTTTTTTCAATTAGAATGATGTAATAAAATTATTGTGTCCCAAAACATAGTTTTTTACTTCTTAACAACTTTTCAATAACAATTTTCGATGTTGTGAAATCTAAAGGTACTTTACATACAATTTTTTTGACATACCTCGTATAACATAGACTATGCAGAGAATTTTATAAAGAATATTTTTTTTTTTTCGTAAAATTGATAAGAAAAAAGTTTCCCATTTCCAAGTTACGCAGACATACTGTACCTATATATAAAAGCTCAATTTTTTTAAATTTTCCAATTAACGTCACATTCGGATTCAGCATAACTAAAAACAAAATAGAAACATTTTTGATCGAGGTAAAGTGATGAATTCACCGATATTTCTAAAATATAAAAAGAGCTTTTATTGTTTAAACAATGAATAGACAATTAACGGCTAAATCTGCGAGAAGAACTTTTTAATATAGCATATTTATAAATCAACAAAAAAGGTTTTAGAGAAATATACGCTTGTTAATAGAAAATATAGAAGTTCATAGAAAAGAAATACGAAGCACTCGATTACAATACAAATGAACTAGTGGTGGCCGACACCAGTTGCTCAGTCTAATAGGGTCCATATAACATAATGCCCCGGCTTGGTGGCGCCACCAGACCCGGTTACCCGGCTGGTGGACTGGTTCGGCCACCAGATCGACAACAATTTCTGGTGGCGCAACCAGTTGCCGTAGTCTAATAGGTCTCATTTACTTAAATGCCCCGTGACGTCATGAGTCACTGGTGGAGCAACTTGGTGGCGTCACCAGTTGCCTAATATAATAGCGGCCTTAGGCCACAGAGATAGTTGGACTACCTGCGCTGCGGACACTCTAAGTAATGGGCGAGATTGGCGTAGATGTAATACGGTATATGTTATACATATGTGCAACATAATATGGGTTACAGGTGAGTGGCCTGGTAAGTGGTACGAATCAATCTTTCGCTCTATCCATAATAAAGGATCGCCAACCATAGGCAGGGATTACAGAATCATTGCCCTTATTATGACTACATTCAAATGAGTTCAAAACAAATAACGGAACTAAACAGGGCTGCATACTATCACCATTACCTTCTTATGCTTCTTCTTCTTTTTGTATAGACATGACTCTGTCTGTTTTTTCAATGTTCCTCTAGTAAGTCATTCCATCGTTTTTGTGGTCTTCCCACTGATCGTCTTTCTATTGGGGAACCGTTTCTCGCTGTCCTTACTATAATACTCTATTTGTTGTCATTCGACTTATTATGTGGTTATTCCATTCTATTCTTCTGTTTCTTACCCAGTTATTAATGTTGCCCACCTTGCATCTCCGTCAGGAAATGGAAATGCTGAAGGAAAACAAGCCACGAAAGCATTCCACGGAGTGATATTCAACAACACTCTAACCAAAGAAAACAAAAAAAAGGATATTTCAGAGTATAGTGATATATATATATATATTCGTATGAACTTTACACATTGCTAAAACATACAATAGATTGTAAGAATATAAATGAAAATGAAAACATTAAAGGCGGATATTGCTACTGTGGAGCCATTCCATTGCCTCAGGAGTTAGTTCGTGGATTTCGATTAAGCTTCCTTCGAATCGTGTGGCTGGACATTCTTGTGTAATGTGGTGGACTGTTTGTTCAGCAGCATTGCATTTGTCACATAGCGGGCTGTCTGCGATGCCCCATTGGTTAAGTGATTTATTGCACACTCCATGACCTGCCCTGATTCGGTTCAGATTACACCATTCTCGGCGCGGAAGAGAGAAACCGTTGAGTTTGACTGTGGGATTTCCTATTAGGTGTGCATTGTTCACTTCTTCGTTCCATTCGCTTATCCAATGCTCATCGATTGTGAAATTGTTTGGAAGATTTTTTGCTGTTCTTGTTGGCGGGTTTCGAGATCTCAGCCGCAAATGGCCCTGGTTTAACTGATCTATGTCGGTATTTATTGGCAATGAGGGATTCTTTTGACATTTTTGGTATTGTGATTTAAGGGCAGCTAACCGTCGTGTTTTGGTTGGTGCAATGTTGCTCAGAACTGGAAGCCACTGAGTTGGTGTGCTTTTTATGGTCCCCGTAATATACCTCATTGTCTGATTTAGTTGTGTGTCTAGGACGTTAGTATGGTGACTGTTTAGCCAGACTGGAGCACAATATTCGGCTGTTGAATAGACTAATGCAAGAGCGCTTGTCCTGATTGTGTCTGCATTGGCTCCCCAAGAGGTGTTTGCAAGCTTGTGAATGATATTATTGCGAGTTTTTACTTTAGCTGCAGTTTTATGTAAGTGTTCCTTGAAAGTTAGAGTACGATCCAGTGTTACACCGAGATATTTTGGATTTGGGCTATGTTTTAGAGTAACCCCTTCGCTTTCTATGTTTAGTCTGTAGTTCACTTCCCGGTTATTTAGATGGAAGGCAGTAACTTCTGTTTTTGTGGGATTTGGCCCCATTTTTTAAAATATGTGTTAATAGTATGTAAGTCGCTTTCTAGGATAGCTTGGGCGTTCTCGATGTTTCTTTCTTGTATGCCTAAAGCAGGGGTGTCAAACTCAATTTTGCAGAGGGCCATATATTAAATTCAGAATGTGTCGGCGGGCCAGATTCAAATAAAAAAAAATGTACTGAATTATTATAACATTTTATTTAATAGTATACTTATAATATACGGTTGTTAAAAATCATATCAAAGTTATAAAAGAGGGTAATTATTTTGAGCTCGAGGATCCAGATACCTGACTTCTCTTGTTTTTGACAAGCTCATTGATGTCAGGTATCATATTCGTTGTATTTATTTTAAGAATTGATTGGAGATGTTCATTTGTAAGTCTTGTGCGATGTTTGTTCTTATTTATTTTCATGACGGAAAACATCTGCTCACATAAATAGGTGCTACCAAACATGCACAGAATGCGTGCTGCATGCTTTTTTAATTCCGGGTAGTTATCCAAACTCTTGAAATATTGTGTATAAAATGTAAGTGCGTTAACCTCTTTAAATTTTTCTTTCAAAATACTGTCCGATTGAAGATCTATCAACTCCATTTGCAAATGAACTGGTGCCTGTGAAGCTTCAAAATTGAATGGATTGTTGAAAATTGGGAATTCCATTTCATTCATTTTGTGGAAGTCTTCAAAACGATTGTTGAATTCCGTGATAAGATTTTGCAGAAGTTGAGAATATTGATCCAATTTTTTTTGATCCACTGTGCCAAATGATTTTAAATGAGGGAAATGATCCAAAGTTTGATTTTTTACCTGATTTTCCCACAGCCTCAACTTTGTTTCAAAGGCTTGAATACATGAGTACATTTGAGTGACAATCAGATTTTTACCCTGTAACTTTACATTCAGATCAGTCAAGTGTTTATTCATATCTACCAAAAAGGCACAATCAACCCACCAGTCATTGTCATAATCAATTGGGTTGCCTTTTTCTAACATGAAAGCTTGAATAGGGTCACGTAATGCAAAAAATCTTTCTAAAACTACTCCTCGACTGAGCCAACGAACTTCGGTGAAATAAGGGACATCAGAAAACTTTTCGTCCAAATCTTGTAAAAACTGCCTGAACTGTCGGTGATTTAGTCCTCTGCTCCTTATAAAATTTACTATTTTAATTATAGGTTGCATGACATGGTCCATTTTTAAATGTTTGGATGCCAATGATTCCTGGTGAATTATACAGTGAAATCCCACAAAATTTCCTGATGTTTTCTGTTTTAATTTAGTTACAACGCCCGAATGTTGGCCAACCATGGCAGGAGCGCCATCCGTAGTTGTGCTGCTAAGTATATTCCAATCGAGTCCATATTCTGCCATCAAATGCTCCAATGCAGAATAAATATCATTTGCTGTTGTAGTACCTGTCAATGGAACGCACTTTAATAGTTCTTCAGTTATTTCAAAGTTACTGTTAATACCTCGTATAAAAACAGCAAGTTGAGCTGTATCAACAGTATCAGTGCTCTCATCAACAGCCAGTGAAAAGTTTGTAAATTCCTTAATTTTCTCCTTCAGTTGAAGAACCAAATTTTGAGATAAATCATTTATTCTTGAAGCAACAGTGTTTCTTGACAGCGAAATATTTTGAATTATTGACTTTTGAAATGGAAATGAAACATCGGCAACTTTCAACATACAGTCTTTAATAAAATCACCATCAGTGAAAGGTTTTGATCTCTTCGCGATTTCTAATGCAATAATAAAACTTGATTTCAGGGCATCTTCGCTCTCAGTATTAGCTTTAGTAAACATCGATTGTTGACCTTGAAGTTTAGATTTTAAAGATGACAATCTGTCCATTCTTATTTTTTCAGTGTAACAATCGAATTTTGATTTATGATTCGTATCATAGTGTCTCTTCAAGTTAAACTCCTTACAAACAGCAACTGTTTGATTGCAAATCAAACACAGTGGTTTACCTTTCCATTCTATGAAAAAATATGCATTTTCCCATTTAGACTTAAAAACTCTACGTTCACTATCAACTTTACGTTTTTGTGACATTATGCCGAAATCGTAACAAATATGGAACTCGACACAATTATGGATATCGCACACGCACGACACAAACAAATGTACAATACCTTCTCAACCACTACTTCGCAACTGACTCACGTGACACGTCGACGCACTTCTTTTATATCGATAAGGAAGGTTCTAGTCTAGACTCGAAGCGCATGGAAGATTCTATTGTTCTCAACAAAAATAATAGGGTGTTTCCGCTAAGAGATGGTGTTACTGTCTATCTCTCTCGCTTGTCTAGGCACGCGCTGCCTTTGAAATGACTTATAAATGTAGTGTAGTGTACGCATTTTAAAACTTCCGTAGAGCAATCGAGTGAAGTCTAAAAGCTCTAAAAAACATGATTCTTCTTTCTGTGACACATTGCGATCGCGGGCCGTATTGGTATGGCCCGGGGGCCGGATGCGGCCCGCGGGCCGTATCTTTGACATGACTGGCCTAAAGCCATGTCATCTGCATAAATAAACTTGCGTGAGATTGTAGTGGGAGCGTCTGAGGTGTAAATGTTAAACAGGAGCGGCGATAGAACCGATCCTTGGGGTAACCCATTCTGTAAACTTCTGTATTTACTAGTTTTCCCATTAACGCTAACTTGGAATAATCTGTCACACTGCATTTGATTTATTAGCTTATTAAATGATTGGCATGGTACCATTTGGTACAATTTTAGTAGTAGTCCTTCTTTCCATACCGTGTCGTAAGCACAAGTCAGATCAATGAATGCTACTGCCGTTTTGATTTTCTTTTGGAAGCCATTTTCAATAAATGTGGTTAGAGAAAGAACTTGATCACTGCAGTTCCTTCCTGGCATAAATCCAGCTTGTTCAACGGGAATATTTTCGCTTACAGAGTGTAAAAGTCTCGCGTAGATTATCCTCTCAAAAATCTTATAGCAGACACTTAAAAGGGCGATTGGTCTGTAACTCTCGGGCAATGAAGCATCTTTGCCTGGTTTACAGATTGCGATGACTTTGCTTTGCTTGAATAGTTTGGGGAGCTTTTGCGTCGTCATTATCTGGTTGAAGAAGTCAGGAGCCACTTTCGAGTTTTTGGACCAATGTGTTTTATGAACTCAGGATATACACTTAATTAAGTCTAGAGCGTTGAAAAGTTCCTCGGTCTCTATTTGCCTCATAATGGGTAGGCTTTGTTGAGATGCAGTTTTGATTTTTTTGAGCTGATATCGTACTTCTCTTTTATGAGCCTTTTCTATGACTGGTTTGGAGATTTGCGCAATGCGTTTCGCTATATCTTCTGGATTTGGTAATGAAGAGTTAGTTGTTGGGATACTAGCGCCTGTGTCCAGTTTTCTGAGCAGATTCCAGGCAGTGCGACTGCTATGCGTGAAGTTAAGGTTTTCGAGAGTTTCCCTCCACCTGGTAGTTCTTGCAGAATTTAGAGACTCTAGAAGTTGTTCCCCTAGATCTGGGTCTCTGGTTTGCTCATATTGATCATACAGGTCTTTGCATTCTTCGGTCCAGCATGGGATGTAGGATTTGGTTAGGCCACGTGGAACATGTTTTTTAGCACAGCTAATTATAAGTTTGGCGAATCTTCCGTAGTTTTCTACCTTAGGCTCAATATATCTGATATCTTTCTCCAATTGTGCTTGGTACTTATCCCAGTTTGCCTTACGAAAGTTCCATCTAGGCAGAGGAATTGAGTTTATAATGGGAATAGTGATGCCCATAGTTGTTATCACCGGCCTATGCTGCGATTTTGGGAAATTATCAAGAACTTCTCTAGTTGCATGATTATGGCAGTCATCTTTGGTGGATATAAATGTAAGATCTGGGTTGTAGCCTTTCTGCCATCTAGCGGAAAAAAAGGTAGGCTTCTGTTTTGCATCGTGCAGAAGTCTAAGATGCTTGAGCTCCGCCCATTTAATCACTTGTTCGCCTTGGAGATTACACTGGTTATAGCCCCATGTAGTGTGATGACTATTGAAGTCTCCCGTATATATTGATGGATGCGGGAATGAGGGAAGCACTTCTGGTGGTCATATTGCGTTTGGTGGTTTATATATATTAACTATTGTGATCTTGTCTATTACGGTTGCCAGTATGAAGAGTTCTTGGGATGAGTAAGAATGTACGGTGCTAACATTTTTTATATCTGTTCTACAATAGGTAGCAATTCCATATTGTGGGTGATTAAGTGAGGCTACCAATCTATATCCTGGAATTTGACCTCGGTTGTTCAGTTGTAAGTCATCAGCAGTGTGTGTTTCCTGAACTGTGGCTATGTCAATGCTATGTTTTGCAAGGAGCTTGCTGATGTATTCGCTCTTGCTTCTGCTAATACCTTCAATGTTTATTTGGCATACTCGGATTGTTGGTCCAATTGTCAGATGATTCTGAGAAGAACCGTTTTTTGTTTGTTGCATGGTTGTACTGCAATGTGTTCGCCAGGAGATCTGAAAGATGGTCTGGCGGTTCGATGTTGCTGCTCATTTAGCGTTACCCAGGGTGCACCACGAGGAGGCGAGACAGCTTTGCACCCCAGTATAGTGATGACTATTACTCTCTATGGAGCGAAACTATGGCCAATGACAACATCAATACGGAACAAAATAAGAACAGTTGAACTACACTTTATGAGAAAATATCTACAAATTATCAGAGAGGATAGAATAAGAACAGAGGAAATATGGAACAGAATGGACGTAGAATGTAGAATGCTCAATTACAAAAAAAGTTGGAAAACAGAGCCCTGCTGTGGTACGGTCTAGCTAGGGGCATGTACAAAGAATGCCAGACACAGGTGACTGAAAAGGATATTGGACTAGGCCCGGCAGGAAGAAGGAGATGTGAAGGACTGCTGCAAGATGTAAAACGTACATAGGAAATGCTTTAATAGATAGAGACCTCAGAGCAGGTGATTGGGAGAATAGAGTGATGTGGAAGACGAAAACAGCGAACTCATAATGGGAGAAAGCCGAAGAAGGAGAGGAAGAAGATTTCCTACATTTAAACTCTACACTCTACATTAATGCATAGAACTACCAGACATATTCTGGGCTTTAATACCTTAAGACAACCAAGAGCAATGGTCAATGTGTGCTTTATTTTTGGTGCTAGTCAGTTAATGAATGTTGTTCTGAAGCTATTTGCTTGTGGCATCTAATTCAATTAACTATTTTTACTGATTAGCAGCCGCTATTTGGTAAAATTAGAAAACCACCCTAATAATCTTGCTCTAAACCTGCTGGATAATAGTGAGCAGACTCGGAGACTGAGGAGGCACAAACCACTGGAGCTACCACATAGGTTCTAAGCAGCAGTGAAGTGAAGTGTCGTGCAGTGCAGTGCAGTGGACTACTTACCCTTTCAGGGCACAGTTCAATAATTTAAGAGGCTAGTGGAGTCTTTGTTATCATTGGATAACAAATCCAAATTTATACTTACACCCCTTTGAACAAACAACTAACATGCTTATAATTTTTTTGTTTATTGATTGCATGTAGTGAATAACCTATAATAAAAAAAAATTTTTACTGATTATTTTATTCATAGGAGATTCTGACCAATAGGAAGCTACAGAAATCTGAATTAAATTGATAATTTTTGATAATTGCCCGTCGTTAAGTATATTACGTCAGATGCCCTTCGTTGCTACGAAAAATACATTCAGTGACATTAATGACAATTAATGTTTTAAAAATTATAAAAGTGATCACTTTCAATCGACAAATATTTATAAAAACTTTGTGTTTAATTGTTCTAATTTGTACTTACATAAATAAATTACAATAAAATTTTGGTTTTGAACAGTTTTATTCATGAAATAATCGCAACAAATTGCACTCGAACTCTAAAATGAATATAGAATTTTATAGGTCTGGATCCCGCGTATGAAAAAAAAGTTGATTAATAGCAAGCTGAAAATTTGGTAATAGCTTAAGGGTGTCTAGTCGGACAAACTTTGAAACATGGGAACACTGGAACAGGGGAAGTTTTAATTGTGGAACAGGTTGAAAATTTGGAACGGTCAGACCACGAAAACGGCACATGTATTTTGTCCGACAGAACAGACTTAAACTCTCCGAACAGATATTAAACTCTCATGCAAAAATCAGACTGCTATTTATCACCAAATGGGCGTTTTAATGAGTGGAACATGTAGAATATGTCAAATGACAGGAATTATGACAGGTGATAAATAGCAGTCTGATTTTTGCATGAGAGTTTAATCGCTGTTCGGAGAGTTTAAGTCTGTTCTGTCGGACAAAATAAATATGCCGTTTTCGTGGTATGACCGTTCCAAATTTTTAACCTGTTCCACAATTAAAACTGCCCCTGTTACAGTGTTCCCATATATCAAAGTTTATCCGACTAGACACCCTTAAGCTATTAACAAATTTTCAGCTTGCTATTAATCAACTTTTTTTTCATACGCGGGATCCAGACCTATTAGAGCTCTTGTGCAATTACTACTGATAATTAATCACACATTTAGTTTAAAATAAGTTTATTCTTTCGTTCTGTTGAGATGGATTTCCGACGTGGAAATCGAAACGTCAAAATAAACTTATTTGAAACTAAATTGTATTTAGTTTCCAGTAGAAATAATAAATTTTTATTAATTAATAGTATCATAAACTATTCCAAAAAAAAGGTCATGTATATTATACTGAGAAAAACTAAAAATTAAGTTTGATCTTAACTTTTACGATCTTTTTGAAAATAGTCATGTATATGTTACGGGTAACGGGTAAAGTTAGATAAACGGGTAATTCTAGGATTACCCGGGTAAAGTCCTAAGTACTCGCCAGGTTTTGGTAAAATATCACAAAATGAAGCACTTTTTGGGGAAAACTCATTTCAACTTATTAAAAGTGTTTTAAAAAAAGCTTTATTTTTGTTTCTTTTTTAGTTTCTAGCATTAAAAATAAGGAAGTTAGGCTAAAATAAAGTTTATTTTGAGCCGCACTTTCTTATTTTTTACCCGTAACAATATACATACTGACAAAAACTGAAAACTAAGTTTGATTTTAACATGAATAACCGATTATTCATTTATACAAGACCGTCAGAATCTTATTTCCCCCATCATTAGATATCGCGCTTCCTCTCGTGTAAAATTGATTAAAATTTACATTGTTTAATAAATTTACACAATAGTCGATCAGACATGGCCCCATAATATGATGATGTTATAAGCTTATCTTCCAAATCAGTCTGGCTATCGTTTAATACCCTTACCAAAGGTCAAAGCAAACGTGTATTTGACGTGGAATCTCCAATCTGATTATTACAAAGTACAAAAGCCATAACTGTATTCAGTGATCTGTAAATGATGAACTTTTTAAATTGTTGCTGTGTAATTAATCAAGGTGGGATCTGTTTTGAATTGAATAATTTCCATAGGAGTGTATTTTTGGTAGAATTACTCCAGGATGTATCTTGAACCTTGTATCAATAATCACGATATGCACCAGTCGCAAACATTGTGGTTAATTTTTTATTTAACAAAATCTGAAAAAACTCGAAAAATATCCCCCCAACAAAAAAATTTTAGAAGGTAAAAGTTTCATTTTTCAATTTGACATGTAATATTTGACTAAATATAAATCGAGAATTTTAAGTTTTTGTTTAAAGTTGTTTTACCCCTTAAACATAACTTACAGCTTTTATTTTCTAACTAGAAAAACTCTATAATTCCTACGACTAAACCTCATAATAATTTTGAATAATAATTTTGCATAATAATTTTGAAATAATAATAGTTTTTGCATAATAATTTTGAAATCCACGGCCTGCAAAAATAGCAAATTATGCTGGGACCAAATTAGGCACCTCATGCTTTTATCCTTGTACTTATTATTCTTCACTTACTTTTTCTAGTTTCACAGCTTCATATGATTCTCGTATAACCCCAGTACAATTAGATAGGTACAATATTGATCAAGTAGGAAATTGCAAGGATAAGGACAAGTTGTTAGGTGATAAAAGTGATTAAAAAAATAAAAATTGGAGCATGGAGCATAACATCATTAACGGAAAAAGAATACGAAATAATGAAAGATATGGATGAACTAGAAATTAAAATAATGGGGATCATCTTCTAAACGGGCCTATCTTCTAGAGATTTTGACCACATTGATCCATCTTATTCTATTCACAGCAGCTCGAAATCAGTTGCGGATCTAGATATTTGACTTGGTAGGGCAAATTTGCCTTATGAACTTCCAATTAAACACCAACCAAAAGACATAAAAAAGATAAACTCAAACTACATAATAGACATAAATAATAACTTAGCGTGTTTATCGTGTTGAATTTGTCTGCTTGAGGTTTAAGTTTCATGTTTTATCTTTAATTTTGAACCTTGTTAGGGGAAGAAATTTCCCTTTTTCCCTCCCCGTAGATCCGCCACTGCTCGAAATATATCAGTTGACGTTAGAGCAGTCCACTTCCTAAGATTGGCCACACAGGAAATACGTCTACGTCCAGGGCACAGTATAAAGAGGGACAGTAGAACCACTCTCCGAAAAATTGGAAATAAAATCTGTAGTCGCGCATGGCGACCGCGCAATGTTCTTAGTCGCTTTTGCCCCACTCTCACATTGCTAGTCGCATAGAAACGTATGGATTTTAACAGGGAAAAACCTCATCCACCACTGGTGAATTACCAATTTCGTACTGTCGGTATTACTTCTTGAGATCAAAGCGCCGACAGACGAGTGGTTTTATTGTGGAACCTCTATACTGTGTCCAGGGCCTCTCTTGTCCTCAATCTTGCCTTTTAGAATCAACTACACAAGTCAGTATTTATTATTACGCATAATGTGGCCGAAGTAATCCAATTTTCTATTCTTTACAGTGTTAATAATTTTTTTGTCCGTTCTTAGCCTCTGTAGAATATTTATGTTAATTGTGTGGTGTATATACAGTGCGGTGGAATAAGTGTTGCCCCCCCCTGTTAACTTGTTTATTTTAAGAATATAAGCAAAACGCTCGGACAGGTCGATTTTTAAACTAACCATAGTATATTATAGCATCAACGTTTCGAACTTTACGCGATCCCTCTTCAGGTGACAGTCATAACTGTGATTTTTTTAAATGGGAAAGTACATCATGTGACACCTCATTTAAAAGCTCTTGAAATACTGAGTTCAAAAATGTATAATACTTTAATCCTGTTTGAGAGCGTAGGCGCAAAATTTCGGTCGAATTCTTTCTAAATGCAATCATTTTTTTCGAATCCTGAAAAAACTAATCAATATTTTTAAAAAATTTAAACGCAGAATAAAATATTACAGTATTCTCGATGGTGCAAAGTCCCTGAGAACTCCTATAATGTTTATTTTAATAAGTCACAGTGGTGGAAAAAAGAGAAAATTTAGTGTGATTTTTAATTTCAAATATATCATTCAAAAGAAACTTTTTGTTTATTCTAAGGGACTGTAAGCCCTCGGTAATAATCTAATTTTCATTCTGCGTTTAAATTTTTCAAAAATACCTATTAGTTTTCTCAGAATTCGAAAAAAATAAATGCGTTTAAAAAGAGTTCGACCGAAATTTTGGGCCTGCGATCTCAAAAAGGATTAAAGTATGATAAATTTTTGAAATCAGTATTTTAAAATCTGTTAAATGAGGTGTCACATGATGTACTTTACCATTTAAAAAAATCAAAGTTATGCCTGTCACCTGAAGAGGGATCGCGTAAAGTTCGAAACGTTGATGCTATGATATACTATGATTAGTTTAAAAATCGACCTGTCCGAGCGTTTTGCTTATATTCTTAAAATAAACAAGTTAACAGGGGGGGGGGGCAACACTTATTCCACCGCACTGTATGAGACCCTCAACACACATCGGTAGCACCACACACCACATTTCAAATGCCTCTAATGGTTTTATGGCATCTTTTGTAAGACTCCAGCTTTCTACTCCGTAGAGGAGGACACTAAAGACGTAACATCTAAGAATTCTTATTCGTATATTGATAGGTACTTAACGATAAGTTGCAGTGAATCTTCCTAAGGCCGTTAAAAGAGCTTCTGGCTTTTTCAATACGAGTTTTTATTTCGTAGCTATGATCCCAAGTATCCTTAATATTGCAGCCCAAATAACATATTTTCTCCACCCTTTCTAATGCTGTATCACGAAACATATTCTAACGGGGATCAGCGAAACCAAAAAACCAGGAAATGGAAAAACAAACTTATATGGAAAGTACGAACTATACTTTTCTGTAGTGCAACAAAGAGAGAAAGCCAAGAGAGGAGTAGGAATGATTCTTGTAAGATAATTTAGCATAGACCAAAATAATTCCGACAAATCTCCTCAAGAATAATGTATGTAAAACTGGAAATGGAAGAAGTATGGTATACATTACACATGCCCCAGATGCCCCAGTAGACTGGACAGATGAAGACACAATGGACATATTCTATAAAACTTACTTACAGCTCACTCTAGACCAGGTGCAAGAAGAGAATAAAAACATAATCTTGATGGGAAACTGGAACGCGAGGATAGGAAATGATTCAAATAAAGGAGATGAATGTATGGGAAATTACGGCGAAACAATATTAAATAGAAAAATAGCTGACATCAGAAATGATTACATAAGAAATAAATTGTAGCAGGAACCGATAGGATCTAAAATAAAAAGACGAAAATTAAAGAAAAAAAAAAGAAGAAAGGGCAGACCAAAGATGGGATGATTGGAAGTTTTGGAACAATCACAGAAAATAGGCAGAAAATAAGGAACATCATTTTACTAAATGAAAGAACTGGTTAAAGATCAGAAGGGATGGAAGAGGTGGGTACAAGAAATATGAAAATATCACTTTGACGGGCGCCCTTCACATTCGTTTCGCTCATTCTTCAAACCTTCACATGCGTGCCTTAAAATTGTACTTTTAACACTTATATCATAAATAACTATTAAGTGTCATTGTAACAAAGCAATAGTATTGTAAGGAAAGACACGTGCCGGAGATACCGTATTATAAAACTTAAAACTAAACGCTAATACCCAACAAACACCTCATTGTTTGACTCCTATTATCTTCATTTAGTATTTCACTTACGCTTGCCGCACGGCCCTGCACACGGATGTACCGGATGTGTCAAGTTAATTCGACTGTAAAAATAAAGGTTCAACTTCCGGTTCGCTTGTCTTATCGACAAACAAATAACAAATTTCATTCACAACTTACGGCTTGCATAGTGCAGGTGATCCATGCTGTGTTCACTGTGTTGTGTATCTATGAAGATAGTCGAATAAAGGGTCATTGAAATTTTTTATTACTAAATACTTAACTTACAATAAAAAAGGATGCGAAGAAGCTGAAAGTAACTATAAAATTCTTGACAAAGCTACAACATCAAACATATGTTTTGATTGTGATATCAAGCTATTGAAAAAGCCGTATTTACAGAAGTCTTTGCAAAAAGCATTCCTTCAGTTGAAATGTAAATCATAAATGTAAATGTTATACACAAGAATACTTACTTAAAAATAGTATACCGGGATCAAAAATAAAATGTCTATCGGTTATGGAAGTCCTGAGGACTTACATGTTAATAGAAGATGTACAATAAACTTGTTGGCTGCAGTACTACCGATGTAGAACAAAACTGTTCCAAGATAAGAAAAAACTTATTTGTTTGGATAACCTGTTGCTCTGCTAGTGTTAGCTTTTTTCAACTGTCTTCGTAATTTTTCTTTTAATTTTTCATGGCTAGATCATTTTATCTCCAATTTTGTATGTCTTCTGATGTCATTATCGTTTTAGCCTTTTTCTTATGAAATCACCATATTGTACTGTAATATCCTCTATTCGAACTGTTTAATTAGTCTCTGTAGTCTCTTCATTTTCCGTTATTATTATGACGTTCTTATCAAATGGGAGCAAATGCCAAGATCAAAAAGATATATAGGCTAGCGACGTAGTGGGCATTAGGTATATCAAAGATGGGCTGGCCAAGTCCATAGATTCCCTAATAACCGCCTTGCCAAGCTAATCTGGGAGGAAGCCCCGGCAGGAAGAAGGCCTTTAACACGTCCACGAATGCGATGGAGAGATAACATCTGTGCAGATTTAAAGAACAATGGGGTTCCCCACTGACCCAGCTATCATGGACGACCGTTCGAGATGGAATCGAGTTGTGCAGTCAGCCAAGACGCACTCTGGGTTATAGTGTTACGAGAAGAAGAAGAAAAAGTCCTTATCGTACCTCATAACAATTTATCTGAGTTTCATTTTCTCCCATTATAATATATACTTTGTTTTGTTTGAACATGATCATATTCAATATTAACAAAGTTAACGAATCTCATAAGCAATTGGATTGTTGTAGAAATAAATCAAGTTGTGTTCGTTATCTTATAAAAAATGTGTAGTATATCTAAGTCTTTCCTTGAAAAACTCCTTTAACGCTCTTTCCAATGATGCTTCATCCCAAATTGGACTCTGACCTCCTCCAGCATTTGCTTCAAGCATTCCTTTGTATTTTTGCATAATTGGCTACAGTTTGCTGCTGAGGATGAACACAACCCTGACTGACTCCCTTTAGAATATTATAATCACTACACACTCCTGACGTCGTGGCTACCAACTCTTAATATCTTAATTTACTTATCATGATGCATACCCATACCAAATGTTTTTTCCATAATCAATAAAAACGGCAGACATCTTTACGTTGATCTCGATATTATTTATGTAGCAAAACATTCAGTGCAAAAAATACTTCTCTTGTTACCAATCCCTCCCTAAATCCAAACTGCGTTTCATTTTAATCTTTCACACTTATTCCTTATTCTACTGTGGATGGTACGTAGGAATGACTTCAAAGTGTGACTCATGAGAATTAACTAAGTCTACTAAAATATTATCGAACATCCTATTAAGTAGGCTAACACCGTTTGTAGAAGATTTCATAGGGGAATACCAAGCCGGCTTCAGAAAAAATAAATCGACCATAGACCAGATTTTTACTCTAAGACAGCTGATTGAAAAAGGATGGGAATTCAATAGAACTATCCATAATCTCTTCATAGACAAGCGTACGATAGCATTAAAAGGGATCAGATGTGGAATGCAATGGCAGAACTTTCAGTTCCAAAAAAACTTATCCAGCTTGTTAAGATATGCGTAAACGGCTGTAGATCCAGAGTACGGATAGGTAACAAACTCTCAGAATCGTTAGAAATAAGCAGTGGCCTGAAACAAGGAGATGCGCAGTCACCTCTCCTTTTTAATATAATCCTGGAGAAAGTAGTAGGAGCAGCACAAATTAGAAGAGAATTACTGACAGTAAATGGACCAAAATTAATTACTACTAGCATACGCGGATGACATTGACATTGTGGAAAACACAGTCACCATTGTGAAGGAAACCTTAAATAAATTGGAGGTTGTAGCGTTTGAAAAAACTCCAACATTAATTTGATATCCAATTCCCAAAAAGTACATCTATTTTTCCAATTTGTTAATGTTATATCCCACATAAAATATTTTAAAGCCGTCCCTGTTTGAAGATTTCCAAAAGTTAAGAGATATTACGTAAGTTGAGATTTTTACCCCTACTCCCCTTCAAAAAATGATTGAACTCGTCCAAAATGCTAACCCCCCTTTGAAAAAATGGTTTAGTCCAACTGAAAGTAACTGAGTTTTTGTCAAGTAAGCATCCCTAAGGATCAAAATCGCTCGGTACTTACGTGGTACTTTTCCTGTTTGTGGCTTCAGAGCGAAGCGCAATTTAGTCCAGTTTTAAGATCTGATGGAGTAACATCTGCTCCTATGCTGTGACTCGCTTGAAAAGCCCTTGCCCCTTAGCCGGTAATGTGTAGAAGGTCGTTTTGTGAAACTATGAAGATCTAAATCTATAGTGAGTGCTCTAGGACGATTTTTTTACACATGATAATGGATTTATATGGAAAATCGACTACTCCTATGAGTTAATGACGTAGTTCTATAAGCCGGCATTGTGTAGAAGTCTTTTGTCCTGTTCCTGTTTTATGATGTCCAGTTCCTGTCGTAGAAGTTCCCATTGATGTCTGACTAGGCCCCAAATTTCGCCAAGTTCCATTGTCCTGAAATTTAAGATTGAAGCCATGTCCTCCCCTGCCTCAGGTCGATGGCCCCGTTTGTTTTTGTTTTGTGTACCCCCTGTGACATTGAAATAAAGGTATGATACATTTGCTAATTTTGCTAAATTTCAAGAGGATAATATACTAAAGTTTATTGGTAAAGAGTTTAAAAATGTAATAGTCGCTTTCAAAATGGAAAAGTTTCTCGTAATAACTTTTGTTGTTAGTTTGATATCTAAAAATCCCGTTATATAATATTTTAAAGTCCTGTTTTGCTATGATAGATGTTTAAAATTGTCTTGTTTGAATATAAATTTGCACATCATGTAAATAAAATGACAGTGACATTTGACACGACATCTGTCAAATTTAGTATTTGTTTTGATCTTGTTTTGATACACTGTAAAAAAGTTTTGTATTAAAAATCATAAAGATTTGTAGATATTTTACCATTGATTTTACCCCATAGTAAAGTCAGTCACGTCTATCATTTCTTGTTTTTTTTTGTTTAAAGATGTTTAAAAATACAGATTTTTTTGTTTAAAGGAAATTTAAAGTTTGAGGTTTTAAATAAATGTTTGTGAAAGTGTACCTATTTTATTTCTCTTGTATAACCCTTTGGAGAAAATTATTAACCAAATGTCTAATGCAACTGTGTAAGTTTTAGTACAGAAGAAAATAATATGGCATAGAAGCCAGTATTGAGAAAAGATGTTGCCCAGTATAACCCCAAAGAGGAATCAAAGATGATTGTCCCCCATTTGGTAGCCGTAAGTAAGAAAAATGTCCTGTAAGTACCCATATGTGAACCAGAGGATTTATTTCGAACGGCGTCCTTTTTGTTAAATAGTAGAAAGATCCTCTAGTCTGAGTAAGTACCTTTTGTATTTGGTTATGGTAGTTTAGTCATCTTAACACCCTCCTACCCCCCTTAACGAATCTACGACCCAGCCACCGCACAACAAATGAGCTGTCGTTCGCATGAAGGTTTGCGTGTCTGTTCCTTCTACTAGCCCCATTTAGACCCCCCAGTATTTTTATGGTTAGTTTCTTTCCTTGTCCCCATATGAGCAGACATGTAAAACGCTTCAAGGTAGAGGCAAAGAAGACTGGTTTAAGGGTAAATGAAGAGAAAATCAAATACATGTGCATCAACAGACAGAAGGGACGAGATAGAATAGGGCAAAATGTTACGATAGACCCATATAACTTTGAAAGAGCGGAGAGTTTTAAATACCTCGGAGCAACGATCACTGCAAATTACGGAGGGGATTAAAGGGAGAATTCAGGCAGCAAACAGATGTATGTATGTATAGCCTCCACAATACTATTAAATATAAGAGCCTAACACGAGCATCAAAGATCAGAATATATAAAACAGTGATTAGACCGGTGCTTATGTATGGGTGTGAGACGTGGACTCTGACCAAAGGAATTGAAAGAAAACTTACATGTTTTGAGAGAAAAATCCTCAGAAGAATGTTTGGACCTTTTCACGACCCTAATAGCAACCAATACCGAATGAGAACAAATGCTGTGGTCAAGCAGATGTATAGGGAGAGTGACATAGTCCAAGAAATTAAATCTCAGCGGCTAAGATGGCTGGCCATGTTCATAGACTCCCTAATAACCGCATTGCCAAACTGATCTGGAAGGAAGTCCCCACAGGAAGAAGGCCCTTAGGACGCCCACGAATGCGATGGAGAGACCATATATGGTCAGGTGTAAGAACAATGGGGCTACCCACTGACCCAACCATCATGGATGACCGTTAGAGATGGAAGCGAGTTGTGAAGTCAGCGAAGACCCACCAGACTACCAGAAGAAGAATCGCTACAGTGTTTCGGACGTTGTTTTTTTTTGGTAATGTTAAATTATGACCTCAAGCAGGCCTTTGGGAGTTGGTCAGTTAAGTACACATGATTGAAAAGCTTAACTAATATTCTAACGTTTTCTTCGTTAATTATTAGTTCTACCATATCTGCCGAGTCACAAAAATAACGAAAATATTGATATCCAGAACTGTTATAAAGCCCGTCCTCACTTACGCGTCAGAAACGTGGACGATGACAAAAAGTGATGAAGAATATTTAGGTGTTTTGAACGTAAAATCTTCAGACATATTTATAAAGGTGTGGGTGTGGAGGAAAACGGATTATGGCGTAGACGCTATAATTTTGAACTTTACCTCCTTTATAGGGAACCTAGTATCATGTATCAGTAAGTTCATCAAAATAAACAGGCTGCGGTTGCTAGTCCACTTAAATAGAATGAACGAAATGGAACCGTCAAAACACATTTGTAACCAAAGACCGGATGGAGTGAGCGAAAGAGGCCGGGAACCACGTGGAAGAAGACTTATGAGTATTCTCTCGTAAGAGTACGAGAGAAATGGGAGAAAAACAACTTAAAATAATCTACTATTCAGACGATGCAATAATAATCTCTCAAAGTGAAGATGATAATTTAACATAACCGCCAGAAAATTTAACATGTTAATTTCCCCAAAAAAGACAAAATGCATGGTTATAACAGCAGATCCAATAAGATGTAAATTGGAGCTGGAAGGTCAGATAATAGAACAAGTGATGGAGTTTAAATACCTAGGCATCACACTATCTAGCTACGGAAGGCTCGAAACAGAAGTGGAAGATCAAGCGAATAGAGCAAACAGAGCCGCAGGTTGCCTGAATGACACAATATGAAGAAATAAAAATATCGGAAAAGAAATGAAAGGCAGAATTTACAAAATAGTCATCAGACCAATAATGACATAGGCGGCAGAAACACGACCCGACACAGTGAGGACAAAAACATTGCTCGAAACAGCGGAGATGAAAACCCTTCGAAAAATCGATGGTAAGACTCTATGGGACAGAGCTAGAAGTACAGATATACGACGGAGATGCAAGGTGGATAACATTAATAACTGGGTAAGAAACAGAAGAATAAAATGGAATGACCACATAAGCCGAATGACAACAAATAGGGTAGTCAGGACAGCGAGAGACGGTTTCCCAATAGGAAGACGATCAGTGGAAAACCACGAAAACGATGGAACGACAACTTACTAGAGGCACATTGAAAAAACAGACACGCGTCATGTCTATACAAAAAGAAGAAGAAAAAGAAGAATAAGAAGAAGAGGAAGAAGAAGAAGAAGAAGAAGAAGAAGAAGAAGAAGAAGAAGAAGAGTACGAGATTAGGAAACCAAAACGAAGGATAGCAAGGGAATTGAAGATGATTCTAGAACAGGCCAAGACCCACAAAGGTTATAGAACCAATGATGATGATGATATCTCTGCCGGGATGTTATCAGGGCCAAAAGATTTTCTGTTCTTTGCCAAGTTTATAGCATGCAGTACTGCATGCTATCCTTCTTCTAGATGTTTTAATAACACAGGCCAACGATGAAAAAACTTTTTTGATAAGATTACCTCTATCTTATGTATTTTAGTGTGCTGAGTCCGAAAATCATATTAAAAATGCTGTATCACCCACCATTCTTTTACAATTTAACATTTAAAATTGCATAATTACCTATGAAACCAAGATGACTACTAAGGAAAACGAAGCATGTATTGCATTCAAAAAAGTTGTAACCAAGTTTTTAGGTAATGTGAAAGACCCTAACTACGAGCTTATAGTAGCTAATTTATTAAATAAGTTTTTTAAGATATTAGATAAGATTTAAGGTTTGGGATGTCTAATGAGCCTAAAAATCCACTTTTTGCATAACCATCTTGACTTTTTCCTTGAAAATCTGGGTAACGTCAGTGAAGAACAAGGCTAACGATTCCACTAGGATACCAAGGTGATGGAGAAACGATACCAGGGACGTTGGAACACCAAGATGATGGGTGATTACTGTTGGTCACTTAATCGGGAACAACAGAGTGCCTCTCATAGGACAAAAAGCTACTTCAGAAGTTTTACATAAAAAAGAGGAAGAAAATACAAAGGCATTGACTCTTGAAATGGTTGTACAGACGTATACTATTACAAGATATGAATTAGATAAAAGGTGTTATTCTAATAATGTATCATTTTAATGAATTTCGGTATTTTGTCTTTTTCAAATTATTATAATGTAGAATAAACCAGGGTCATATTGTGGGAAAACTATGGGTGATACATAAAATCTAATTTCAGATTCTTTTTTAGCGCCACAGAATACATTTCAGGATTACAAATTACAGGATTCACATAAATTTGTAAGAAAAGATTTGTAAATATTTTTTTTTGTTGGCCTGTGTAATTATTCTTCCCCGAAATATTCAAGTCTACAAATTTGTGGAGCACGATCCGTTATGGTTTTTACGACTTCTCTCTTTTTAGAGGGTGCTGGGTTTTCGGTGTATTTTGGGAGACCAAGTTTTCCAATGGATTTTTGGTCTACTAAAACACTTAAAAAAGAACCACTGAAAATCCCAGGGTAAAACGGCATTTCGATGAACAAGAAGTTTCCATTTCACAATATATTAGTCTCTACTTCTCCAATATCCAATATTTATTTTCTTACCTACAAGCTTTAAAAGATTCGTTAATTATGCTATTACTTCATAATCAATTTACTTGTTACATCATCTGCAGAGAACGATATACCCTAATTATTCGATTGAACTTTGAAATTTTGAAAGCGAGTTACCTCACCTCTGATTTCTTCATTGTTCTACGAACAAAACTAGAGTTCAATTGTTGTTATCAGTTACTAATTATGCTGCGTGTGTATTGATCTATATAGTGCATTCACCTTGTCGTTTTCACAACTTTTACCAGCTATATCGGTATAAATAGGGCAAAAATAGTGCAGAGGATTATATCGAATATTTTGTTTTGATGATCAGTTTAGATAATGCCCCCAATTGATGTACTCGTAATCTGAAATGATGATTGCAATAAACAGATAATTTTGTTTTCATCCATTTTGAAAAAATGTGAAAACCTTGAATTATCCATGTCTGTCTGTGCATCTGTAACCACAACTTCAACGTCATTAGAACAAATAGAATAACAAATTAGGTGTCGAATGAAATTTTATAACCCAAGGATAGTATTAATCCTTTCATTGCTGACGAAATATACCTATCGCGACCTGGGTGGTAACTCCATTTTTCGCTGCATTTACATTGTAGTGTTTTGTGTTTTTGCAAACACTAGCAAAAACAAAGCATTTGCGGATATATGTTTATAGAGCAAACAACTGTCATTATTTTTTCATGTAGAATTACCCCTAAAAGTTTATCATACTTATTTACTAACAGTACAGTAACACCCTGTATAATTCCATGTTGGTATGGAAAGACGGGATTATGGACTTCAACTATAGAATGAACCTTTACAAAGTCTAATTTTATATATGTCTACTTTTCAAATAGGTCTATTGGGCTATCACATCATTAAAATTTAACACTCCACAAAACCCCCTGGCGCCTTTTCCATCCACGGGAGTGTTTATTTTATTGGGGCGTGTACGTAAACATGTAGTAGATATGGTTAATGTTATAAACGTTCACAAAAATTTTCTCGTGAATCATATAAAAATACAGTTTTCATAAGGTTTTATCATTAATTTTTTTGACGTCTGTTATACCACAAACCAAAGCGGTCTGATGTAAATAGTGTATAAGAAACCAACCACTAATAACGGAAACTATGATATCTAATGGTTTTAATGAGATGCTGTTGATAACAGATATTAGAAAGTTAAATCTTGATATTGAAATACATGGATTTTATATACTTTAAATTTAAAATATTTTTAATGGTACAATTGTGTGGTCTTCTTGATTAGTAGTATAGTATATAGGGTGAGGCAGATAACTGGCCTATTAGAAATATCTCGAGAACTAAAGGCAACAGAGTTATGAAAATTGGAATAAAGGGGTTTTGAAGGATGATCTATTAAATGAAAATATTTTCATCTCTTTGCAACTTCCGATTATACCGGAAGTTGCTTATAACTTCGTTTTTTTAAATGGGACACCCTGTATATTCTTACATTTTTGGATTCTCTTCGATGTCTTCTTTCTTAAAATATGAGGTTTTGTAATATTATACAGGGTATTTTAAAAGATAATTACGTTTTTTTATTAATTTCCTAGCAATATTCACACCCTGTAGAATTGTAGTAGTTTGACATCTAAAACTCTACTTACGTTCAAATGATTTTTAATATACTCTACTATTGTTAAGAATCATTAGTATAGCTAAATTTTTAATTTTAGTATACAGGGTTGGTCGAAACTCGGAATGAGTATTTTCTGAGTTTTCTTAAATGGAACACCCTGTATTTTTGTATTGTAGTAAAATGATATTTTATAGTACTTTTTTATTTCTTAAGCATTCCCTATACCTAACTGCTTTAATTTGTGAGTTATTGGTGATTCAAGCTAAACATTAATTGCAACAAAAAATACGTAAAATTTTATTAGGTTGGCCGTGAAAATACTCAATCCCAAATAATTTTTCAGAAATAAATACATATTAATCCAGGCTGGTCCTTAAAATTACCAATAATGGTTTAGTTATCAAAATACCTACGTAGTTAAGATTGTTGGTGCGATTAACAATTAAGCACAAATTAAAGCAGTTAGGTATAGGGAATGCTTAAGAAATAAAAAAGTACCATAAAATATCATTTCATTACAATACTAAAATACAGAATTCCATTTAAGAAAACTCAGAAAATACTCATTCCGAGTTTCGACCAACCCTGTATACTAAAATTAAAAATTTGGCTATACTAATGATTCCTAACAATAGTAGAATATATTAAAAATCATTTGAACGTAAGTAGAGTTTTAGATGTCAAACTACTACAATTCTACAGGTTGTTAATTTTGCTAAGAAATTAATAAAAAAACGTAATTATCTTTTAAAATGCCCTGTATAATATTACAAAACCTCATATTTTAAGAAAGAAGACATCGAAGAGAATCCAAAAATGTAAAAATATACAGGTTGTCCCATTAAAAAAAACGAAGTTATAAGCAACTTCCGGTATAACCGGAAGTTGAAAAGAGATGAAAATATTTTCATTTAATAGATCATCCTTCAAAACCCCTTTATTGCAATTTTCATGATTCTGTTGCCTTTAGTTCTCGAGATATTTCTAATAGGCCCTTTATTTGCCTCACCCTGTATAGTATATAGTTTAGTATACAGTATAGTATAGAATATAGTATAGTATATAGTATAGTATATATACTAAATATACATTAAAGATGCAGTAGAAATAAACAACCAAGACACGTTAAATGCTACTAGGAGCACTCCTGAATCATAATTTACAATGTATAAACTTTGAAAATCATGATTTGGGATTTAAAATGTAGGGGAAACTGGGTAACAGTGAGACATGGGTAACAGTGAGACAGTTGAAATATCTTCCCTCGTTTTCGCCATGTGTAGATATCATTATTTGTGAGTGCTTGCTGTATTCTTGTAAGCTTCTGCTTGTAAGGTTACTTATTTCTAATATGTTCCGCGGCCGTGCAGTTTCAGTTTAGGATTTATCGTGATTGGGTGTGTTTGGTGGGCACTAAGTAAAATAACATAGGTGCTTTGAGAATTTTTTATAAAAGCATGTTAATTATTAGGATTTTTCTAGTATTACCATGACATTGTGTGTAGATTAGTAAACATGATGCCGTGGTTTAGCAAAGCAAACAAGTTGTATAATAATAAAAATAATATTTTTTAAATTTTATGGCAAATGGGTAACAGTGAGACGGGGTACATTGAGACATGTCTCACTGTTACCAAGATGTTATAAAAAAATTACATTTTGTATTTTTTCTTCTAAAATTTCTACTAAAAGACATTAAGATGAGATCGCCAAGGCCAGTTTGTTATAGTTATACTAAGCGGCAAAATTCATTTTTCTCGTTCGAGATAAATTTCAATTTAATAAATGTACGTTAATTTTCAATCACTATTTTTTTAATTAATAAAAGTACTTTGTAACTTAAATTTGTTTTTTTATATTTTTTTGTCATATAAATATATATTTTGCAACTTAAATTTTTTTGTGTGTATTATTTCATATAAATATTATACTGTCTCACTGTTACCCATGCCTGGGTAACACTGAGACAAATGACAACTTGACCTTATGTGTCGAATACAAACTAAACAAACCGATCTATTTTCAAATTTGATTTTTTCTTGTGTAATGAACACATGTGAGAGTACAATCCTGAAGAAATTTTGTTTATACATGTCATAGTAGTGGACTTATGGTTAAATGAAAAAAAAGTCTCTCACTGTTACCCAGTTTCCCCTATACTCCATCTAATTTACTTACCGTTGCACGTCATCCGCGTCATAGCCCGTGACGTCACATGATACCAACACGAAATATTTAGGCGGTAGGTGTGTTCTTTTTTAGAATCACTTTGCCGAGTACACTGGCATTACAGCCACTAGACATATTTTAATTTATACGCGTAGAAATAATATTTAAAGATTTCTATTAATGTCAACTTAAAGAAATACACAATAATATGTTTAATTTAATTTGTATAAATGGATTATAAAGCGTTTTTATTAAGCACATTTGTTCGGAATACACTGTAACTATAATCGAACGAAGGTGATATTTTGGCATAAATTGGTAACATTTATTTGACAGTTGCGGTGATGACACTTCATATTTGTTTATATTCTTTACTATAAGTATTTGTTTCATTATATTTACTGTTTTTATTATGTACTTTAACGTAAGATTCTAACTTAATTATTGTTTTCTATTTCTAAGTTTTTATTTATTTACATTGAATATTAATTTGTTTTGCTGTATAAAATATGTTTTGCACACTTCCACAAAAATTGTGTGATGTATTTGATTTAAAATGAATTCAAGAATTTTTTGTAATTGGGCAACAATGTCAACTTAGATCTCTAACGTAGATAATGACGTGCAACGGTAAGTAAATTAGACGAACTGTATGTACATTGTAAATTATGATTCGTGAGTGCTCCTAGTAGCATTTAACGTGTCTTGGTTTGTTTATTTCTACTGCATCTTGATTGTAAATTTAGTCTAGTATAGCATATAGTATAGTATATAGTATAGTATATAGTATAGTATATAGTATAGTATATAGTATAGTATATAGTATAGTATATAGTATAGTATATAGTATAGTATATAGTATAGTATATAGTATAGTATATAGTATAGTATATAGTATAGTATATAGTATAGTAAATCGTATATAGTATAGTACAGGGGTTCTCAATCTGTGGTACATGTACCACTGGTGGTACATTTAATTAGGTGCGGTGGTACACAAAACGCAAAACCACAGCCAAATTCAGCATATTTGTAGTTAATTAGATTATCTACCTCCATAGATACGTCAGTTAGGTGGTACCAAAAATAATTATAAGAATTTTGGTGGTACATGGCTCAAAAACATTGAAAACCACTGGTATAGTAGTTTGGTTTAAGATTGGGCTCCAACAGTTGATCGTTTTTAAAAATTATTTCAATAGGTATTCTGAATAAGTCTGTGGTATCATCGGGTGGATTGAGTAGCTAAATGGTACTGCTGTCGACCTCAAAACTCGAATAAAGGAGGATTGTAGCAGCAGGTAAATTATATACATAAAAATACAAGTTTTTCACAGTAATGATAGTTCACAAAATGCAAAAACAACGGTTAATGAATATGGGAATATAGAATATCATATTAAAATCATAAAACACAATAAAATACCGGAAGAACGGATAATGAGCGAACTAATTCTACTATTCAAAAAAGGAGATAAAAGCAGCCAGAAAACTACAGAGGTATCACCTCAACTTGTTAAATACTACTTTAAAACTTACAACTAAAATTTTACAAGACCTAATGAATCAGAGGATAAGTTAAGCAGATGAACAAAACAACAGGGTTTTCGTATTGGAATGTCGTGTACAGATGCAATATTCGTCATAAAGCAAATTACTGAGAAATCACTAGAGTGTAATAGACCAGCATTTCTATGTCTGATTGACTTGAAGAAAGCATTTGACAGAGTAAGACTCAAAGTTGTAATCCATCTTCTGTATAATAGAGAAGTCCCCCTAGATATCATAAAAACTGTTCAAAACATCTACCAAAACAACAAAATGGAAGTCAGAATTGATTGACAACTTATAGAACTTATAGATATAGGAGGGGGAATAAGACAGGGAGACTTATTGAGTCTTATGCTCTTCAATTTAATCATGGATGAAATCATCAAAAATGTAAAAGAATTCAATATGACCATTTCATCTCAGAAAACTAAAACAATAGTAATCAGTAAAGAACCAATCAGATGCAAAATAGAAATTGATGGTATCAGTACTTATTGAACAAGTAATGGAAGTAAAATACCTTGGAATTGCATTGTCAAGTTACGGAGACCTGGACAAAGAAGTGAGGAATCAAGTACAAAAAGCAAACAGACTGGCAGGATGCCTTAATAACACTTTACGGCGAAACCGACATAGTAACACTGAGATGAAGTCAAGAATTTATAAAGCCAGTGTAAGACCAATAATGACATGATGCATCAGAAACAAGACCCGATACAGCTACAACACAAAGACTACTGGAAACGGCAGAGATAAGAGTACTGAGAAGAATTACAGGAAATACGCTGAGAGATCGAAAGAGGAGTGAAGACATTAGAAGACAATGTAACGTACAGTGTATAAACGATTGGACACTAAATAGAAAAAAAAATAATGCAATATCCACATAACCAAAATGGGTGAGACACGTATGGTCAAAATAGAAAGAGATAAATCACCAATCGGTAGAAGAAGTATCGGCCGACCGCACAAAAGATGGAGTGCCAACCTTCCATAGAGGTATCAATCGGTCAATGAACAAGCAGAATTGCTTATAAAGAGGAAGAAGAAGAAGAAGAATATCATCTTTTTTAGTTGCCGTCTCTAATGGAGGTTGGTGATGACTTCTGCAAATTCTTGTCGTGTCTTGTTTAATCCTTCCATGCCCTGCAGTGGGATACTGTGGATATAGCAGTTTATCATGCAATATCGTGGAGTGTGGAGTTAGATCAATATCTCGGTTGGTGAAAAATTGTTTATTCTTTAGACATGCGTTTCTGGCCTAAGGTCTCATGTATCCCAGCATCATAGATATTTAAACTTTTCTGTTAAAGACACAATTCAGATTACGCGATGTCTTAGGCACCCTAGAGGTGTCTGTTCAAAGTACAATAATTGCTTACGCAGAGGTGCAGGGATGTTCACTATGTGACGTATATATTTTGTTTTATCGACAACAAAAAAGGATTTTTTAGAGTAAAACATAATAAGCTCAAAACTGTCTTGAAAGGAGTAGGCTCAGATGATCGAGACTTGAGAATCATATTATAATTTATTTTACAACCAAACTAACAACAACCAAAACTTGGTATATCACATGGGTTAACATTAAAAGTGTCAACCATGAACAGAATTGAAGCATTGGAAATGTGGATTCATAGATGGATGCTGAAGATACTTTGGACAGCAAGAAAAACTAATGAGGAAGTACTAAGGAGGGCCAACAAATATAGAGAACTGCTAAAGACTGTTAAACGCCGAAAAATGTCTTATCTGGGACATAAAGTGAGAGCAAATCGATATATGTACAATACTACAACTCATCCTTAAAGGAAAAAAAGGGTATTAGAACTGTAGAAAAAAAAACAAGTTTTTTGTTTAAAAACATTCGAGAATGGACTCAGATATCAGATGCAGGACATGTTGTTAAATATTGCAGAAGATCGAGAAGCCTTCGAAGTGGTGATCGACAACGTCGAGTAATTCTGATATTGCACGTGAAGAAGAAGAAAGAGAAGGGTGAAAAAATATGTGCAATCATATATATTTGTGATTAATCTTCCAACTCAAAAGAATTATAATGATTCAGAAGACAAAAGTTTGCAGTTTTACAAACAATATTCACTACTTCTCACCTAACGTGTTATTCATGTTCTTTGTATAAAAGAAAACACCGTTGCTGTCGTTGCTGTCTGTGCACTGTCCCAGAAAAATGGATTGTCTAAAACCATTTTCCCATGTTCACCGTTTTTTATTAGTAAAGGTGAAAATTGTACAAGGTTAAAAAATGGCGTGTCGCTAAACAATTTTCCTTAATTGCTGTTTTTATTTGATTTAATTATAATAAATGCTACTTTGAATCATGGTGTAAAAATGCATAATATTGCGTAGATGTTATAGAATTATTTTAAATAAGAGTAGTACCTACCTACAATGTTTTTTCTGTAGTTTTGTTTCCTGTACTGTTTTCTGTGGGTGTCCATTTTGAAATTAGTGATTGGTTCCTCGCCTTTCAATGTATCAAAGCCAAAGCATCCTTCGTATTTATCTGCTTTATTTGCTTCCTTCCGTTATGCTTTCTAGACAATATTATTCCAGAATTCATATTCTAGAACTATGGAGTGAGGAAACTATTCCAAAAGCATAATACAACAAATATTACAGTCGGAAAAATGAAAGAATACCCCTGAACGATCACATCAATCACTTATTTTGTATTTGCTGTCTTTTTCTATAAATATCAAACGTTTGTTATGGAAAAAGACAGCAAATACAAAATAAGTAATTGATGTGATCGTTCGTGGGTAGTGTGACCAACTCCAATTCAGTCGAATTCGGGACAAAGCTGAAAAAAATACCTGAAATTCGGGACTTTTGAATGAAAATCGGGCCATTTTTTAAATACAAGTTTAATATCATCTTTTAATTAATTATTTAACATTTTTATGCTGAAAATGATATTTTGATGGGATTAAGCGGATTAAGTATTATTGTGATGGAAACGGAATACTTATGAATAAAACTGGCAAGCTACGGAAAAGTGGAAGAAGAAGTGCAAAAACAAGTGAACATGGCGAACAGAGCAGCAGGATGTCTCAACAACGCAATCTGGAGAAACAAATACCTCACAATGGAAACGAAAACCAGGATATATAAATCAACAATAAGGCCGATAATGACGTACACAGCGGAAACCAGAGCAGATACGGCGAAAACACAAAGACTTCTGGAAACAGCAGAAATGAAAGTCTTACGAAAAATAACAAACCAAAGTCTAAGAGACAGAGTAAGAAGTGAGGAAATACGAGCGAGATGTGGTATAGAAGAAATAAATATGTGGACCAAAAGAAGCAAAATAGAATGGAACCGACACATGCAAAGAATGACAGAAAATATAATAGTACGAATAGCAAGAGACAAATCGCCAAATGGAAGAAGATCATTGGGACGACCGAGGAAAAGATGGTCAGACAATGTAAAATGAGGCTACAAACCGAAGTAAAACAGGCATTATGCCTATTTATAAAGTAGGAAGAAGAAGAAGAAGTATTATTATTAAGCGGTAAATTGTTTGTAATGATAATTATATTTTTGTTAGTTTTTGATGTTTCGACTTCAAATCCGAAAATCGTCCTCAAAAACGAAAAATTAGAAAATCAACTGATGTTGGATTTCCATGCAAATATAACCTTAGGTTAATATAAAAATGTAATTATCATTACAACCAATTGTGGCTTAATCCTATAAAAAATATAATTGTCAAACATACAACAAGGAAACAGTTTCTGAACATTTTTATGTTGATTACTTCTTACTATCATATTATTTGTCGACCGATTGAATTTAAGTAAAAATGAGAAGAATTCAATAGGGAACTTGCATAAATTTTTAAATTCGAAAAAAATGTTATAAATCCCAACAGAACATAATTTAAAACATGTATCAAAGATAAAAAGTTTTGTTTGTCTTTCGTTTGGCCCCTAAAGACGATTAAAAATTCAAATTCAAACAGGTGGCCCAAAACGCGTCGTGACGTCATATGGTTGTGCATTTACATTTTACACCAAAAAGTAAACAAAATTGTATATCATTTTAAATTAGACGTTATAAACGTCAGTAGAAAATACATTTATGTCACGTTACAAGTGTTTTTGATCGTTTGAACTATTCATAAAAAATTTGCAATTTTACAAAATGGTTTTATTTTCAATAGTAAACCTTCTTTACTTTTCTTCAAAAACTGTATCAAACTCCAATCTCAACAAACTGGTATATATTATTACAACGACATACGATAAATGTCATTAGAATATAAATATTTTTTCTTAATTCTCCGACGACGAGCTGGCCGAATACCCAAGTAGGTGGAGGCCAATAAAATAAAGAAGGAGAAGAATATACCTAAATATAACGTTGTGTCTAGGTACACGCTAACGTGTACGGAAATTAAAAAATTAGAGTGTCTTATGCCTGGTTGCACCAACAGATCTTAAGCTCCAGCTTAGCTAAGCTCTACTTATATATAGGGCCTCCTTGAGTATCACTTACGTTGCACCATAATTTTAGATTCTTACCTTATTATCAATTATATCTATTATTATATTATGGTATTCTTATTGTAATATATTATAATTATATTATATTAATTCTTATGATATTCTCGACTTAAGCTTAAGATCTGTTGGTGCAACCGGGCAAGAGTGTTGGAATTTGTTTAATCGCGTTGTAATTACACTTTAATTTTAGTATTGATTAGTGAAGAGATTTCTTATTTTTTATTTGTTTAGTTTTGTTTTTAAATTAACTATGCAGTGTGTACAATTATTTAGTTGTTTTAATAAGTTTAACAACATTTTAAAACAGTATGAAAAAGTTAAGAGACTATAAATTAATACATATTTTTTTAGTTATAAGTAAAATAGTATTACCGTCCAAAATTAAAATAAAAGAAAGACCTAAAGCTTTCACAATAATAATTAACTTATTCTGAAGCTATTTCCTTGTGGCATTTTTGTAATCAACTATTCTAAATGGGAACTAAGCCACAATTTAACTAAAAAAATGATTTTATTAACGTTTTGACGTCTAAATCGGACTTCGTTGTCAAAATACAAAATATTATTAAATTAAACAAAAATGTTGTTGCTTGGTAAAAAATGTTTCTAATAATTTATTTAATCTGACTAATTTTTGTATTTTGACAATGGCATCCGATTTGGACGTCGAAACATTAATAAAATAATTTTTTAGTTAAATTGTGGCTTATTTCCCATTTAGAATAATTGATTATAATAATTAACTTACGTATAAAAATTATTTTAACAATATTTTCTACTTGTTATGTCAACTAAATACATATATTTATTTTGCTAACCTAAATATTATATACTTTTATATATACATTGATTTATTACAATTAAGTTTGAAACATCTGAATAGTTCTGCTTCCCTTCCTTTAACAAATATTTTTCTATCAAACAAACACTAAACATTTCAAAATAACTTGTACCAAAATATTAGTCCTGTCGCCAGGGGGGGTACAACGGCCTCCTGTATTCAGATGGACTTACCCAAGTTTTTTTTATGTATTTTGACCCGTAGAACACGAATTTTTTGGGTAACAGTTGATCCGGATGTCGATAAGATTGTTATAAACAAAGAAGTTGAGGAATTACATAACAGCGATTTCTCGCAAAACAAAACATGTTTTTGTATTTTTTGGGCCATTCTAACCAAAAAATGTTCCTGCAAATTTTTTCGTAGGATGCATAGTTTTCGAGATAAACGCGGTGAAACTTTCAAAAAATCGAAAAATTGCAATTTTTGTACCCGAATAACTTTTGATTAAAAAATAAAATAGCAATTCTGCTTACCGCATTTGAAAGTTCAAGTCAAAGTATATCGGTTTTAGTTATTTGCATTGCTAAAAATTTATTATTTTATTGTTAAACAAAAGTATAAACACCTAGTGCTGGAGTGATGTTTTCAATGATTTCTCATTTAAAATCGAACGAGTAGGTAGAGTAGGTACAAGTGCAAGCGAGGCTATTTCTACGTAGCATGCATGTAAACGCATGTATTAGGCACGGGAAACACTATGTGTTTATAGCTTTTTTTAGCAATAAACACATAAATTTTTAGCAATGTATATATTCGAAACCGATAGAATTTGATTTGAACTTTCAAATGCGGTAAGCAGAATTGCTATTTTATTTTTTAATCAAAAGTTATTCGGGTTCAAAAATTGCAATTTTTCGATTTTTTGAAAGTTCAACCGCGTTTATCTCGAAAACTATGCATCCTACGAAAAAACTTGTAGGAACATTTTTTGGTTAGAATGGCCCAAAAAATACAAAAACATATTTTGTTTTGCGAGAAATCGCTGTTATGTAATTCCTCAACTTCTTTGTTTATAACAATCTTATCGACATCCGGATCAACTGTTACCCAAAAAATTCGTGTTCTACGGGCCAAAATACATAATAAAAACTTGGGTAAGTCCATCTGAATACAGGAGGCCGTTGTACCCCCCCTGGCGACAGGACTATATACAGTCACTGCGCACGCTAAATAGTGACGTCACTGGCTTGATGAAGTTTAATTCGCATGTATCATACCTAACTTTTTTATTTGCGTACACGTTAGCGTGTACCTAGACACAGCGAAATATAACCATAATAATACTTAATGTAAAACTATGTGACGTCACGGGTCGTTTGAACTATTTTATACCGCGGAAGACTTTACATATGTATTTCTAAGTTATTACGAGTTTTTGAAGCGTGAAATTTTGGAAATCTCATTTTTAAACAAAACTGAACATTATTATGTAATAAAAAAAAATTGTGCAAGTTCCCTATTTGATGTGATGTCTTAAAAAAATAACGTATTCAAAATTTCAAAAGAGAATTTTGCCAAAACGTTGAAAATTCGGTTGGCGCGGAACCATTGTCCGGGACGCCGGGACACGACTTCGTAATTCGGGCCATGTCCCGGATTTTTCGGGCTAGTTGGTCACACTATTCATGGGTATTCTTTCATTTTTCCGACTGTATGTTTTATTGCCTCTAATAAAACATTTGCTAAAGTACGGTATCAAAGAAGATAGACTCTAGACTATAGACTATAATAATCTCAGGATCTCAGGACAACTTAGCTCTTTGCCCAGGTATATGGAGCTTTGGGAACGCTTGAAGGGAATGATGTTAGAGAATTGAAATTACACGCCGGATGAGACAGATATGCGTATTATCGTCAATCCTTTTGAATGCCTACTCGGAAGAGATCCTGAAAAAAGTTGTTGAGGGTGAAACAACAGGAATGAAGGAAAATGGAGTTCCAATTAACAACATTAGACATGCGGATGATACTGTCATGATGGCAAAAAATATTGATGATTCTGGAAAGTGGTGACCAAAGCACCGGAATATAGTCAAGAATACGGTCTAACAATAAATGCCAAAATGTGCATCAGTCAGAAAAGTTTTAGACCGAAGATGACCGATGGGACAACGAGCCAGATGAAGACGGAGACTTAGGTATCAAGACAGCCTTGAGGAAGACTTAAAATCTATTGGACTTAGAGCATGGAGAAGAATTACCAGAGACAGAGGTGAATAGAGGATTATCCTGGAGGAGATGTGAGTACGGACAGACGGACAGACGGATGTAGATAATTCAACGTTGCATCAGTCAGTTTGCACAAAAAGTACATCAGTCAGAAAAGTTTTGGACCGAAGACGGCCGATGGGACAACGCGCCAGATGAAGACCGAGACTTAGGTATCAAGACAGCCTTGATGAAGATTTAAAATCTAATGGACTTAGAGCATGGAGAAGAATTACCAAAGACAGAGATGAATAGATGATTGTCCTGGAGGAGATAGGAGATGTGATTACGGACAGACGGACAGACGGACAGACGGATGTGGGTAATTCAACATTTTCGCCATTTTTTTAATGATGTAGAATGGGTGAAAACAAAATTGTTTAAATAAATTCGGACAACTTTCCGCATGGGCGACTTTTTGAATTTCATTCTGAGGTGTCTCACGAAAGTGACTAATCCAAACTTTTCGCCTAATCTATATAGTGTTCCTCTTCAATTATAAATCCTTTTTTATTCTAGTTCAGATCCCAATCATAGAAGAGAAATGCATTATTATAAATTGGCAGTTGATTACTGTTGACATACTTTGGTGGCATTCACATCCGATATGAAAGTTCGTTAATGAAAGTAAACGATCACATCTTCTCTGTGGTATCTATCGCCTTCCGTTGACCTCTTCTGTTTTTGCAATATTTGACCAAAAGCAATAAGGAAATTGTAAGGTTTTATCGATGAATAATATAATCAGAATAAAAGAATTTCCTTATTTTTCTTTCCAAAATAGTAAATGATGTAACTATCTGCGAAATATTCGCTGAAAACTTCCGAGTCACAAATAAGAATGTTGGAAATTACAAGAAAAAAACCATTTACTTCAATTATATTAGCATTTGAATAAATTTCTGAAATATATCAGACAAATTAACAAAAAAAGGTGAAAAATAAGTTTTATAATAGAACGGGTAGAAGTGGGGTATAATACACAGAATTGAATTAAATTAAATAGCTGAAAAGTTCCAGGGATCATTTGGGGGATTAAAAGGGCATGAAAAAGGTTTTTTTAGTTTACAGCGAAAGTTGATATCCTATCAAACAGTTTCAACTGTGAGAGTTACAGATAATATAAATATTAACAGTTTTTGTTATATAACCTCAAATTTACCGAGAAAAATGAAAAAAATCGTCTTTTGTTCGACGTTTTCGTTTTTTATTTTTTGTTGGTTTCTGTAGTTAATAAATTTTGATGAAACTTTTTTAAAAATATATTTTAATTTGTTTTTAATTGCATATCAAAATTTTTTGATTATTTTGAAAAATTGCTCTAGTTTTGATAATATTTATTCTTTTGCCAATTTTCTGTTTTTTTTTAATTTTTGTGATACTTCGTTTATTACAGTTATGCATTTTTGTGGCCTATATTCTTTTTATTATTTATCCATTTTAAAAAAAATCTAATGTACGGGGTATTGTTTTTGGGTGGGAATATTTTTTCAATATTGTTTAATCTGGAGTTCTTATAACTATTATAAGTATATAATAATAAATTAATCGATTGGACACCTTAAAGAATATTCGAATGCTGAATATAACTAAAATATACAGTGTGGCTAAAAAGTTATGAACCAAGGAAGAAGTTGGCAAAATAGATAAAACACCCAGTAAATTTGTTACTAATGAAGTAAGACCATTTGGTATGTGGTTTTTGAGATCGACCAAGTATAACTTTTTTACAGTAAACCTATTTTACTTTCCCAAAGAAACACCCTGTATATTAATAACATGTATAGGCAATAAATTGTGAGGTAGGGCATTTTCTACATATTTAAGTAACTATTAAATTATTACATATAATTCTGATGAGGTTCATTCATCACATGAAACGTCAATTTATTTGAGTTATTTAAAAATTGACAAAATAATACATTGGATAGTCCTATAACTATCTTCATTAAAGATGTAATTTATTGTTTTCTATAAAAACATCAAATAGATAATTTACGATTTATAAACGTACTTAAGTATCCATAAAAAGTTTAAGATATTGCTAATATCGTTTTTTTTTTAACTTTAAATTAATATATAAATTCACAAAATAGGCATTTCTCTAAAAAAATCTCTAGAAAAAAAGTGTTTTCGAGAGACAAATTTCTACAGAGAGACAAAATGTAGTCTTGAAATCTGAGTTTTTATTTGAAAAATCAAGTAATCAGGACGATATACTTAAAAACACTAAAAATATTTAGACTATGAAAACCATAAAAATTTGAAAAAAAAAAGATAAGAAAGTATTACTAATTTTTTATACAGATCTTTAATTAACTTTTATTACTGTATCTATACCGTCCTATACAGTGTAATTTTTTTAACTGTTAAAAACAATTTCGTATTTAATTTTTCCGACATAATCTAATAATCTAATGGTTTAATAATCTTTTTAATTTTGTTATAAATTTAAACAAAGTTTTTTTATTTTTTGTTTTTTTTTTAATAGGATATTCATTGATTTCACCAACAATGAGATGTTTCAAGGAAGAAAATGAGCCCCGGCAGAAGTAAAACCAAAAATTTCACCATGGATTTGCTTTTGACATTTTTGTGTTTTTTTTTTTCGAAAAAACAATAAAATCTCATAAAATTTTTAGACTTTATATTGTAAAAAATATTAATAATTAAGACCGTATTAAAGTTTATTTTCACTTAGTTTCATAAAAATGGAATAATTTTTACAGAAATCAAAAATACATATTTTTTATTTTTGTCGGTAATTTTAAGGTTATAGTACGATGTTATTATATTATATAACAAAAATTGTAGATTTTTCTATTATCTACAGCTTTCTTATATGAATTTTTTTGATACGATGTCACATTTTGCCGGAGTTTAAAAAACATTTTTCATCCCCTTTAAACCCCCCTTAAAAATCACCCCCGTCAGTTTTCAGCTGGGTCATTTATTTTTATGTTGTGTGTTTTACCCCCACCTACTACGCTCCATCATAAAACTGTAGATAACATTTTTTTATTAAAATTGAGCTAGGTTGCTTGGCCTACAATTAGTTTTCTTTGTTATAGATATGTTCAGTAGACAGTAATTCAAAATTCAGAGAAATTTTTAGAAAGATTTACATAATATTATATAGTCTTACAAATATCAAACAATCTAAAGATTATTGATGATGTATTCATTATATTCTCCTCCATTTGGAAATTACTATAGGTACTTGATCGCGTCTTTTTCATCGATACTAATACTTTTTATTCGAATATCTGTAAAAGTAAATTCTCTTTTTATTCCTCCACGGACGATTAAAAGAATTAAAGTTGATAGAGTTCATTAACTGGTAAAGGTTTTTTCTAATTTTTATATTTAACTAAATGACTTTGTCGGAATATAAAAGGTTTTTACTGAGATAAGTCTAAAGTTACGTTTAAATGGATTTAAGAATAATGTCATTTAGAAAACTGTGAGGTTTGTTAACAAACGTTAAGTGGCTTGACAAAGAAAAAAAATATATTTTTCAATATAGCCTCTTTTCTTGTGAATGTGTGAATAGTTTTTCAGAATGTGACCGAGTACATATTAAGGAAAAAACCACTAGCAAAAGACAATAAAGATATTGAAGTATATAGTACTTTTTTTGTAGAATGAGATTGGGGTGGGCAGCCTTTGATACAATGAAATGCATCCTAACAAATAAGAAAATTTGCCAAAATTTGAGAACAGCAATGGCAATCAATGTGTATTACCAGTGACAAAATTAACAAATAACTTATAAAAGCAGGGGAATGGAAAACAATGCAGTACACAGAAATAAAGTTGCATGAAAATGGCCAAACAAGACACACCTGACCGCAACACCAGACTTATGTAAAATATTATTGAAAAGACGAAGGATTAAGGTGTTTAATAGAATAACAACAGGAAAAAAATAAATTATAAGAGTAAAAGAAGAATATGGTAATATGTATATAAAACAGAAATGAAATGCTAAAATTCAGAAGAAATTTTTATAGGGTACTGTCTAAAATAAAGCAAGACGCCTATGCCTGAATACCTGAATTCAGAATTGAAGAAGATTATGCTCTCCAACAACTACAAAACAATAAAGCTGCAGAGGATGATGAGGTTTTACCTGAGATGATAAAGTTCGCACCACGGGACTAAAAAACAAACTGGTAAATCTATTTAAGAGATATCCCAGGAGGAAGAGCATTGGTCACACTGATATCCAAAAAAGGTGATCCAGAAGATGTGGAACACTCCCGACCAATAGGTCTTCTGTCCGAAATATACAAGCTTTTTATTTTTTTTTTTTCTCCAACGATGTCAAGTTGAGAACTACTCTGGCGAAACTTGAATCTATCGAGCCACGTAATCTTAAAAAGGAATCCAAGAAACATTGTTGATATAATTCAGTATACCAAATAAACTAATGAAGTTGATTAGGATGACATTAGATGACTGCCTTGGGTCAGTGTTATATTTTATATACTGTTATTAAAAGATCTGTTGAGAACATATGGCTGAAGGTAAAGGTTTATAAAATATTACCTTGAAAACTGCCATACAAGAACCACACAGAAATGTAACTTTGGATGAAGATGCGTTCAAACGCTGCTCTAGTTTTAAATAATAACAGTCCAATTGAAGAAGAGATATGTGTATATAGCTGTTGAAGCTATGAAGTCAGCTGCTGAGTAGCACATCAAACGAGTAGTACAGAAGAGTAGGAAGAGAAGACGTAGATGGGAAAGACGGATTTAAAGAAGGTTCATTCATGCGGAGGTTATGAGGCATAAGTATAATAAATAACAACGAAGTGGCCATGATGTATGGGGAACCTAACCTGGTCACGAAGATAAAAGCAGCCAAACTTAGATGGAAAGGCGACAGACAATTGCTATAGATTCAGAAAACACCGATGGGTTCCAGGAGAAGCCCCATAAAACATCAAGACCTCATCTTTGCTGGATCGACGCTCTCGGAAAAGATTTGAGGAAGCTAGGGGCCAACTACCCGACTAACAAGGAAATTAGATTAATACCAACCATATGAACAGGCAGGTTTTAGAAAAGGCTATTCAACTTCCGATCACCTGTTAACCACAAAAATATTACTAGAAAAATGTAATGAATACAAGTTTCCAGTTTTTATAGCATTTGTAGACTACGAAAAAGCTTTCGACAGTGTAGAACCCACCGCCGTAATAAACGCAATGCAAAATTGTAGAATAGACAGCAGATATATTAACTTAATAAAAGAAACTATGAACCAAGCTACAGCTACATACTACCTAAATGAAGATGAATACACGAACCCTGTACCATTAAACAGGGGAGTCAAACAGGGAGACACTCTATCACCCAAACTGTTCACCTTAGTTTTGGAGGACGTGTTTAAAAATCTAAATTGGAAATATAAGGGAATAAACATCAATGGCCGCTATCTCAGTACAGTAGTCTACGATTTGCGGATGACATAATCTGATAGCTACTGACATACAAGAACTGCAAACCATGCTTTCAGAACTACACACAGAATCTTCTAAAATAGGACTGAAAATGAATTTAAACAAAACAAAAGTCATGCACTCCGAAGAAACCGTGACAATAATAAACGACAAAGTTATAGAAAAAGTTGAAGAATATATATATGTAAAAATAAAATTATGTTTATTTTCAATAAAACCACATTTAGTTATTTTAAGTTATTTATAGTTTTAGGTGGCATGGCTGTGTAATTTTAGTTTGAATGACATTTGTAAATAATTATTTGACAGTTGTCAAAAACTCAGAGTATGTTGTTGTTGTTTGTTTGGGTTTATATGACTGCGGACACTAAATCCATTCGCCAATTTTACTATTTTTTATTTTATTAGTCATTTTTTCGTATCTTATCCTAAAACTAATACTAATATAATAAACAATTCTACTAATAAATAATTATTTTTGTATTTTTTTTTTAATAATTTTTTATATATATATATTTTTATTAATTTTTTTCCAAATGATGTTCTCAGAGTTCCACAGCAAAAACTGCAACATTCTTCTTTAGCCCTCTACTTCATTCGAAAGCTATTTTACTATGGACTGTCCAAGTTCGTCATTCATTTTTATCTACATATTTTTTTTATATTTTTTTAATTATTATATTTTTTTTTCTATTTTTTTTTATATATCTTTTTTTATATTTTTTCTTTCTTTTTTTTTATTATTTTTTTATTTTTTTTTTATTTTTTTTTTTATTTTTATTTTATTATTTTTTTTATATTTCTTTTCTTTTTTTTCTTTTCTTTTCTTTTCTTTTTCTTTTAACATATAACAATTTACAAGAAATACTTACTCTATATTTTACAATTACAATTTAAGCTTAATATCTAAAATATGTTTATACAATAGTCGGTATACCAACTCATTATTTTCTAATGTTAATAAATAATTTAAATTAATGGGATGGTGGACATCAGTCAAAGAATACAGTGCATTTAAAAACATATTAACTTTATTAGAGATAAGAGAACAGGTCAAAATTTTGTGTTGTAGATTGCCCAACTGTCCACAAATACATTGTGGACTATCAGCTATATTAATTTTAAATAAATATGATGGAGTAAGACAGTGGTCAAATCTCATTCTGCATATGGTTCTTATCATATCTTTTGTCGACTCCATTTTAGAAAACCAAGGTTTATCCGTTATATAGTTTCTGATTGATCTGTAGTGGTTTCCTGTATTTACGTTTTCATCAATATACCTTTCTTTCCATTCTTTCTTAATCTCTTTGAATAAATTTGATTCAATATCTTTTGGCGTACAAAGATAATGGGTTAATACTCCTTGTGTCACCGCGTTTTTAGCCAATTCATCTACCATTTCATTTCCAGTTATTCCACAGTGGCTTTTAACCCATGCCAACTTAACAGACTTTCCTTGTTGCTGAAGTTCTTTAATTTTATTTATGATATATAATTCAATGTAGTTCACTTTTGATTTAGGATTTATAGCACTAATTTTACTAAGAGAACTTTTACTGTCACTAAAAATTATAAACTTTGAATGATTTATATTAGATAAATATTTTAGTGCTTCCATTATCGCTATTAATTCAGCTGTGTATATACTCATAATAGAATTTAGTTTAAACATTTTACTAATTTTATTACTGCTATCCCAATAGGCACATCCCACACCTTCAATATTTTTTGATGCATCTGTATATAGCATACAATAATCTTTGAACATTTGTGAACTGTCGGAGATAAACACTAATTTTCTTAAAGATATAGGCAACTTGCTATAGTCCCTTAAAAAGTATACCTGAACTTGTTCCATACTATTAAAGTCAATATTATAATTTGGGTTTATGTCATATTTATAAAGTTGTTTATCATATATTGTCATTTTTGAATATAAATCTACCATATTTAGAGTTTTCTTTTTTATCCAATATTTTTCTGTCAAGTCTGCTAAAAACAGTTGATGTATTTTGGAAATTAAACTTGCCTTTTTTTCATACAATCTAACTAAAAGGTTGATGCCAAGTTTTTTTCGTCTTATATCCATCGGCATTTCACAGCATTCAACTTGTAGATTATTTATCGGTGTACTTCTTAGGGCTCCTATACACAATCTAAGGGATTTATTAATGATTTTGTCTATTTTATTTAAATGACACTGTGATGCGTCACTGTATAATATTGATCCGTAGTCGAATATAGCTCTTATATTATTTTTAAATAACAACAAAGAAATATTTGGATCTGCTCCCCAACGTAAGTGTGATACGAATCGAAGAAGGTTTATTCCTTTTTCTGTTTTTTTAACTATATGGTCTATATGTTCTTTCCAGAGAAGCTGTCTATCCAGAGTAATACCCAAATATTTAACATAACTTTGTACAGGATAGGATATATTGTTTATTAAGATGTGATTGGGTATTTCTTTTCGTTTTCTTGTAAAAATACATAATTTGGTTTTGGAATCAGATATATTTAGTCCATGTAATTCACTCCATATTTTAATATGTTTGTCTCCTTCTTCAATGGATTTGACTGCATTTTCTATTTTAATGTTTTCTTGATAAATAACTATATCATCTGCAAATTGTAAAATTTTTGTTGAGTTTAAATTTTTTTCTATATCAGAAGTGTAAATTAAATATAACAAAGGGCTTAATATTCCTCCTTGAGGTAAACCACCCATCGCTAGTCTTGGACCAAATGTGTTATTATTTACCGATATATAAATTTTTCTACAGTCATACAATTTTATTATTTTTTGACAGAAGCATTCTGGCAGACCTATTTGTATCATTTTGTTATATAGTATATTTAAATTAACGTTGTCGTATGCTGCTTCAACATCTAATAAAAGAGCGATTACTGAAGAATTTTTCGTAAACGCTAAATTTATATCTGTTACCAAATGACTCACAGCTTCCACAGTAGAATGATTTTTTCGAAATCCAAATTGTGTTTGTGATAATTTATTGTTTTTTTCTAGCCAACTTTCGAGCCTAAGTTTTATCATTCTTTCCAGTGTTTTTGTTATGCAGGAGCTCAATGAAATACCTCTATAAGATTCTGCTGAATCAGGATTCCGATTTGTTTTGAGAATAGGAATCACCCGGTACTCTCTCCAGTTATCTGGAATATCTTCTGATAACCATATTTGATTAAAAAAATTTAATAGTGTTTCTTTCCCTTTTTTATGTAAATTGGCCAACATAATATAATGTACATTATCTATACCTGGAGAAGTATTTTTCTTATTCTTAAGGCTTATTTCTAATTCACAGAAACTAAATGGAATTGAAAGTGGATGCATAGAGTTTTTTCTTTCCATTACATTAATTTTTGAAAATATATTATCTGGACATAATTTTCTTAAAAACTCCTCAACCCATTCTCCTTCAGTCACTGGATTTACTTGTGGTTTAAAAATGTTTTGTAATCGTTTGGCTTGATTCCACATATCTTTAATTGGTGTATTTTTGTTTAAAGTTTTACAAAAATTTCTCCATGCATTACGCTTACTCTCTAATACAACTTTTTTGGTTTTCGCTACACATTTATTATAATTTATATAATTTTGTATATTAGACTGTAGTTTAAACTTGCGTAAAGCTAGTTTTTGTTCTTCTATTACCTTTTTACAATTGTCATTCCACCAAGTTTTTCTAAATCGTGGATTAGTCCCTGTTCTCTTCTCCGGTATACATATCTTACAATATTCGTTTAATTTATTTAAAAATTGTTGGTAATTTAAATTATTATCTATTTCCATGAAATTATCAGTGATAGAAGAGAAAAGAGACCAATCCGCTTTATTTATGTTCCATTGGAATTTTGTATTTACACATTCCGCTTTATTAACATTAATATTTGACTTAATAATAATAGCAAAATGATTTGATCCTAATGTCTCGTCCACAACATCCCAATCGAAAAAATGACTAATATTTGCTGAGCATATTGTAAGATCTATTGCAGATTTATTATTGCTATTCGGTCTACGCATCAAAGTTTCTTTACCATTATTTAAAATTACAAGATTACAGTCCTCAATAGCTTCTAACAGATTTTTTCCTATAGTATCTACAGTACTACAACCCCAAACATAATTGTGGCTATTAAAATCACCACCAATTATAAAAGGCTTCTCTAGACTATTAAAAAACTTTTTCCATTCATTTAGAGTGATTTTAAGATTTGGTTTTACGTATATTGAATAAATGTTTAACTTTTTTCCGGATTGAATTTTAATTGATATGCTATTGCACATTATGTCATTAATTTGGTGAAAAGTAGGACTGTTGTAAAATTTTATTAATTTTTTCAAAAGGATGGCTACTCCACCATATCCATCATCTCTATCATTCCTAAAGACATTATAACCAGTAAAGTTAATAAAATTACTTTTTTTTAACCAAGTTTCTGATATTAATCCTATATCTATTTTATTGTCATACAAGAATTTTTCTAAATAACCCTTATTTGTTTTAATTGATCTCGCATTCCATTGAAGAAATGAAACGTTAGCCATCACGAGGTAATAATAATTGTGAAATATTGTTTTTTAATAATTCCAACGTTTTTTGATCTAAATTGTGATTAATTTGATTTAATGTTGCTGAAATAAAGTTTACTATTATTTCTCCTATATTATTTTGATTATCGTTTTGTGTTTGTGTTGTGTTAGAATAAATGGGATTATTAAAATTATAACAAGGCTGACTTTGTATTCTTGGTGTTTGCAAAATTTTTCTGCGTGCTTCCATTGTTTCTTTATCTACACTACTAGAATCAATACTACTTGATCTTTTTCGTTTAGATATTGTATATTTATTTGAAGTATTTTCTTGGTCTTTACTTACTGTTGAATAACATTTTTTATATTTATTATTAGCTTCATAATATGTTATATTTTCATTATTCATAACTTTTTTAATATATTCCTGTTTTTGTCTTTCTGTACAATCTGCTCCCTTGTCAGTAGCGCTGTGTTTTCCTTTGCACAATACACAAAGTAAATTATTCGGATTGGAACAATTAGATTTGTTGTGTTCTTCGCCACATCTTTCACACCTATCTTTTCCTCTACATTGGGCACTTATATGCCCAAATCTCAAACACTTTAAACATTGGATTATTCTGGGTGTATAATTTTCCACCTCGTATATCATTTTTTCTATTATTACATTTTTTGGTATAGACTGACCTTTAAAAGTGACAATTACGGTTCCTGTTTTTACATAATTAGTATTACCATTATCTTGAATCACTTTCCGCATAATTCTTTTTACATGTAATACTTCGAATTTAATTCCAAATCTAGGTTTAATTAATGATAATAAATCATTATCTTCTATCTCTTTATCTACCAATTTTATAACACCTTTCTTTTGAGTAAAAAACGTTGGAATATATGCCTCATACTCTTTGCTTTTAAGAATTTGAGAATCAATTAATTTATTAGCACTAGCAAAATTATTTAGTTCTACCTTGATTTTATTTCTACCAACTACTGTAATTTGTGTGATATTATTTTCAATTTCAGGTACTGCACTTAAAATCAAACGGGCCGTGCCGATCCTGTGTAATCGACCAATGTTACCGTTTTTATTTTCTATGTGTACTATATAAGGTGCATTATCTCCAAATTGATATCTATGTTTTAATCTTAAATTTATTACTTTATTTAAATTTTGCTTACCTGACTTATCTGTTTGATTTAAATTTGTCAAAGTTTCATCGTTATTGCAACTAAATTTGTTACTTACCTCAATAGTACTACTTGTTTGGTTTTGTTTGTTTGTTACCTTATTATTTACTCTATTGTTATTTTTATTTAATTCCTCATATTCCATTATCCCATCTCCTTCCATTTCTACATAAAATTTACCTTTATCTGGAGGTTCGGGTGGTATACCTTCCATATTATTTGTTTCCTGAAATTTAACTTCTAGGCGCTAAATTTCACACTTTCTTACAGATCACTGGTTTAGTACTTCTTTATACTACTCGTAATACTCAAAAAGTTAAGAAAAAACCTTAAAAATTAATAATTTTTAGGAGAACTTCTAAATAAACTGCCTTTCAATTTGACGTTTATTTGACGAAACTCAGAGTAAGAAATAGCATGTTCTTGATTCTCTTTTTTAGGTTTGTATTTTTAAGTTATTTTAGTATTGTTGTATTAATGTTTATAATCTTTATTGTACATATTGTAAATAAACTCATTTTTAGATGAATTCATACGGCTATCTCTTACACGAATATTCACAGTTATTCATGAAGATAGGAATATGTTTAAAACGATAAATGGCAGAACAAATTTTACAGGAAAACTAATTGCAAAAATGAAAATTAATAAAATTGAGAAAAATGTTAATCTTTTTGTAATTAATGATGAATATTTCGAGTATGATATTCTACTTGGATTGGATTCTATTTTGAATTTTCAAATGAAACAAGATTTTGATTTAGAAATTTATCAAAGATTAGATCTAGATATTGAAGAGAAGATTGAAAAGTTTAATCACAATGTTAATTTGACAGAATATTCAATAAACTTTAATGAAGGAATTCCCACAGAGCTTTTTGAAGCAAAATTAGAACATTTACAGCCAGAGCAGAAAAGTAAAATAGAAATATTACTAAATAAATATGACAATATTTTTGCAAAACATAAATTTGATATTGGGCAAGTTCAAAATAATGAAGCTCAAATTAAACTTTTAGAACATAAATTTGTCGCAAAGAAGCCATATAGATGCTCAATAGAGGACCAAAAAGAGATAGAATTTCAAATTGGACAATTGTTAAAAGCAAATTTAATAGAAGAATCATCTTCGCCCTTTGCAGCACCTGTTACATTGGCTCTTAAAAAAGATGAAGGATCTAAAACAAGATTATGCATTGATTTTCGTGAATTAAACAAATTAATTGTTCCCGAACCACAACCTTTTCCATTAATTGACGAGATTTTGACCAAAACAAGGAATGCTAAATTCTTTACTACTTTAGATATAAATTCTGCTTTTTGGTGTATTCCAGTTCGGAATAAAGATAAATATAAGACAGCTTTTGTTGCACAAGATGGTCATTGGCAATGGAAATGCTTACCTTTTGGGCTTAAAACATCACCAGCAATATTTCAAAGGATTTTAAGTAATATTATCAGAAAACATAATTTAAATCCATTTTGTATAAATTACATAGATGATATTTTAATATTTTCAGTATCATTTGAAGAACACTTAGAGCACATCGAAAGACTCATGGAAGCCATTCTTGAAGAGGGATTTAGGCTCAAACTTCTAAAATGTAATTTTGCAAGAGAAGAGGTAAAATATTTGGGGCACATTGTGGGAAACAATTCAGTTCGTCCTTTACATGATAATTTAATATCGATCAGAAATTTTCCAGCACCAGATACCAGAAAAAAAATACGACAGTTTTTGGGAAAAGTAAATTTTTACCACAAATATATAAAAGACTCAGCTAGGTTATTAGAGCCATTACATAATTTACTTAGAAAAGATATTAAATTTCACTGGTCTTTAAGCTGCCAAACAGCCTTTGATATGGCAAAGAGTATCCTGTGCTCTGAACCTATTCTCGCTATTTTTGACCCAAATATTCCTACAATTATATATACCGATGCTAGTATTTTATGAGTTGGTGCAGTTCTCAAACAAAAACAAGAAGATGGAGAAATGAAACCTGTGGCTTACTTTTCAAAAAAATTGAACAAATATCAGAAAAACAAAAAAGCAATTTTTTTAGAATGCCTGGCAATTAAAGAAGCATTAAAATTTTGGCAATACTGGCTAATGGGAAAGAGATTTGTCGTTATTACTGATCATAAACCCCTTGAGGGAAGAGAACTTCGTACAAGGCCAGATGAAGAATTAGGAGATATGACTCATTTTCTTTCACAATTTGATTTCGACATTAAATATGAACCTGGAAAAGAAAATGTAGAAGCAGACTGCCTTTCTAGAAACCCAGTTTTGGAAAATATAGAAAATGCAGAAACATTTATAAAAACAGTGAACCTAGTGACATTAACTGAGATAAAACAAGACCAGAATAATAATCGGCAAGCTATAGATAAAATGATAGGAACAATTTTTAACCAAGATGTATTCTATAAATTAAGGAAGAACCAGAAAAAAATAATTTTATCCAAAGATTTTGGAGTGAAGTTAATAACAAAAATTCACAAATTTTATGGTCATATTTGTGCTGGTAAAGTAATTAACAAAATTAGGAATTTTTACTACATTAATAATTTGGATTTACTGGCAAAAGATATCTGCCAGAAATGCGAGATCTGCTGTAAAAATAAAACAAGAGTAGGTCCAAAATATGGTCTCTTGTCACAATTAGGTCCGGCAAAAGAACCCTTCGAGATAATGTCCCTAGATACAATAGGAGGATTTGCTGGCAATCGTTCAACAAAAAAATACCTCCACTTACTTGTAGATCATTTTACCAGATATGCATTTGCAGTTACTTCCAAAAATCAGATGACAGGTGATTTTATTAAACTAATCTCTAAAATTCAAGATAAACACCCCATAAAAACATTATTAACAGATCAGTATCCGCGAATTAATTCCAAAATATTTAGAAATAATATGAAACAGTTAAATATTCAACTGGTTTTTAGCAGTAGACTGCCCATTTTCGAATGGTTTAAATGAAAGACTTAATCAAACATTAGTTAATAGGATAAGATGTAAACTAAATGAAACTAGAAGTAGAGCATGGACAAAAATAGCCGAAGAATGGATAGATGAATATAATAGAACAGATCATTCCGTAACCGGATACAGCCCAGAATATTTGCTTTTTGGAAAAGCGGATCCGATTGTTCCCGAGGAACTTTGTGAAACAAGAAATGTATCAAAAGATAAGCAAATAGCTTATAAAAATTCAGTACGACATCATGAATATAATAAAAAGCTGTATGACAAAAATAGAAAATTCCATGAATTTAAAGAAGGAGATTGGGCATATGTAGAAAATAAATCCAAACTAAATAGAAAAAAACTTGATGAAGTAAGACTAGGTCCATTTCAAATAAAAAAACAAATTTCAAATACTTTATATGAAATAGATATCGGATACAAAAGGAACGATATGAACTATTTTCACATCTCAAAATTGTTGCCTTGTGACCAACCATAGACTTTTATGGTTTGTCATACCTGTTGGTGGGGGATGTAAAAATAAAACTATGTTTATTTTCAATAAAACCACATTTAGTTATTTTAAGTTATTTATAGTTTTAGGTGGCATGACTGTGTAATTTTAGTTTGAATGACATTTGTAAATAATTATTTGACAGTTGTCAAAAACTCAGAGTAAGAAATAGCATGTTCTTGATTCTCTTTTTTAGGTTTGTATTTTTAAGTTATTTTAGTATTGTTGTATTAATGTTTATAATCTTTATTGTACATATTGTAAATAAACTCTTTTTTAAATGAATTCATACGGCTATCTCTTACACGAATAAGAAGTATGAAACTACTCTTATATATATGTTGTTATATTCCTATTTGATATGAGAATTAAAATTTTATAATTATAAGCAAAATTCAAATTAATATAAAAGATCTTCAATTTTCTCAACCACGGGCATGTAAATTTTGAACAACCTGTATACAACAAATTATTATATTTAGTTTTTAAGAAAGTGATTCGAAGAAGCGTACGAAACTCGGTAACAATGCGCCTAAGATAAACAAGTTGAGTAACGCGGACCATTATAGTATTCGCGGAAGATTCGATCATTAGCCTACGCTAAATAAGACTCAGTGAAATAGATAATAGGTCATTAAGTTTTGTAAAAAGTAGAAAGTAAGTTTAAATTGGGAAATGATTATTTTTTCTTGAAATCCATTAAACATATTTAGAAAGATTAAAAGTTGGTATTGAGGAATACGGCGAATTAAAATTTGTGGTGGAATGTTGATTTTTGAATCTGGAAGGGATATTGAGAAAGTAGGGAAATGAATGAGGATGAGAGATCAGAATGTTTTGAGCGGTGGAGAGGTGAAGTCCAGTGGTGGACGGTAGTGTACGAAGAGTGAAAACGCCGGTATAGTTCCGTGAGTGTTGAGTACCCATCGGAACGAGAGGTAGGCCGAGTCGAGAGAAAAGAATCTCCTTGAGCAAAGAGTGTCCCGGTGGCTGATTGAAGTGGTTCGAAAAAGGTAGAACACATCATCACGAGAAAAGCAGGAACGAGAGCGATAGGAGGTAGTTTTCAAAGGAGAACATTACTGGAGGCCAGGACGAGTTTTTCATCGCAGCCAAGGGTAGGAGGAAACGGGTTTTGTGTGAGGACATTCGCAGTTCACCAGATAAAGGTCAGTCTCATTTGTCAGGACATGAATGTATGTTTTTTTTTTGTATTAAATACCACATTAAAAATTGAAGAACATAATCGCTAATATCAGAAGATTTTCATAAAACTTAAATCAATTTGTTGATAATAAATCCTAATAGTTTCATTATTAACAAAAGTTTTAAATTGGAAACCAAAAGGAAATAAGATTCCCATTTTTAAATGTTTGTATTAAATAAATATAAGGTCTAACAAATATTAAGCAGTAATTGCCATTTATATAAAATAAACAAAATTTTGATTTATAATTGTAATCCATATGTGTGTATTATTTTATTTTTTCCTATCCCGATTAGGAACCACTGAGAAATACTTAGAAGTCACGAAAGTAAGTAAGTAATTTTATAATTCGCCCTGAGATTGAAAACATATTGATATGTGATCTGGTTGATTAATTAGATTATCATTAATGCATTAATTAAATTAAATTACATATAAGAATATCATCACATATAAATAAATAAGATCACAACAATATATATATATATATATATAAATATATATATATATATATATATATATATATATATATATATATATATATATATATATATATATATATTTATGCACAGATATCAAAGTGAGGTCCTGACATTACGCGCACTTAGTGAGGACCGGTAGAAAACGTAGACATAATCGTTTCAACTCTTCATAGTGACCTTGACAAGTAAATAGCAATTAAAAAATGACGAGTATACACAAAAAAATTACGTATATGTGTCCCGTATTGTTCAAGTATATTGCCACCCAAGTGAGGCCATTATACGCAGCTATTAAAGTGAGACTGTATATATTTTTTCGTTATGGCACAAAGTGAGGACAACTTAACGTGTATATTTCCTTACAGCTCATCAAGTGAGAACCTTACAGTGTTGTCGATAAATATGAGATTAATCATTTCTACTGCCTTTTTCTGTATAACACAGTAAGAATTATTATTGTTTCGATGTTTCAGTCACTTGTAGTTATAAGAAGGATCTGGACTCTTTGTTCTTGCTCGTACTGTTTGTTAATTTTATAACATTTTAGTACCTCAGCATTAAATCACGGTAGCCTTATCGGAGACTAGCGTTAATAAAGAAATATTTTATATTTTTTAATAATTTACATTAAAGATGGATAGGAAAGCAAGAATTTTGAAAATAGCGTTAGTTGAGAACAATAATAATCAAAATGGAGGATACAGTGATAGTTCAGTTATGTGAAATTTATATTGAACTTAACATATAAATATAAAAGCCCGACTTTTGATCTAAGGGGAACACAGTTTTTACGGTACATACATATCTGTCATTTTTCAACCCCCTCCCTTCCATTTCCACCACCCCTTATTTTTAAATAGGGAATAGGGGCGTGTGCTAGCTCATTTGAAAGGATATTCAATTCTCTATCCAGCATTATTAACATTGACATAATTATCTATACAGAGTGTATTTTAGTATAGGTACTGTTGCCCCTGTCGGTTTTCATTTTGAAACGACAATTTTCCAACCTTAACTTTAGTATACAAGATGATTTACTTAATTTAATTAAACTTAATGTACCTTTTTTACTGACTTAATTTTACAGTTATTCCACTAGATGGCAAATACAGTGAATATGTGCATATGTTTTATTTCGAATAATCATTTTAAAATAGTTTTAGTTTTCTATTTTCTCTGAAAATTGTTGCAAGCTTCTTGTTCTTATACTTAAAATCATGTCACTACAAATTTATACGAGACTACATATTAAGAGTATAGAAAATATTATAATATATGACATACATGCTTTTTTCCATTTATTGAAGATATTTCACCTTATCTTGAAACAATGCAATGTGACCAAGTGTCCTCAACTAAAAAAATATATCCCACTATTTTGATATTAAATGTATAGTTTGTACTATAAACCGTATTGAAATAGATTGCAACATGTGTGTGTGGTTGGGATATTGACTGCGAAACCTAAGGCTTCATTCGCCTAATCATATTTACCTTTGATTCTTATAACAATAAATAAAATTGATTAACATTTTATATCAATATTATTAGTGTTTTTAACAATATCAGTATGATATATCAGTATAGTAAAGTCAAGATAAACAATACTATAACAGAAAGCTTGAGGTCAAACAAGGAGTGCGGCAGGGTGATCCATTATCGTCTATAATGTTTAGCATATTACTAGAAAAGGTTATACAGGAAGCAAACATTAATAGAACAGGTCTGATCTACCACAAAAAACATTAGTGCTTGGCATTCGCAGACGATTTGGTAATCTTGGCTAGAAGCAAAATAGAACTTATAGAAACAGTCATGAAACTCGAGGAGAGGGCAGCAACCAAAGGATGGTATATAAATGAAGCAAAAACAAAGTATATGGAATGAACAAATAAGCAATTCGTTCGGGGGCAATACATAACAATGACAACAGCGAAGGGAACACAGTATAAATTCGAAGAAGTTGAGAGATTTGAGTACTTAGGAACTGTCTTCACAAGAGATCCTAACTGTGAAGAAGAAATACAAAAGAGAATTATGTCGGGCAACCGCGCTATATTTGCTTTTAATGGGTTGTTAAGAAGTAAAAATATATCACGAAGAGCAAAACTAAGAACTTACAAGACCGTAATAAGGCCGATAGTAACGTATGCTTCTGAAACATGGGTCACAACAAAAAAACATCAAGAATTGTTATTAGTTTGGGAGAGGAAAATACTGCACAAAATCTTTGGTGCGAAAAACTTAAATGGACAATGGGTAAGAAGAACAAATAAGGAACTAACTGAGCTCTATCAAGATCCTAATATACTAGCAGTAATTAAGGCGCAAAAACTTAGATGGTTGGGCCATGTGCAGAGGATGATTCCATCTAGAATTCCCAGAATGGTACTATCTAGTGCATTGGCAGGGAAAAGGCGAAGAGGAAGACCGAGGTCACGATGGAGTAATGGAGTTAGAGAAGATATGAGAAGAATTAACTTAAGGAACTGGGAAAGAAAAGCGACTGACAAAAGGGAGTGGAAAAGAATAGTACATCAAGCCATGGGCCTACTAGGCTCGTAGTGCTTACATATTATAATATCAGTTTTCTAATATTATCCAGTTCCATATCCAGTTCCGAATCCAGTGGTTATAGGCCTGGATCCCGCGTAAGAAAGAAAAGTTGATTAATAGCAAGCTGAAAATTTGTTAATAGCTTAACGGTGTCTAGTCGGACAAACTTGCACGGGAACACTGGAACAGGGGAAGTTTTAATTGTGGAGCATGATAAACGTGTCGTCCTGACAAGTTTATGATTGTGAAAAATAGCAAGTTGTTTTTAAGTTTATTCGATAGCCAACGTTATGTTATATATGCGAAAATTTTTGTCCGACAAAAATGTTGGGCATTTTAACGAGTCCGACACGTAGAACATGTCACATCACAGGAATTATGTTGGTGATGAATAGCAGTCTGATTTTTGCATGAGAGTTTAATGAAAGGTTAAAAAAGCAATTGGAAGTTCTGTCCGACAAAATTAATGGGAAGTTTTCGTAGTCGGACATTCTAAACAAGTAAGATATAGACAAAAATTCTGGTGATAAATAGCTTTCCGACAAAGATGAAATTTAATTAAGTAAATTATTCCTTACCAAGAATGACTGTTGTCGGAAAAAAATAAGGGGTAGATTTTGTAGTCGGACAATTTAAAAAAATAATTTTTGAAATTTCAATAAGGGGTGATTATTCTATGTCAAAAGTACCTGCAATCAATTACAATCGATATCTTTCGATTTATCTCAACATCATTTAGATACATATCTCACTGTAATACATTTATAGTAGATCAGGCAAATTAGGGGAGACCGGGGCTGGTTGGCGCCCCGGGTTGGTTGACGCACTAAGATTTACTTACAACTAAAAGACTTGAGAACATCGCAATCAGCGGTGTCCGAAGCATTTCGATGACCACCACTCACAAACGTTACTCTTAGTTTGAGATCAGTAGTGATAGAGTGTACACGGCACATTTTTCGTTTTTCGGCGTGGTAAGTAAATTTTTAATATCTCACACTTTTTGTTGTAAAGATTTTATTTTAAGAGATAATGTAATATTTTCTCTTGTATAATGATGGCAAAATCTTCTTTTATAATATGTTCTCGTTAGATTTAATACTTATGCCACATTTTAGGTATAGTTTTAGTAAATACAAAATGGCATCACGTGGGGTTGGTTGACGCACCCTCTAAGGGGCTGGTTGGTGTATGCGTCAACCAACCCCGACCTAAAAATTCACATTTTCTTTAATTTATTTTATTTCAGCAAAATGCGTATCTATAAAATAATGTCCGAGAAGGGAAAAACCCCACCAGATGTTATGCTAAGGGCAGTCAGAGAGATAAAAGGAACCTGATGACGTTTCTCTTTTTGAAAACAAACTTGATTGTCAAATGAACTGTTCTAAAAGTTCCATTCAAGAGGAGAATAAGAACTCACCTCCTATCACTCCGTTAAAATTAAAGCCTTTACCAAAAGCTGCAGCTAGAAAGGAACAACCTAAAAATAATAAAAGAAAGCGTCATACAGCAATCTTGACAGATACGCCTGTAAAAAATGCTCTTGAGGAGGAACAAAATAATACAAAAACTGCCAAAAGAAGGATTGGTTCAAAAAAAGAAACAAAGGCCAAAAACAAAAAAATGAAGGAAATTGATGAAGACTGTATCGATTCAGACGAAGAGGACTCCTTTTGCCTCTATTGTATGGACAAATACAAAAATTGTGCTTCGGGGGAAAACTGGATACAATGCTCAAATTGCAAAATGTGGGCGCATGAGGCTTGTGCTGACAATCCTGGTATTTTTTTTGTTTGTGTTAATTGCGAAAGCAATTAATGTTTTTCTTACACTTAGGTATTTTAATGTTTTTGTACGTATGTTATCTACAGTTCATATTAATGTATTTAGTTATTTAGATTTACGCCTTTATGATTGTATGTATTTTTTTTAGGTTTTTTGATAAAATGTTTTTACATTTTAATTAAAAATGTGTTTTAAATTATTTTTTTTTGTCTGCGTCAACCAACCCCAGGTAGTGCGTTAACCAACCCCGTGACGGGGCTGGTTGGCGCACAGTGACGTACATGTTTCCTTCTCAAATTGAACATAAAGTACAGTCTGTAAGATGTTTATTTTTACAAAATCTCTTGCCCAAAAGATTAGATTTTCGTACATTGAGCAAAAAGTTGTAATAAATCTTTTAATTTAGCATCTAGGTACAAAAATGTAAAAAATGCGTCAACCAGCCCCGGCCTCCCCTATATTATGGATTGAGTGGTCTAGCTATCTTTGTCTGCCACATGCGCGGGATCGCTTGGTTAAAAGAGATAGATAGACCACCTATCGACTTTTTGCACTGTATTCCCTGTCTACCCTTATGTCTATGAATACATTTCCATTTAAGAAAAATTGTCACTTTTGACAATAATTCATAATAAATTGCAATCGTAACTTCAAATTTAAACTAATCGATTTATTTTGGCAGCAAATTATTTCTTGTCATGTGACATATTAATTACATTATTATTTCATTTGCAGAAAGTTGAGAAAAATTACGTTATACAATTTTAATAATAATTTATTTAGGTACCCTTTTTCAATCAAGCAAAGCATTATAGCACGAATAATGATATTCAAAAGAACTTTCACAATTATCTGGCAACTGAACCTCATTGAATTGATGACCAAGTATTTTACTAACTTTGTAAAATGTTCGAAAATTACTCAAAAATGTTACGTTGAATGGTTTCACTTTCGATCTGGCGACTTAAAATTTAAACTGTTGACACTCAAAAATAGACACAAAAACACTCCATAATTAATATAAATTTTATTTTCCAACACACGTGGCAAACAGAAACTCAGAGACCATGTACTTTCAAATACTACTTTGCTTAGCACAAAGTGTCACAGTGACAAATGCAGCCTTCTAATACATACTTCTAAGCATAATGTGTCATATTTACGTCTATTCTTATAAGCACCGAAGTTTTAGACTCTTCACATTTTTCAATGTCGTTTACAGGGTTAAGATTTGAGTATGGAAAAAAATGTATACAACGTTTTTTGTAGGAAATTTTCCGTACTTTCTGATGCGCCTAATTAGAAAACTCTAAGAGATTGCTTTCACATGTTCTTTGACATTTTTTATTGTCATTTTGAGAATATTTAGAACAAACTCCACCCAAAAAAATAATTCTTTTGCAATATATACATGCATTGATACTTACCTTACTGTTTTTGGAGTGTGCATGTATATATATGCACATGCAAATATGTGAATATAAATAATAATATACAACCAAAATAGCTTTATCAATATGTGACTAAGTCATTCTGAAAAAATGTTTTTTATTTATTTCCTTCGATTTGCCCAAACTTTTTGTCCGACATATAACTTTTTGCGTTACAAAATATAATTTCTACATAAACAAATCAAAATTAGCTTGCTATTTATCACCAACATTTTTGTCTATATCTTACATGTTTAGAATGTCCGACTAGGAAAATTTCCCATTCATTTTGTCCGACAGAACTTCCAATTGCTTTTTTTAACGTTTCATTAAACTCTCATGCAAAAATCAGACTGCTATTCATCACCAACATAGTTCCTGTGATGTGACATGTTCTACGTGTCGGACTCGTTAAAATGCCCAACCTTTTTGTCGGACAAACATTTTTTCATATATTATATAACGTTGGCTATTGAATAAACTTAAAAACAACTTGCTATTTTTCACCATCATAAACTTGTCAGGACGACACGTTTATCATGCTCCACCATTAAAAGTTCCCCTGTTTCAGTGTTCACGTGCATCAATGTTTGTCCGACTAGACACCGTTAAGCTATTAACAAATTTTCAGCTTGCTATTAATCAACTTTTTTTTCTTACGCGGGATCCAGGTCTATTATATTTCTTCCGTATTGTTTAGTTTCGCTTCCAGTGATTGTATTTTTTTTCTTGTTTTTTTTTGAAATATTTATTTATTATTTTATTACTATATTTTTTTATTGTGCTCATAATAGATTGCAACATTGTCTATAGACATGAATGCAGTAACAATAAATAAAAAAAATCGGAGATCCACACCCCGGATTTGAAATCTACACCTCTGCTTTACGAATCCGAGTTTATCCGAGGTCTACCCACTAGGTCACTAGTCACTCTTAGACAATATTTTTTCCTGAAACGGGGAACTTTTAAAGCCGGGTCTAGACTATGTAACAAAACATGCTAATAACAAAGTTGTACAACAAAGTTGTATAACTTTGTTATGTAACTTGTTATATATAGCATGAGTATCCAGACTATATAACAAAAAACAAAACAACAACATGCGCATAAATTTTGCAGCATTTTAGATGGATAGCTGGTAGGTTAGGTAGTATATAAAATTGCGTCATATAAGTATGGAGGATCTCTTCATAGCAACAGCAGCTTGTATAATATTGTGGAGGCGACACGGGCGTGTTAAATTAATATTTTGGGTGTGCCTTCATTAGCAGCTCGAGCAAAATATAGGTAGTGGTACAGCTCTTTTAGCTGATCTGGAAAGAGATAACATAGACCCATCGACAGGACACATTAAATGTGATGGCAGTTTTAAAAGCTTCTTAAGAATAGAAAGTTCTGATTTTGAATTTCTTATAAATGAAATCGGCCATAAAATAGGCAGGAAAGACATTTTGAGATGCAATTCCAGTAAGAGAAAGATTAACAGTTATATTATTAGCAAAGTATATTTTTTAAACTTTTTACTCATTGTTTCAGAGAGGAAGTATAACATTTCTGTAAAATTTAATTCCTCAGTATTATCTTCTTCACCTGTTCATGATTGAGTGTCACTGTCTGTTTGAATTGGTGTAGCTGGAGAAGTAGCGGATGTAGATGTAGTGGACGGAATAGAAAGGCTCAGATATATTGTATGATTGAGTGCCTGTTTGAGTAGCTGATGAAGCAGTCTGCATCTGTGTAGCGAATGAAGTGAATGTTAAAGTTTTATGTCTGAACACTCTGCTCTGTAGAGAATATTATTTATGTCAAATTTAGAGTTGATTTGCACCGATTTGCTGTTAAGGTTCCGCGTACTGCTTTTCATTTTTTGGCTTGAGTTATAGGCGTACGTGCATTAGTTTTAATTATAGTTTCTGTATCTATTTTCACTTCTATTTCAGTCTATTCATCGTGTTTTTTATTTGTTTTTTAAATCAATAAATGTAGCTCATCCCACAGCAATCCCATAATACTCGTTACTTACGAAATAGCTCAATTAAATGAGTAGTCAGTTCTTTCGACAATTTCATCGCGTAAATAACCCTACGTGAACAGAGCAAAGAAAAATCTAGCACAATCACTCCAGAATGAACAAGGCGATATGACTCAAACGGTTGCTGCTCGCGTACTATGCCAGAGAAATGTTTCAATAACATGTTTTTAGGTGTAGATCAGTCGCGGTGCGGTTTTATAACTTTCTTTGATGTTTACCGACATCTGTTAGATAACATAAAACATGCTATATAACCAGAAAAATGTTATACAACACTGTGTTTTAAAACTCTTTTATTTAAAATTTTGTAACAAGTTACAAAACTTTGTTATTTAACATGTTTTGTTACATAGTCTGGACCCGGCTTAACGGTAACTTCTTATAGGTAATACACTACAATTTCTGAATATTTTTTCTGAAATCTATCGAATGGTACTAAACACGACCCCCACGGAGGTGGGGGGGGGGTTACTTTAAATTCTTAAATAGGAACCCCTATTTTTTTATTACAGATTTTGATTCTTTGCGTAAAAATAAGCATTTTTTATTCGAAACATTTTTTCTAATTATGGATAGGTGGCGCTATAATCGGAGAAAACGGGTGTTGGAAATGGAAAATTAAATTAAAATATGGAAAGTCCCCACTAAAATGGAAAATTTTACTTAACTTTTTTGGTTTTAGAACCTAATAATCACAACCCAATAGGTCCCCTAAGCGCTCGAGTGACTGCACATTTAGCATACTTTGCTCCCCTACTATATGTATTATAAATAATATGCGAAGTAATTATTAACCCAAACAACCATAATTCAACTTTTATTTACTAATAAAGAACTGGACGAAAGTGTCACATCAGCTTTTATGAAACACATGAATATTTACATAAAAAGGTAAGTGATCTGCTTGAAATCGATATTCCCAAAATCATCTAAAAATTGTTTATACTTGAGTACTTTGAGACTCTTGTATGAAATGTGAATACCGAAATACGATTAGGAATCTCCATTATGTAATTTTTAAATAATACATAATTCTTAGGAAATGAAAGGTATTATACAAACGTGTTAAAAAATACTACCTACTGAAATTTTTTGATGGCAATAAATGATGAATTGGTTTATCGAATTTATTTTTAAGGTGATACAGTAGCGGTCAACAGGTAGCCAAAACGCGTTCCAAGATTGAGGCTGTAATTTTGAATATTTTTTCGAGATATTTGGAACACGTATTTGTAATATAATAAAGAATGGCGGTACAGAGCCCAATTTGAAAAATATATTAATATTTGGAAATTACTCTGTAAATAAACACAATATTAAAAAAACGAGTCTGTACCGCCATTAAAAAGAACAAAAAAATACACTTTCTTCAAATAAACTTTTTTATCAGATGCCTAGATTTTGTGTCATTTTGGAACTACTAATGAAATAAAAATTTTTAGTAGTTTTTGTAGATATTGTCCTGTAATTACGTTTGTAGAAAAAATATTGTATGATATGCGTATTAAAAAGTACATTTTTAAGGCACTCATGTGAATTGCAGAACTCGCTGTCGCTCATTCTGCAAACTTTCACATGCGTGCCTTAAACGTGTACTTTTAACACTTATATCATAAATAACTATTGAAATACTGATTACAAAAAATTATATTATTTTAAGCCTTTCTGAGAGCATATGCTCAAAAATTTCGCTCGAATTATTTTTAAATGCGTTCATTTTTTTCGAATACTGAGAAAACCTTAAGTATTTTTGAAAAATTTAAACGCAGAAAGAAATATTACTGTATTATCCATGGTCGAAAGTCCTTGAGAACTTCTATAATATTTATTTTAATAAGTCACAGGGGTGAAAAAACATAGTCTGATTTTTAATTTTAAATATATCATTCAAGAGAAACTTTTTTTTCATTATAAGGGACTATCTGCCCTCGGGAATAATGTAGTCTTCTATTTTGAGTTTAAATTTTTTTAAAATACCTATTAGTTATCTCAGGATTCGAAAAAAATAAATGCGTTTAAAAAGAACTCAACCGAAATTTTGCGCCTACGCTCTCAAAAAGGATTAAAGTATTAAACATTTTTGTACTGTTTGAATTTATGCGACGATCCACTGTTTTAAAGATTGGTTGAACAGATGTTGCCAGTTGTATGGTCCTCACTATGTGTATCGTAAGTTATTCAACAGGGCATAGAATATACATGGTTAGAAAATATACGCCAAAGTCAGCGCCTCTATGCGGAAAATCTCTGAACTAAAAATTGATGTGGACCATACAAAGTGAGGTCTCACTTTTTTTGTAAAAAAACAGTGTTTGCTATCAGTACATGTCTACGAAAAAGTCTTACATTGATTGACTAAGTGAGGTCCGTATACTGGACCTCACTTTGTACAGGACCTCACTTCAACCGCAGTTTCTTTTGATATGTGGCTCACTTCATACGCTGGGAGTAAATATATATATATATATATATATATATATATATATATATATATATATATATATATATATATATATATATATATATATATATATATACAGTACGGTCGATAATATTTGTACAAATATATATATATATATATATATATATATATATATATATACTTAGGACAAAAAATAGTACTAAATAGGGAAATTCAAACGGAAGAAATAAAAAGAAGAAGAAAGTTAGCATGGACAGCATTCGGCAAACTGAACTATATACTCAGACTCAGAAATCAGCAAATTTTATTACATATTAGATCTAAAGTTTTTGATGCATTCATTATTCCGATATTAACATATGGGGCACAAACATGGACCATCACAAAAAAGAATATGAACATACTCAGTCACTCAACACGCGATGGAAAGAGCAATGCTTGGCATATCACTTAAGGATAGGAAAACAAACACATGGATAAGACAGAAAACCAAAGTCACCGATGTGGTACAAAAATCATTAAAATTGAAATGGGAATACGCTGGACATGTAGCTAGGAGCCGTAGAGGAAGGCCGCCTACACGATGGACAGATGATATCAGGCGGATTAGTAAAAACTGGCAAAAATCAGCACAAAACCGTGAAGTGTGGAAACAATTGGGGGAGACCTATGTCCAGCAGTGGACGTGAATTGGTTGGATGATGATGATGATGACGTAGCTAGGAGCGATCTAAACAAATGGCACAGAACAATTCTAACCTGGAGACCATACCAACACAAAAGACCCAGAGGCAGACCTCCTATGAGATGGACAGATGATCTGAAACGAACTGCCGGGAAAAATTGGCTACAAGTAGCGTACAACAAAAAACAATGGAAAGGAAGACTTGAAGAGGCTTATGTTCAGATGTGGACGTGAATGGCTAGACGAAGAAGAAGAAGAAGAAGAAGAAGGGGTCATAAGATGTTGAATGTTTGTTTAAGGTCAATTTTCTTTGGTCAAGCTTGTGCCTACCATAACCTGTTTCGTCATCGAGTAAGAACAGGACTTCTGATGTTTATTAAAAAAATTGGGCATGTTCCATTATTTGTGAATGGTTTCATAAAATAAGTCATACAAATTATACATTGTTTAAATACCTAGCAGTTTCTCGTATATTCAATATTTGGATCTACCGTTATGACTTATGAATACAAATACAAAGGTACTAAACACTATAATTTATATGTATAACAGTATTATATTGTTACGATGAATTGGGGCTATTGTTGAAGACGACAATGAGATATTTTATTTGTTGGTGTGTAGTGAGGGTACTGTGAAACTTCTGCACAAGCAAATACAAGATTTTTATGCAACAGTGTGCGCTTTCTACTTGTCAACTTTCTTTAACGTAAATGTGGGTCATTTTAAATCAATGGTGTAGGCTTAGAGGAAACGCTTTACAAATTCAGGGCATTAATTAGACATTTAGATCTAGGGCTAGGATAGCATCATCATTTTTTAAATATTTATGCCAGAGAACAATAACCAGTGGTTATTGTTCTCTGTTTCTACCTACAAGACGCTATTTTTCAAGAGTTCTTTGCCCCTCTAATCTAAACCAAACCGAATTTCGGGTGATCGCGTGATCATTTTAAAATTAACCATTAACCTTAGCACTTATAGTCACTTATACTTATGGGATTTTAAGAGAAAATAAACAAATAAAAAGTGCGTCTCTTCGACAGCCGCAGCCGTTCAAACTAAACACCTTTAATTGCCAAAACACATCGTAATACATTATACAGGGCCGCGTAAATTTTATTGCGTTCTAAATTACTTTAAATAAAATTGTTTGAAATTGTTACAGGCTTTCTGTACATCTTCCGGTTAGCATATTTACAGATGCTCCTATACTACGGCGCCAGAGTGCTGAAATCGGTTAGCCTTTGATATACACTATTACGCTACAAACCCTCATTGATTTCGGCACCTATTAAATTATAAGACATTTATTAAATTTTGGTGTCTAAGTCTTTATTGCAATTAATATTATTGTAAGTAATGTATATTTATATTTAAATTTATTGCTTGAAAAACAGGAACAGAAATGTCTTTTCCTTTCTGAAAAATGTCTTTGGCAGAGCCAATTAGCCAGACTTGTTTGTGATTGAGTGCAGATTCATAGTCATAAATTTCTGATTTCATAACATAAGTATGTACTACAATATTATTTTTATAGATACATAGGCACATAGATAGAACAGGAAGTAAATCTACAAGTGAGATTGCAAAATCCCGAACAAATAGAAACAGAAACTAGTAATCTAATCAACTTACTTCAAAATGCTGCCAAACAGTCTACCCCTCAACCTGGACAAAAAAAATTGTCAACCAACACTCCTCTTGAAATAAAAAGACTAGTAGCAGAAAACCGAAAAGCCAGATCAATTTGGCAAAGAACTCACAGACCAGACGACAGGACAATTTATAATAACAAAACTAGAAACTTAAAAACAGCTCTAGAACAGATGAGAAACAACTCATTTGAAAACTATGTATCAAACCTTTCGCGTCAAGATAACTCTATCTGGAAACCAATCAAAAACAAAAATAAACCAATAAATACTTCACCTCCAATTCGGAAAAACTCAATACCACCAGGACCATGGGCAAAAAGCAACAAAGAAAAAGCTGATTTATTTGCTGAACATCTAACTGAAGTCTTCAAGCCACACGACAATGACCAAGTACAAGAAGTAGAGCAGGAACTAGCCTTACCAATTAATCAACGAGAGCGACTAACTTTAATTACACCGAAGGAGATCAAAGATGAAATTAATCATTTGAATGAAAAGAAGGCACCAGGTACTGATCTCATAACAGCAACAATGCTAAAACAACTTTCTAAAAAAGGTATAATGAAGTTATTGTACATATTAAATGCAATCTTAAGACTTAGTTATTGGCCTATATCACTAAAAATTGCCCAAGTAATTATGATACCGAAACCTGGTAAAGCTTTAACGGATGTTTCATCATACCGCCCAATAAGTCTACTGCCAATAATGTCAAAACTTCTGGAAAAGCTGTTACTTAAAAGAATTATGAGCGACCTAGAATTCCAAAACTGGATCCCAGAACACCAATTTGGATTCCGGCAAGGTCATTCTACAGTGCAACAATGCCATCGCATATCAAATGTAATTAATAAAGCTTTGGATAATAAACAGTATTGCACAGCAGCCTTTCTGGACATCAGCCAAGCATTTGATAAGGTATTTGAAACTAAAGTGGAGGATGAAATATCAAACCGTAACAAAATTCAATCAGGAGTCCCACAAGGTAGTATATTGGGTCCACTTCTTTATGTACTGTACACATCCTATTTACCAACCTCTCCACAAACCACCATTGGAACTTTCGCTGATGACAGCAATATTTGCAACTGAAGAGGATCCAAGAGTTGCAGTATTAAAACTTCAAGAACACCTAGACCAAATTGGACAGTGGTTAAAGAAATGGAAGATAAAAGCGAATGAAACTAAGTCAACACATATAACTTTCACACTAAGGAAAGACCAATGCCCAAATATTAGCCTTAATCAAGTCAACATACCACAACAGAATATCGTCAAACACCTGGGGCTTCATCTTGATTCTAAATTAAACTGGAAACAACACATTTTAAAGAAGAAGAAACAAATTGAGTTGAGAGTGAAAGAAATTAATTGGCTTATAGGTAGAAAATCTCGACTCTCAATTGAGAACAAACTGCTGATTTATAAAACAGTCATCAAACCTATATGGACGTATGGTATAGAACTATGGAGTTGTGCCAGCAAATCAAACACAAAAATTATCCAAAGAACTCAATCAAAAATTCTACGCACCATCGCAAATGCCCCGTGGTACATTTCCAACCAAACCCTTCATACAGACCTAAACATCCCGTTAATAAGCACAGTAATTCAAGAAAGAGCCAACAGACACCACGAGAAATTGGAAGGCCACCCCAACCAATTAATATTACCATTACTGCAGCCACGAAACAACAGAAGATTGCGAAGATTATGGCCCATAGATCTTCGCTGAAACTGAGGTGAAACCGCTGGGTGATGTACCTCAACGCCATTTTAGTGTACAATACTACATTGCTATAAGTTATTGTACTTGTTATCAAATTAACTCATAGAATATGTAATTCTGATTGTTAATAAATGCTTACAAAAAAATAGGCACATTTTGTTGCTTTACTTTTATTTTTTTTTATAGAAATGTCGAAATTTTTAATAGAAATGTCTAAATTGCAATAAACGTAGCATATTTAAGAATGTGTTTTTTGACCCTAACCCGAGAAATAAATAAAACAAAAATTATAAAAAACGCCATTGAATAAAAAAGAAATAAATATTTTTTAATTTTATTTATTTATAGGTACAGATATAATTACTCGTATACAGTGCGTCCATAAAGTATCGCATACATTTATTATTAGATAAATAAACAACATTATTAGAAATTACCGAAACAGGTCGACTTTTGATTTTAATTTATGATATTTGGCATATACAAATATTATACTAGTGACGTCATGCGTTTGGACGTGATGACGTAATCTATGATTTTTTAAAGGAGAATAATCGGGGTCGTGTGCTAGCTCATTTGAAAGTCAATTCAATTCTCTATTTAATAATATAAACATTAACATAATTATTTATACAGGGTGTATTTATATATTAAATTAATTTACACAAAAAGACGAATGAGCCGTAATTTGTTTAATTCAAAATACATTTTACTGCTCTCATAAAACAGAAAAAAGTGTTTATTTGAAAAATATTCATTGCTTATGCCTTTTGCTTAAGTAAAATTTAAAACTGTCAAGAGGCAGGCGGGTGGCAAACATTGAATTTAAGCAAAAAGTAATGTTTATATTTGAAACAAACATTTTATTTTATTCTAAATCAAATAAAAGTAAGAGACATCTTATATATTTCAATTCATTCCGAGAGGACCATCATCATCTTACGTACATTTCATCCTATTTAGGGATTATAGGAGAGGCTCTATGGTCTCCTCTGAATAAAAAGAAAAAAAAAATAAGTCTCCAAATGCCCAATTAAAACAAATAATTCGATACGGACGCTGTAGCGACATCGACTTAAAAAAAAGCTTCTAAAGGAATTCACTCTCAGATGCTTCACCGCATCCACATAATTATATTTTATTTCTGTTTTCTGACAGCAGTAAAATGTATTTTGAATTAAATAAACTACGCAAAGTATTCTTTTTGTGTCAATCAATTTAATTAAAAAATTGTTTTGGACACCCTGTATAAATAATTATGTTAATGTTTATATTACTGAATAGAGAATTGAATTGCCTTTGAAATGAGCTATTACACGACCTCTATTCTTATTGAAAAAATCATCGATTACGTCTTCACGTCCAGACGATGACGTCACTAGTATGATATATATGCCAAAAAATCATAAATTAAAATCAAAAATCGACCTGTTTCGGTAATTTCTAATAATATTGTTTATTTAGTTAATAATGAATTTATGAGTTACTTTATAGACGCACTGTATACGAGTAATATCTGTACTTATAAATAAATAACAATAAAAAATATTTATTTGTTTTTTATTCATTAACGTTTTTTTTTTTAATTTTTGTTTTAGTTGTTTCTCGGGTTAGGGTCAAAAAACACATTCTTAAGTATGCTAGGTTAATTGCAATTTCGACATTTCTATTTGAATACAATAAATTGAAATATACAATACTTACAATAATATTAATTGCAATAAAAACTTAGGCACCATAATTTAATAGATGTCTTATAATTTAATAGTTGCCGAAATCAATGAGGGTTTGTAGCGTAATAGTGTATATCAAAGGCTAACCGATTTCAGCACTCTAGTGCCGTAGTATAGGAGCATTTGTAAATATGCTTCCGGCAATCCATCTTATACAGTTTATGCAGAGTTGCTCTAATGTAGGGTGACCAAATCATAAACTTGAAAAATCGGGACACATCCAAGGAGCAGTGGCGCACCTAGAATTTTTCTCTGGGGGGAGAGGGTTGGTTGGGCGTCGAATTTTTTTTTGTATTGTTTGTGGAAGACATGTTATATTTTCCTACGATTTTTTGTATATTTTTCATATGCACTCTGGGGTTTAACCCCCAAAATCCCCTGGGTGCGCCACTGTCAAGGAGGGTTTAGAGCGATACCCAAACAGGTAGGGGAAATTAAAACATGGTCTTTTAGCTAATTTGAGACCTATACATACTTTTCAATTTACTTTTGAATCTGTAATTTACGTACGATCAAGACTGCGAAACAGAAAACTATAAAACTCCGCCAGAATGGCATGGATCAACAACCTGTCAGAACAAAACAGGGAAGAATACAAAATATCGAGAAACAAAGCCAACTCAACAAATAAAAAGAAGAAAAATGACTGGTTTCGCTGGAGGATATTGAAAAAGACAGAAAACTATCAAATACAACAATAATTTTACAAAAAAATCAAAGCAGCAAAAAATGCGCCCAGCATTAAAACAAGAGGACTAAAAAAGCAAAAAAAGAAAAACCTTGTTTGAGGACAGACAAATCAGCAAAATATGGGAAGAATATTACGAAAAAATGGTATTCACTGTGAAGGAAATATACTGCGATGAAGAGGTAAGGCCGTACAAGATAACGACGAAGAAATAATTTTCACAGAAGTTGAAATAACTGTGGAATAAAATACGGAGGAAGAGAATTAGGTAAAGGAATAAACCAGCTAATACAACAAATATGGTATTATAGTAGGTAACTATATATGGTATTATAGTAGAGTGCGAGAATTACAGAGCAATAACTTTATTAAACAACACATATTATAAAATTCTAGAAAATATACTAAACATAAGACTTAAATCATGCACTGAACGAATATTAGGGAAATACCAGAACAGGTTCAGACCGGGGGAGGTCGACGATTAATTCCATACATACAGTGGAGCAAATAATTCAAAAATCGAGAGAATACAACAAAGAAATGCATCTAATATTCATGGATTTCAAAAGCGCTTTTGATACAACCGATCTGACAAAAATGATGGAGCAGCTAGAGAATGTTGGAATCCCAGAAAAATTAAGACATATGCTAACAGTGAGCCTAAAGAACACCAGAGCAAGGATCAGTTTCAACGGAACAATAGGCGTGAAACACGGTGACTCCATCTCTCCGACAGTATTTAATCTGATATTGACATAATCTGTAATCACGAGGATGACAAACTTGCAAACAAAAACATTATTACAGATCAACTTTAAATAGTAACATATGCAGATGATTCAGTCATCACAGCGAAGACGAAGATAACACTTGCAGTTGGAAAATTACATAAGGAAGCGAAGAGAATAATAGGACTAGAGATAAACCAGCTTACTGCAAAATACATGGCGATAGGGAAAGATGACCCAACTCAGAAATATCTAATAACACAGAATCATAAATTTGAAACTGTATCCACCTTTAGCTACTTAGGAGTAAAAATAGGGAAAACCAGAAAAGAGAGAAAAGAGGAAAGAATTCTGAAGGACAGAAAAACATCTACAATCTACACGGTAGAAATCTGCTGAGAAGCAAGACTCTAAGTATAATATGAACCTATATAAGACCTTAATAAGACTTGGTGTTACATATGGGATGGAAACAACGACGATTAACAAGAAAGATGAAGATAGCCTTCTGAAATTTGAAAGAAAAATAATGAGAACAATACTGGGCCACAATGTAACAAAAGAGGGAGAAATAAAAATGAAAACAAATGCAGAAATTGAAGAAAAATTAAAAAGAGAAAATATAGTCAGATACAAAAACTCAACCCAACGCAAATACGGGACATTTAGGCGTCCCGAGATACTTTTTCGGGACTCCGGGACAAATCGTTAAAAAACGGGACAATCCCGTTTTTACGGGACGTTTGGTCACCCTACTCTAATGTCTCCGAGAATGTTGTGGTTATACCTTATTCACACGTGTCCTATGGTCATATAACGTCTTTTATCCAGTGGCGGCTCGTCAGAGGAGGCAAGGGAGGCTCAGCCTCCCCATAAATTTTTTACACACTCTATACTGTTTTGTTTATCATGAATCGCGAAAACAACAATTACTCTCACTATTATACAACGTGTAAATTCCATATTATCACTAATTATCCATACGTACGGAGCATTAGCATTAGAACGCATGATCGCGTCTCAGTTTTATTACATATTATTGTAGGCAGGACCCTGGGTTATCCCGAGATGCACGAACGGAGCACGGAGCCGAGAAGCCCAGCATTCTCCGTTGCTAATGCTCCGGGCAGAGCAGCAGGCGTTTAAGGAGACCCGGTCTCCTAACAGTGGCATCTACGGCGCCATCACACGCTGCCCGGAGATATACCAAGGGAGGCAGAGTACCTTCTCAGCTCCGTTGGGTGGTTGGGTGCGTCTCGGGACAACGAATTTTAGGGTCCTGACTAAAAATAATGAAAAATATAAAAGTGCGAATTTTGTTATGAAATTTGGTATGTGGGATTATAATAATATTTGGAACAACTTGCTCAAATAACTTTTTCCGATATCTCTAACTCAAAGCAAAATATCGGTAATTTATCGTGTTTTTGAATTCGCAGTAGGCCGCGTTTAGAATTAAAAAAATTCAGTTGAGTATCTTAAAAAATTTGAAGCTTCATTATGTATGGACTGCAAAACTTCAAATCTGTATTTATTTTGATATGCATAGGTATCTATTTACAAATAGATGGAATTGTTAACAAATAAACGACACAAACTTTGGTATTAAACTTTTACTATTAGACTAACTATTTTTAAAATGATGATATCATGAAATTATGAATTAGGATGATATTATGAAATGTAAATAAAAATGGTCAAAAGATGGGGCCTTAAATTACATTTTTTGGCGCATTTTTTTGCTAGTGCAAATTTGTCTAGATATTTTACAGTTAGGTATAGCCTCCCCTACTGTAAAAATCACGAGCCACCACTGCTTTTATCGGAAGTGAGAACTTCCCCACCGATTATGGCCTTTGTGAAATACCGAAGAGCTAAGACTGTTTCACACCAGCAATGTTCTTTATGTGACCTGCTCTTAATGTTATTGTCCATTTATTTATATACAATTATAGAGTTGTCTGTAATAAGTTATCGGCATACACCGAAGGATCAACAGGAGAGATGATAAATTTCTTGCAGGTCTTGGTTAGACCCACTAGTCAAGTAAATTATTCCCATCTTAACTCCAGACGACACGCTTTTGTCGTCTTCCATTGATTACAATGATTCATATACATATGTTAATAAACCTTATTCTTCTTTTGCTCTTTAATTCGTCCAATTTTGAATATAGGCTTCCCCAGTTTCCTTCATTCGCTTCTGTTTAGTGCTTTCTGTTTCCAGTGTGTTCCTCCTATCTTTTTAACGTCGTCTCCCCATCTCATCTGGGGTCGTCTTCTTGCTCTCTTTCCTGTACATGGTCTCCATTGTTGTATCGTGGTATTCCACCTATTGTCCGTTTGTCTAGCGTTATGACCTGCAAAGCTCCATTTTAGCCTGGCTATATGATGTCCTGCGTCTTTGACTTTAGTTTTATTTATTACCCAGTTGTTTTGCTTTTTGTCTGTTAATTTTACTCCTAACATTGCTCTCTCCATGGCTCTCTGTGTCTTCATTATTTTATCCATGTTTGCTTTGGTCAAGGTCCATGTTTGGCTTGCGTATGTGAGAATTGGGAGTATGCACTGGTCAAACACTCTTGTTTTTAAGTAGTGTTGTATTTTTTTATTCTTTAGGACCCATTTTAATTTCCCAAATCCTGCCCAAGCTAATCTGACTCTTCTTTTTTTACCTCCGCTGTTTGGTTTTCCTTATTTATTTTTATTATCTGTCCCAAACATATATAATCATTAACCGCTTCTATTGTGGTGTCGTTTAGTATTACGTTTCTATTATCTTGTGTGTTTGTCATTGTTTTCGTTTTGGCAAAATTCATTTTTTAGACCTATTTGTTTGGATTCATTTGCTAGTTCGGTTAGCATGGTTTGTAGTTCTTCAAAACTTGATGCTATTACTACTACATCGTCTGCATATCTTAGGTGGTTTAGTTTCTTTCCATTTATGTTTATTCCCATGTTTGTCCATTCCATTGTTTTGAAAACATCTTCTAGTGCTAATGTATATAGTTTAGGAGAAATAACATCTCCCTGTCGCACTCCTCTGTTAATTGGTATGGGTTTTGTGGTTTCTTCCAATTGTACAGTCATTGTTGCTTTCATTGTTGCATAATAAACCTTACCCCATTCCTTTTTACCATTAAGGGAAAAAGGAATGAGGTGAAACTGAAAGAATTTCGTGATTAAGGCTTTATAACAAACATCGCCATTTTTGTGTTAACTCCTTTAAATCTGATCTGTTATCCATAATGATTAATAAGAACTGGAGAAAACAAGTTAGCTGTAACCGGTTTGATGGAGTGAATTAATTATTGTACGCCACTGTAAGCTAAATTTAGGATTTTTAACATTCATCATAACCAAATTAATTCTATATTTAGCATAAATAAGTTAAACAACACTTGGTTTAAAAATCAAATAATCACAACGTTGCCAAATCAATAAAAAACAAAAACTTAAATAATATAGCACAGAGTATCAGGGAATATACATATACAGGATGGGTCATAAAGTTGATAGCAATTGGAAAAAAGTTGTACAGTCAGCCAGGACTCATCCAGGTTTGTAGCGCTATGTGATGATTCCCAATAAGAAATTTTGTGTTGTATTGTAGACATTTTTGTATGTTTTAAAGCCAATGTAAATATATAAAGAGGTCATAACTCATAACGCTACCTTGGGGTACACCGGCCTTAACTTAGAATAGATCTGACGGCTCCGTGCTGTTTAACTCCAACAACTACAAAATAACGGTAAGCGATTTGGGAAATAAATAATAATAATAATATTGTGTTCTGTCCTCTGCGGATTGTGTAAAAGTTTACATCTTCTAGCTATAGCTTTCAAGTATTAAAGCCAGTATATGGCGAAAGAGCACAATTTGTCAAGCTTTCGTGTTGGACTTGGTAATCAAAGTAGATGGCACCTTTGTACGCTAACCACTTCAGTGGGAAACAGTTAGGAGACATTCTTTGGCCTTTCGCGTTTGAGTTTGTATTTAGCTCCAGCGTCTGATGGGGCCATGGGATCCCGAAATGATATTATAACGCTGTGCTGATTACCAATTCAAACACAAGAGGTTGACAAATTGGACTCCTACGTCATATAATGGCTTTAATAGGATTAGAATAATATGTACAGCGCAGTGGCGTGCGGTGACTTTTTCGAAAGGGGAAGCGATTCAATAAGGATATAAAAATATTTTCTTAAGGGTCGAGCAACTTTCCACCTGATAACACTCTGATGCGCAGGGGCTCTCTATCAGCAAAGTACTTAATTATGTGAGACGTCCTGCGTACAAGGACTCACACACTAAATCCGAGACGCGTGAATGCGTGAGGCACTCTATTCCCGCTATTTCTAGTGACTATTGACCTATCATTGATCTGTATTGTTAGGTCGGGCCTTGAGTCCTCGCGCCGGGCTTGGTTTTCTAAAGAAGAATTATATTTAAAAAAAATATACTCCGAGGCATTTTCCACAACACACAACTTTCACTAAAATGACACTTATTTATACTCGAGGTCTATTCTCCTGTCAACTTCTGATAATTGTTGAATGCAGTCTTTTTTAATGGATAATAGGGCTAACTTTCAAAGTCTGTCTTCGCTTGTTGAATTTCTTTTAAACTCTTAATTTGAAACTTTTAATGCATCTTAATACTGCAAAACTTCGTTCAACTGATGCACTTGTCGCTGGGATAGTTAGTAGTACTAATTCACACAACTTGACCACTTCACACAGCGACTTGTTTAAACCAGTAGTTATAAAGAAATCCCAGATTTCTGGGTATATCTTTATCATTCATGTCAGTTGTTTCATAAATGATACTTAACTGAGAATGCAAAGCTGGGATATCAAAAAATTTTCATTATTTAATCGTAATGACATAAATTCCTCTGTGGGAAATTTTGATGAATTATAATTAGAAATATTAAGATTATATATAATTCTACAAATTTTAAATCGTTAAAATTTTGAAAGCTAGAATTCATTTGTTGTAGAATATTATCAAAAGGTCTCTTTGTTTCCTCTGTTTTCTCTGTCTCTCTGTCTCCGAAATTATCAATCTTCATTATTTTTCTTTCATGTTCAAACCCCATATGTTCAGTTTTATCCCAAATATTTTTAAACTGCTCTCGTTTTTTTAATTATCGTATTAATAAAGTCATCAATTTCTCTTGTACAAAATGCAATACCATTTGATTTCTGTAAAATGTCAAATAAAAGATCAGTAAAAGGAAATATCTCTGCAAAAAATTTAAATCGAAATATTATTTAAGCGAATGTATGTAATACCTAAGCACCCCTTAGCAGCAGTAACAATCGGAGCATCTCACTTTCGGGAAGGCGATACGACGAGCGCTTCCATGGCATACCAAAATTCGCGCGACTAGTGGCTGCGGTCATTGAACCCTGATCAATTTTAAAAGGGACAACTGCATGACAAGCGGCGATTTTGAGATGCGCTTCTGCCAGGAGTGGACCAAATAGTTGAATTGTGTGCATATTGAGTTCGTTCGTACGCGATTAATTTTTAATATTTTTCAATGCCTATTGGCTAGGTAATATGTAGATTATTTGGATTAGGGAAAAAATTGTATTATTAAATATTAATTAATAATATATTTTCTTATATCGACGAAGAAATAGGGAAGCGGCGCTTCTGCCGCTTCCATGGACCGCACACCTCTGGTACAGCGCTACAAGATCTGTCAATGATTTATTCATTCCTTGGTGTCCAACCTTTTGTGCCTAATATACAGCCTCACTGCTTCAAGTTTTTTACGTATGGTTCACAACAGATCGCCGGGAGATCGGCGGAACAGACAAGAAGACGTAGGTCTAGAAATGATAAATTAGTAAATATATAGACAGATAAACAGAAAATATCAGCAAATCTCTGGTCGTCCGCCAATGATATCTTGCATGGTACACAGTTTTGTTGTTCTTTTTTTATAAACGTAGATTTATATTTTTATCTACGCGTTAAGATCGTGGGATTAAGACAAAGTTAGTTTATATTGCAGCTGCATTTAAGTAGGACAATAAAAGTCAGCCGGAAAGGTCAAAAAATCGTTGCAGATAGTGATTTGAACAAAATATTTGTCGAAGCGATAAAAAACGTATTGTTTCATTTTTCATTGTTTTGTTGTATTTGTCTAGAGATGAACGGCCTTAGGAGTATTAACGTTTTTGTTTGATGTTTCGTCTTTATGACGTGCAAATATCAGCATGAATAAATATTTTTCTCGTCTAGAAAATTTCGGGAAATACCTGTTTGATGTATATAATCCTTATCAAAATATTGTGTCTTACGAAATTGATTAGTTTATGAGAAAAATAAAGACAAAGGCAAGAAAACTGGATTGAATAAAAATGATTTTTATACCAATTTTATAATATTTACAATAAACATTTCACTACCAAAAGTTTTAACATTAATTATTCAAAAATTTTAACAATGATTATTCAAACTTTTAAAAGTCATTTTAAATAATTATTGATAACATTTTTGGTAGTAAAATGTTCATTCTAAATGTTTGTATCAAAGTGGGAAGAACCATAGTAACAGAAGAAGTTCTGTTAAATAGAAGCATTACGTTGGGATACGTTGTTCGCAAGCTTGTTTATTATTGTTTTTCATTCTTGCATACCTGCTTCAGGAAAATCAACAAAAAGCACCTTCACAACGAGAAAATATAAAATAATAACGTATGACGGATTATACCCCAGTTTTATGGGGTACGGCCGTGTTGCCGCTTGTTCGGGGCTACAGGTGAAGATCACACCGTTGATGAAGGTGACGAATATCTAATTCGGTACAATGAATTCATTGTACTAAGTTCTAAATCGCTACAATAATTTAGTGTTGGTAAGCTACAATGTAGTTTAGTAACTGTCAACTCCGATAAATTATTTGCGAATTGCCATCTTTTTCGACATAATTTTAAATTTTTATTTAAAAAAATGATAGATAAATTCTTTGTTGAATGCTTAAATTGTCGAAAAAAATGACAATTGGCTAGTTATTTATCGGAGTTGACAGTTACGAAGCTACATTGTAGCTTAGCAACACTAGATTATTGTTACGATTTCAAATTTAGTGCAAAAATGTATAGGGATTTGCATCAAATTGGCTATGGTGTATTCCACGAATATACATCTGTTTTGGATTATCGCGACATTTGGATATCGCGAATATTTTAGTGTGCAAAGAAGTACGAAAGTATTTTGCTCTATTACTCCAATAAACAACAATATAATTTGCAATTTACTTTCGTTCTTCATATTTTGTACAGTAAAATATTCGTTGTCGCGATAATCCAAAACAGACGTATATTCGTGGAATGGAGTATACAAAATTTAACAGGTTTTGAAAAACTTTAATTTGATTTCGTTTTATGGGGTTTTAGAACAAGCAAAACTTTTTATCAAGAATGACGCTTTTCGCTAAAATTGAAAATAAAAAAGTTTTTCCTCTTGGGCACCCCATCCGTGGACACACTGTATTAGCTGACATGAAACCGAAACCACAGAAAGACAAATTCAACCCAATAAACACGCTAGTTAGGAAAATTAAAGTAACTTAATGCCTATAAGTTATTATTTATGTCTTTTATGTAATCTGAGTTTATCTTTTTAAGTCTTTAGTCTTTAGGTTGGTTTTTCATTGGAAGTTCCCCCTAAGGCAAATTTACCCTCCCAAGGCAAATTTCTAGATCCGCCAATGCCTCTGGCACGAAAAAATCTTTAATTCTAGTCCGCAATTCCAAAATGGCAAACGGTGGATATGTCTGACTCCTTCAGCATTCCCCATATGTTCGTATCTGGTGGGCATTTGTTCTGGTGAGTGGCAACTCCCAAAATGACCGCGCACTAGTCGAAGAGACTCCCTGGCAGTGTGACAGGTTGTCCCGTCCTGCTGAAATTATTGTTGATTTTAAGCTTGGGCCGTTTTTGTTACCTTTTCCGTATGACCGAAAATAGTACTCCACCATAAAAAGAATGTGTGTGTACTTTGTACGCACGCAAGAAGTTATACATACTTCTTTTATATGATTTCAACGAAATAAATATACTTTCAAGAGGTTATTTGTATTTTATTTAAAGATTAATCTAATTTTTACTTACTACTTTCCAAAAATTTTTATTAAAACAATAAGAAAAATATAAAATATTAGAAAACACACGGGGATTCGAACCGGGTACCTCTCGATCTCCGGTCACGCGCTCTACCACTATGCTATATAGCTATACTCCCTTTGCTTTGACAGGTTACAAGATTTCTCATACACACTGACAAATTTAATAGACCAAGTGTCGAAGTATACAAAAAGAATGTGTGTGGTGTGTACTTTGTATGCACGTAAGAAGTTATACTTCTATTATATGATTTCTTAAAAATAAATATACTTTAAACAGTTTGTTTTAATTTTTTTAAACACCAAACTAATTTTGTGCTTACTGCTTTCAAAAAATAAAAAAAAGTATAGGATTGCTCCGGATTCGAACTCAAGTTCTCTCGATCTCTAGCCGAATGCTATACCAAATACGCTACGAGGACTGTGTCTGTATCGGTTCGGACGTACCTAATGACAATTCACAGTAAACAAACAGACAAGGTGATGTATAATAAATATACAATAGAATGTTTTAATAATACTCATCTTACTCCTGAGGAAGACAAATCCAAAGACACAAAAATTATAATAAATATATTTACTAAAAACACTAATATATTCTTTTCACACCTTTTCTTGCACTGATATATTTATACATATACCTTATTCCACGAATATACGTTTGTTTTGGATTATTTCGACAACGAATATTTTATTGTGCAAAATATGAAGAACGAAAATAAATTGCAAATTACATTGCTGTTTATTGGAATAATTATATTAGAGCCATTTACTTTCGTGCTTCGTATGCTGCACACTGAAATATCCGTTGTCGCGATAATCCAAAAAAGACGTATGTTGGTGGAATGAACCATAACTTGAAATATTTAGCAACTAAACGCCATCCTGTCTGTGTTCGCATGCGCGCAGTGTTATGAAATTTTACTCTCAATCGCGCCAAAAGAAGTATAACTTCAAAAAAATTTTCTGCAAAACTGCGACTCATTCTGAAGCACCTTACATTATCACGACATTCATATACGTTATAACAACGTTGGGAAACCACTCAGTACTTTTCGGCGCCGGACACATACAAATTTGAGGCATAGGAATTTCAGTACTGTTTATTTTGCCGCATACCGTACTTCTCAATGATGCTAAAAATACATTAAGAAAAATAGGATATTGTGCTAAGAGTACAAGAACGATCGAAATATGTTCAAGTAATTAGTAGCTGTAGTAATGAGAAGCAGAAACTTAAGTCAAAAAACAAAAATAACCATATATAAAACCCTTATACAACCAGTGTTAACATATGGACTGGAGACATGGACCATCTCCAAGGCAGACGAAAACATCTTGCTTATATTGGAACGAAGGATCCTGAGAGGAATATTCGGTGGCATAATATGTGAAAATGGTGTTTGGAGGAGGAGGTACAACTACGAGGTATACCACAGATATAAACATATATTTGGTGGTAAAGACGTAGTATCTCTTATAAGAATAGGAAGACTAAGATGTTCAGGACATCTAGCAAGATCACAGCATAACAACCCTCCTAGAAGAATCCTTATGTCACAACCTGTGGGAAGTAGAAATAGGGGTAGGCCAAAACTCAGATGGAAGGATGGTGTGGATGAGGATGGGAGAAAAATAGGCGCAGCAAACTGGCAATGGTTGGCAATGGATAAGACTGACTGGCGTAATAGACTTGGGAAGGTTGAGGCTCCTTCATAGTCCTCTAGCACCGTTGATGATGATGATGATGATGATGATGATGAATTAGCAGCTGAATAGTTGACAATTTATTATTGAAAAATATATCTACTCTATAGAATCTGGAAGTACAATATTATTTTATGATAAAAAATATCATTTTTTTATGGATCAGTCTGAAAATTATATCTATTATCTTCAATAAAACATAAGCCTCGTGTTGATTAATATTTGCAATATGCCCTTGTCCTGACGGTTTTCCTTGATAATTCACGCAATATCGAGGAAAATAAGCGTGGTAGACCATTAATATCGGTCTGATTATCAGCTTCAAGCTGCCTACATTACCCAAATCCTGAAGCTCTTAATTGGAAATGAGTATTACATAATACCTTTATCATTCTTTATCAAGTTATTATTGTTTTTAGAAAAGTAGGTTAGTGTAATTGCGCACGGGATCACAAAATTCTCAGAATTACAAAAATAACAATGTAGGTGGAAAGATTTATGTGTATTTAGTTACGAATGATTATAAGGTTAAACAGGAGTGATACATGCATGAATGTAGGTGAAGCAATTATTGGAAATTAATGATCAATTGTTTTTTTGGGTTATCAATGACACGTAGGCTGATAATTTAAAAAAATTAAATAAGCAGTTGAAAGTATTTGTTGACCATATAGAATACAAGATCGAATTTAACAACAAATTTGACATCAATATCAATATAATCACTATCATAATAAGAAAATGTAAATTAAGTGAATGATACAATAACAAAATGTAACCACGTTTACATTAATAAGAGAACACTCTTCTCAAGTTTAGGTGTGTAGTCTTCTGCAGGGCATTATCATCATCATCAATGGTGTTACAGCCCTATGAAAGAGTCTCGACCTTCGTAAGTCTATTACGCCAGTCAGTCTTATCCATTTCCAACCGTTGCCAGTTTGCTGCGCCTATTTTCTCCCATCCTCATCTACACAATCCTTCCATCTGAGTTTCGGCCTACCCCTATTTCTACTTCCCACAGGTTGTGACATAAGGAAGGATTCTTCTAGGAGGGTTGTTATGCTGTGATCTTGCTAGATATCCTGCCCATGAAAACTGGTTCAGCATGAGAACAGGAGAACTGGTTCAGCATCCCAATTAAAAATGGTTAAAATCATTTCCAACATCATGTAAAACGTAAAACGAACAAAGAAAAAGTATGATTTCAGCTAGCAGCTAGAGCTAGTCAAATATAATATGTAATATGTATTTTATTAGTAATCAACAAAATATGAAAAAAAATTTTATGAAACGCTTTTTTTTAGTTACGTGTGACTAAAATTAAAAATATTACAAAAAATCAACTAAAAAGCAAAAAATAAAAAAAATTTAAACTCGAAGGATTAGTCGAAAAAAACTGTTAGACAGATTAAATATACAAAAATCCCACACATTCGTTAAAAAATTGAAAAAATCTAATACATTCGTTAAACAAAAGCGTGGGGCGCGAAAAGTAAAAAAGTATCTATCCTCAAACCGTTTATTCGATGAAGACGCGCCCCACGCTTTTCTTTAACGAATGTGTTAGATTTTTTCAATTTTTTAACGAATGTGTGAGATTTTTGTATATTTAATCTGCCTAACAGTTTTTTTCGAATAATGCTTCGAGTTTGAAATTTTTTTATTTTTTGCTTTTTGGTTGATTTTTTATAATATTTTTAATTTTAGTCACTCGTAACTAAAGAAAAGCGTTTCTTAAAAACTTTTTCATATTTTGTTTATTTTTTACATTTTAGTCTTACACTTTTCAAACATTAAAATATATCGTCATGTTTAAAAAAGGGATGTAGGTATATGATATACACATTTTTTGCATTTATTTCAACATTTGATACATACATTGAACATTTTTTGCAATTTCTTCATACATTTGTTAAATCAAAATCATTATTTACACCTATTACAGTTTTCGCAGTCTTTCCATCCAGTGGCGGCTCGTGGCCTTGGAGACAGGGTCGGCAAGGTTTTTCTGTCTCCTCATATAGGTATACCATCAAACTAAAAGTTTTTTTTAATTTGATGTACTTGACATTCTCTCTTGTTTCATGGTGTTTCGACTATACGTGTTGATTATTTTGAGACAAGATAAATCCCGTTTATTTGAGGCAGAAATTGGAGGTAGTGGTGATAAGATAATTGATGAACAGTTTGTTATAACGAATTGCAGTACTTACTACATAGAATTATACATACATATTTTGTAACTTATCCCACTGTCTGAAAATATTTGGATCGGTATAATTTTTAAGTACCTAACTTGTTATAATAAATATCTTGGAAATTCTTTGGCGAAGGTAACTTTTAAATTTTGAATCGTCAAAGAGGTCAAAAATTTGCAAATCTTCAAAATTCGAAAAACGAGTATCTATTTGTATATATTAGTAGGTATCCAAAATTTCAAGATATACCTATTCGTTTTTCGAGATATGTATCATGTTGTCCTTTTTGGAATGGTTCGGAAATATGTCCAAAATGTCACTGCGTATGTATTGGAAACTACTATCATTACGAAAATCTCTGAGATTTTGCACCAGCTTTCGTATTCTATTTTCTGAATAAATAATGTCAGTTGACTGATTTTGAACAATAATGAATATCTTGGGCAAACTCTGTCTTAAAAATATTTAAAAGAATTTAAATTTAAAAGAAAGTTCTCAAATCGATTGCTTCACGGATCGAGGTATCGCCAATTTCAAAATCGTCGCCTTTGATAATAAAATCAAAAACTTCCAAAAGCTGTTCACGAAAATCTGCTACAGATACTAAAACTACCAGAGATAATCTGCTTAGATAAAACTAACCAGGATTTAAAATTTCATCGCGTCTGACAAACTGTTCGCTTTTTTTTAAATTCATTATATGCGCATAATAGTGAGTAAATAAAGCTTGTGATGCAATATGTAGTTTTAGTTTTAGTTATGAGACCATGCAATTCACCACACATCACAGCAACGCCGTCATAAGATTGCCCCAGTTTGCCCTATAAATTTATTTTTGATATCAAAAAATTTTAAAAAATTCTTTAAAACATCAAAAATATATTCTGCCTTATTGCTTTTACTCACGTTTCTAAAACCTAAAAACCTCTCATAAATATTACCACGTAACGACGTAACGCGTATGGAACAACAATAATTGATAATTGTGAATGACATGATAATCAAAAGTTTCGTCTACTTTCAGCGAAAAGCAAATGGTTTTCTAAATCTCAGATTCAATAACGTTATTCAAAATGTAACTACATATTTGATTATATGTATTAGTTCATTCTGTATTACGAATAAAACTTCGAATCAGAAAGTAAATATTTCTAAAACAATTTTATTATTTTCTCTATAATTACTTTGATTTTTAACAAATGCTTCAATCCATCATGTCCACTAAATGATAATTCCTGACAACTTAAAAAAATTACAATATCAATTAAACGACGTAAAACGGCGTGATTATTTTTGACAATTTCTGCCGATGCGATTTGGCGATGCACTACCGACCGGCAGATTTAAATATGCCGTACCTGCCTACGGAGAGAATGTATTATAACGTGATTATGGTTATTACTGTTAAAATACAATAAAACTAGCGGTTCGTATTTATTTACGACTTTATTATTTATTTATACAAGTTTACTTTACAAACTTTAGCTTAAAACTAAACTCTAATAACAGCGCGCTCCGCTTAAATAGCCAATAGGTCCTGTTCTCGAAATGTCTACATATCCCTCGGCCTAATGAATATTCTGGAGATCTTCGCTCACAGCGCCGTCGCTTCTGTGACGTCACGGCTACTGTTATTCCGACGGTTGGAATTCTCCCAAGCCGGGGACTGTTTATTGCGCCGATTCGAAACTCTTTCGTTACAGTATGTTCGCTTGCTCATCGACTTGTTATTTCGTTGAGTTTTACGTGTAAATCGTCAGCTACGAATGCGTTGGGTACGGCTAGCCGAAAAGTCAGATGAATGGCTCGGATCATTCATTTTTTGAGAAGTCTGTTATGCGCAGGGATCACTTAACGCTCGGATTGATCAAATCCTTTTAAAAACCATGAATAAAATTTAGTCTGTATTATCTGACAGATTTTTTTTTACTTCACAGATACAAATATTAAAAAAATCTATCTGTATAAATGTGTGGGTCGGCACTGCCGACCCTGCCGACCCTGACCGGCCGCCACTGTTTCCATCTCTTCTAATACTTTACTGTTGCACGATGTAGAGTGTAGACCCTGTTTATTTCTCGCGAAATACGAATTCTAATGTTAATTATTGTAGCACGAAAGGTCTCTACAGGTGGTTTTTCTAATTCTAAGATTACGTTAAAACACCATTTTTTTTAAATTGGAGTTTTGGTTGAAGTTTTGTTTCGTATCGTATTGAAATTTGACACGAATAAGCGCCGATGTTTATATAAACAAAGATATGAGCGGTCAAAATCGTCGCCGCTTAGGATGTTTATAAACATGATGTACAAACATAACATATCGTAAACAATTAACGTAAAAAGTGAAATTATGTATAGTTCATATAATTAGCTACAATCTGTAAAAGTTTTAAGTTTCTACATTGAAACAAGAGAATTTAAGCATTTTCCATTAAAATCTTTTTTTTATTAGAACAATTATTAAACATAAAAAAAATTTTTATTGACTATTCGTGTATTGTTCCCGCGAATGCATATGTCTGCAAATTTTGATTCATTTGCATTGAAGAAAAGGCAGTCAAATTAACGTCTAAAGATTTGACCCAAACTATTGAACTAAAGAAAAGCGTTTAAAAAAAGTGACGGAAGTTTTAATAAAATTGATGTTTTTAAAATGCACACAAGACAAAATTATCATGAATTATTCGATTCAAATGAGATATACAAGCAATCGCCTGTCGTCCAAGTATGGTAAGGCTGCAGAAGTGTATAGAAATGGTAAGGTATGCGCCGTCATCGATTGTTTTATGCGTTCAAAACGAACCTGTTTTGTCTGAGACTACATATGAACAGAACTTATTTTAAGATTTTTTTATATTATTTAATCATTTAACATTTAAAGGGAGGGTTCAGTAACCATTTTATGTCCCCTCGGTGTCTTGACATTTTTATGTTTTTTGGCACTGCTCCTTTTTTTGGAAAAAATGAACAAAATGACATCTGGTATGGTATATTTTGATCAGATTGTTAGAACCGGAGTTATACTAGACTTCGTGAAAAACAGTTGCACAATAGGCATTCGATGGGGATCCTAAACTATTAGATTTTTAATTTTACAAATAATTATTACAATTAATTAACAATTTTTATTTAATTAATTATTTGCAAAATTATTCTTAAGCCAAATTTGCCAAATTAAAATAAGAAATGTAAAAAAAAATTATTTAAATTTTTTTACATTTCCGATCACTATAGATTATAGATAGAGTGTTTAGATACAATTATTCTAATCCACTAAAATACCATACCTTTTACGTATGATTCATAGCTAATATTATAGCACTGCCTCTTTGCTCTATATCATCATCATAGTCATTGACTGCGTTCACCAGATGCAAACACATTCACAAATGTTTGCGCTTTGATTCTAAACTTGTTGACAGCGAACTGAACGGATGGTTGTTTAGGTTAAAATTTGACATTTTGCTTGCTTGGTTTGAACGTAACCTAAAATAAATTTTCTCAATAAATACGTTTTTGAATTTATTTTTTTTTATTAAAGGAAAAAAGAAAATTTATTTAATAGATAATAACGTAGCAGAATGTCTTCAGTAGCCTTTATTTTATATATAAAACCCTTATCAATATATTTTACAATATATACAATTTAAATTCCCGCCAGATTTCAACACGTTTGCAAAGTTCAACTTAAATATGTTATGTGTGCAAAAATGGCGACCGCTTTCCAAACATGTTTGACGTTAGCAAGTCGTTCAGAACCATAAAGCGCAAACTGATTGCCAACGTTTGCATCTGGTGAACGCGCCCATTAACATCTTAGTAGATGTGTTGTGGTTCATAATTGGGCTTCAGCAGCTCTGGCAGTTTGATTGATAATATTTCTCCACTGGTCGCGGTCATCAGTTACATGTATTGCCTCAGTATACTGTTTGTTGAGAAGCTTTTTAGTAATGTCCGCCCATCGCTGTGGAGATCTTCCGCGTTGGCGTTGAGTCTGAGGCCTTCCTTGGACCACCAACCGCTCCATTTTGTGATCACTTCGATGGATATGACCAAAGAACTTTAAAATTCTAGAGTAAACGGTACTGGAGAGACGCTGATCCGGTTTAATTTCATCCAGAACCGAGATATTTGTACGGCGAGCCGTCCATGGAATTCGAAGCAGGCGTCTCCATGTCCGCATTTCAAAGGCGTCTATACGTCGTCTATCTGATTCTTTGACTGTCCATGTCTCGCATGCATAGTAAAATATGGAAAAGACCAGAGTTGAAACGAGTCTCTTTTTGTTTGTCATAGTAATGTGACCATCACGCCAGACCCCGTTTAGTTCACTCATTGCTGCTCTTGCTAGTTGAATGCGTCTTCTAATTTCGGGTTCACAACTGCCTGTGTTGTTAACTAGAGCTCCAAGATATATCATAGATGAGACTACCTCGCATCCCGCAATAGTTTGGGTTTCAGGAAACTGTTGTTGGTGATCAATAACCATGATTTTGGTTTTGTTGTAGTTAACCATGAGTCCAAATTTAGCACTTTCTACCTGGACTTTTTTTAATAATTCAGTAATTTCTTCTGGAGTAGAGGCTAGAAGTGTAGTGTCGTCTTCGAAACGCAAGTTAGATATCTTAACACCACCTAGGTTTATTGCTCTATATATTTTTTGTTAATTACATCATCAGGGAATGTTTTTATTATCTTTTGTTTTGTTATCGTATTGATAAAAGCAAATTGTTTTCGGCACAACTCTTTTATAATAAGAGAGAAAAAATATAAATGAAATAACAATCTAACCCAATTGCAAACATCTATCCATTTGTTTATGTTATGCTGATAATAAATTAATTATTTGGGATTATTAAGGTTATTGCTCTTTAATGGAAATCTACTAGAAATATATAATTTTAGCAAAAGTTATTAACCGCTTAAGTAAATCAAAAGCCTCATTACATTTTTTTATAACTATAACATATCCCACATTTAACAAATTATAGTTCAATCACATCAGTTTAACCCCAACATCGCTATGTTTAAGTAGAGTACTTAAAAGGGAACGATTTTTACAATACTCACCTTCCTCACCTTTACGTACGTGAGTACCGATCCCACGAGTATAGAAATTATTTTTATATTTTAAATAAAGAAAGATGTCCAGTCCAGCTGGGATTCGAACTCACAATCATTGGGTCCAAAAGTAGGCGCTCTTACTCTTACTACTGAGCCATAGTACTTTTTTAACCTGGGTATAATTTTTTTTTAAAATAGTGGTAGTGAGTATGATAAGGTTAGGTTTTATTTGTGTTTCTGCCTCCTCAATATTTATTATTTTTGTAAACTTTGATTTTATTTAGTGTTTTTCAAGTTCTTCTTATTTTGTTATTTTTCAACGAAAACATTTCGTTTATAAATTTGCAAAAGTGTGTGTGTTATTGCGTTGCCGCTCCTGCAATACTCAGATCAGATTTATCGATGGATTCTTATGTAGTTTTTTCTTCTGAATCCAAATCTGAAAACGGCATTTAGATATTTCTATCCGTCTTCGAGATAATCAACCTCAAAGTCTAAAATGTGACGTCACAATCGTTTTATTTTCTGCCGACACACTACACGTCCAGCTGAAATCGTTGCTATTAAGTAGGCTAGTTTTTTAATCTGGATTTGTTAAGCAAATCATAGGTTATTTACATTTGAGTTTGACACTTCGTGAATGTCAAACTAAATTTTAAATTAAGTATTAATAAAACATCAATGACATTTGATAGTGAATTTAATTATTATATAAAATAAATAAGATGTTCAAAAATACAATTTGAGTATATTTTGAAAGCAATAATTTATTAACAGCATTAAAAAGGTTTATACGAGTATACGGCCTCCCCTTTATGATAAATGGACTGTTCCATTTACTATGAAATTAAAATATAGTCGGTTCGCTAAAGTCGACACAACTGGCTAGTGATTTTAGTAGGTAATTTTTTTGTTTTTTGCGAATTTTGCCAAAATTGGCAAAATTACTAATTATTTAGTAATTATTAACTAATTAGTAATCATTTTTGTTTGCCCAATTGGCAAAATTATTGACTAAAATCACTAGCCAGTTGTGTCTGAGTTTAGCGAACCGACAGTATATGAAATAATATTGTTTGGTATAAAAAATTATGGTCTGATAGGTGCAATTACATCCTTCTAATGGAAAAAAATATTTGAAGATTTTTCTCAAATTATGGATACCAACAACATTTTCATTTATAACTCTTTTATTTTTAATTTGACGAAGAAAAGTTATTCTTCATAAAAAAAGCTCTTCATGTTCTGAGATTTATAATGCAACCATTATATATAAAATTTTATTAATTTTATACGAGGTATATAAAAAAAAATATGAATTTCGATTAAGAGTAAACTACCTTTATAGTTCATAACATTTAAATTAGAATGATATAATTGCACATTAAAACATAATTATTAATTCTAAACTACTTTTCATAATGGCAATTTTCCATATTATGAGTTAAAATACACAAATACACAAAGTTTTCGTTATGATAATTCTCGCATTTCAGCTTGTTTATTATATAGAGGAAATAAATTATTATGTGAAATGTGAAGAAACATTTGTGCAAGAATATTATTTATTTGATCATTTTTGATAGATTTATGACAAAAAGGTAATTTAAAAAGTGCTATTAATATGATGTTTAAAAAAATAACATAGAATCGAATCGAATCGAGGCAAAAAGTCAATGTCAAATTCAATAGAAATGCTCCTCAAACAATGTAAAACACAAATCCTTTACCTTTCTTAACCCCCTTATTGCCAATATAATCTAATCCTTATCGGAATTTATTAACTTAAAAGATCAAGATTTTATTCATTGTTAAGGACATACCATAAATTTTAAAAATTTATAAAAATTCTTAACCCTACGTACATTGTAAGATAACTGGATAAAAATCTCCCTTGAAGGATTTAAAATAAAAACAATTGCATTGTTATAGAAACTAGATAATATTATGTATAGCTTAAGTTCAATGACATGTACATTAAAGGAGACAAAGAAGTCAGTGTCATATTTTTTCTTCTGCAATCATTTGTTATAACTGTAACATTTCTAAGAATAATAACAATGTTCATGAAGACGTAGGTATCAAAAATAAAATGCCAAATATGAATTTACACAAATGAAGGGTACTGAAGTGTTATACAAATGAAAATTCCTTTAAAATTTCGTGCAGTACTTCAATGGTCTGGCCTTTTGAAGGTCTTATCTTTGCTTTTGTTACGTGAACTTTTACTTTCATTGGAATTTTTTTTCTATTCATTCCTTTAAATTTTTTCGACCACTTAACTTACAGCCCTCATATTTTGCACAGAAAAACTTTATAATACGACTAATAGTCTAGGGCTTAGGGCCTCTAGGAGCCAAATAGAGGTCACCGTGGCCTTTTCAATTTTGATGGACAAACTCAACGGATTCTTATAGATTTTTGGCTGCTGATTACGAATTTCAACGGTGGATTTGAATCCGAGTGGTCAAAAAATTGTTATAACAAATTTAATTGTTTATAAAATGTTTATAAAGCTCCAGCTCATAAACTAGGAGAGATAAAAATATGTTTTCAAATAAAATTTGTTCCTTAAACTTAAATCCAATAATTATTACAACTCAAGATATTGTAAAAATTAGTGCCTAATGCAAATTGCAATTTACAAAAATAGTATATTATTCAACGAGCATGTAATGATGACTATTACTCACAATCATGAAGTTTGCGATTTCATCAGAGTGAGTAATAGCCATTACATGCGAGTAGAACACTATACTTTTTCTACGACTTTTTTTTATTTTAATTAGAAAAAAATTTAATTATCAACTACTCAACATTTAAATTATAATAATTTACAAGAATACCTAAATGCTATTTACCCCTAGTACGTGGCTGAATGATTGGTTGCCTACTATTAGCAAATTATTATTTATTGTAAAAATACAACTAGAAATAGTCAATATAAGTTCTATTCGTTTCCGAAAAATTATAAGCTTAAATTTGTACCTACTGTCAATTATTAATCTAATAAATAGGAAATGGCTGTTGTCGGTGGACGTATTTCAATAGTTATAATGTATATTTACATTTAATTATATATAATATAAGTAGTAATATCGATACATGATATGTTATAACATAGGTATTTAACACAATACAACTTGAAAAATAAACACAATATTATTTATAAATTCCAATTAACATTAACAAAATGAGCTAATGTCACTGTCACTAAAATAAATAATAAACGTCAAAATTTTTAGTAAACAAGTTATAAACGTAAAAAATATACTGACATTGTTACAGTTAAAATTCCTTTAAAAATTTTTCGAAGGTGATTATTGATATAAATTACAATAATTATTGTATTAAATAGCAACTTTAAGTAATTTTATTTGCAGTTTATAATATACGATTAATATTAAAAGTGGCATGCGTCACTTGAATCTAACTTCAGCCCGTGAGTAATGGCCCATGAGTAACTTCAGCCCGTGAGCACCATGAGTAATCAATTATTACTCACGGGTACAGTAATGGGTGCTATTATCTATGAAAAAATAGCGAATAATGAGCATGTTATTAAACGGTCGTAGAAAAAAGTATTTTTCGAAGCTTTTTCGATCGTAACTCAGCGTCTACGCATGCAAATGAGCACGCAAAGTCTCATTTTAAAGCTTCATTCAAAGACTTCCAAACAAAGTTTATTAAATTACTTTGTCTTTATTTGTATTAAAGTTATATTATAATATTCTTAAAAAATTTGTACATTCATTTGTTTATAAGGGTTTTAAACAAATTTGAGCAATAAACATTTGGACTTTAAGTATAAAATTTTATTTTTGACCAAGATAAGTTTTATAGGCCACTAGCTGGGGCCTCGACTATATTTTGTTACTTCTTCTACAATCTTTTAGTTAGCAGATAATGTGACCATTATATTCTATGAATTAGTTACGTAATGAAGTAAAGAAAATTAATCTTTTATAAAACCGCTATCTGAATTTTTTACAATAAACATGTGTTTAAAATTAATATTGTTGCCATTACAATTTCAAAATTAAAGTAAGTACTAAATATGCCAGTTAAGTGTCAATAAAATTATAACCATAAAAAAAATTATCTAATTATATTACCCATTGTTTAGATATTAATACTTTAAGTAAATGCGCAAAACGTTGTGGCGACGTAAATATACCTTGACATGAAAAAATGTAGCAAAGAAAACAAACTCAGCCATTGTATGCAACAACTCTGAAATGTATGTACAGATTAATCAAAACAAATTTGCTCTATTTTCATGTAAAACGACCTGCAAATAATACTTTGTATGTTGGAAAACCCAACATCGTAATATTAAATGTTGTATTCTGCTTCTTATATTTACATACGTTGGATAACGAAGGTATAACGAAACAAATAATGCCTCTATTAATAGCAACCCAAATATACAATACAATGCAATACAGCAATGGAACAAATGAAGATTTGACATTTAATATTTGTAGACTACTAACAGCCGTTTTATATAGTATACCATGATTATAAAATACTTTAAGCACTCTACAACCGCCCAGGGAGACCATTTCCATCTTACACTGAGTATTTATAGCACAGAAACAAACTGTAAAACGTTAGGAATATACCAAAAAGTTCACTATAATAATAATCATCATCATCATCATCATTCAGTCCATCACGTTTCCTGCTGTACATAGGCCTTCCTCAGTCTCTTCCAGTGTTCTCTATGTCTTCCTCGGCTTCTTTTATAGTCTTGTCCAACGTCCGTTTTGTGTTCTTGCTGCCCAGTTCCACTTCATCTTCTCAGATCCATTATCTCTTCTTGTTAATCTTTTACAGCATTATTTGTGTTCACCCATTTAGATACACACATTCTGTTTTTTGTTCCTTCAATGTTTGATCTTTCTTCTTCATATTTTCCTCTATTTTCTTTTTTTCAGATTCCACTTTTCCGGTTCCAATTTTTTTTCTAAATTCATCATCATCATTCAGCCAATCGCATTTGATGCTGGACACAACCCTCCCTGAATTTCTTCCAATGTTCTCTACGTTGGAAAGCTTGCAGTCAGTTTACCGCTACACTTTTCAGGTCGTCGGTCTACCTAGTCGATGGTCAACCTCGGCATCTTTTATAAATTCTGGGCCTTAATTCCCTGATTTTTTTGTTCACCTACATCTTGTGTTCTAGCCAAGTGCCCAGTGCCCTACGCAGTTTCACTTAAGCGTCGGTATTCTTTCGATGGCGTTAGGTCTATGTTTTATAGACCTGACAAAGTCTTTCGATCGCATCCAGGTCGAAGACGTGTTACATTTACTGTATAGAAGAAACATACCAATCAATATTATTCAAACCATCGAAAACATCTATTTTCATAATCGAATACAGGCAAAGATAAATGGAAAACTAACGCAGTTTATACCAGTACAATGCGGAGTCAGACAAGGTGACTCATTAAGCATTAAGCCCACTGCTCTATAATAATGAACGAAATAATAGAAGCAGTACGCAAAGGTCATGGTTACAGAATAAGGAATAAAGAAATCCAAATATTATGTTATGCAGACGAACGCCGCAATAATCGCCGAGACAGAAGACGATCTCCAAAGATTAACACACATCTTCAATACAACTGCCAAGAAATACAATATGATAATATCAGCAGAAAAAACGAAATGTATGACAACATCTAAATACCCACTACCAGGGGCGTAACAGAGGCCCCCGCAGCGTGAAGCTTGCGGGGGGCCCCAATCGCTTAGGGGCCCCATCTTGTCATCTGATATTATGTAAAAATCTGTTATTGTTATATTATTTTACGTTGTGTGTTTAAAATTAAAAACGTAAATTTCTAAAAAGACGTATTTGCCAAGTGAATCATCTCATAATATCTAGAAACTTAATCCCTTCCGTCCTACCGAAATTTTATGATAACGACAATAAACTAAAATGCTTTGTACGTGACTATTGAAAGATTTAAGAATTGCAATTTGCCGAATTTTAGAACAATATTTCTAAATCTAGAAATGGGTTTTTTCTTTAATCTTTACCTACGTTTAGTATTTCGATACAATTATCCAGAGGCGTAACAGAGGCCCTCGCAGCATGAAGCTTACGGGGCGGGGGGTAATATGTCAAGGGCCCCATCTTTTTGTCTAATATATGTAAAAATGTGTTGTTATATTATTTGCATATATACGATTTTTAAGCGGTGCAGTAGTGAAAATGAAGTTGTCCATCCGAATTAATAAAATTGTAGATATATTCGCTGACAGTAGATAGTGCACGAAGAAAGTTGTTCATCTCATAGAATAATACTAATGTACTCATTTAGTAATTTTTGTTCTATTTTATTCTATAGGTACCAATAAAGATGAAAAATGTAAGTCGTCATAAACAATGCATGAATACATCAATAGCTCAGTAAATTACAGTTTTGGAGTGAAATCAGTATCAGCGTCACGACGGACGTATTTGCTTGATTATTTCATTCATAGGAGATTCTGACCAATAGAAAGCTACAGAAATACAAATTAAACTGATAATTTTTGATAATTTCCCGTCGTCAAATATATTACGTCAGATGCCCTTAGTTGCTATGAAAAAATACATTCAGTGACATTAATGACAATTAATGTTTTAAAATTATAAAAGTGATGATTTTCAACCGTCAAACATTTATAATAGCTGTGTGTTTAATTGTACTAATTTGTACTTACATAAATAAATTACAATAAAATTTTGGTTTTGAATAGTTTTATTCATGAAATAATCGCTACAAATTGCACTCGATCTCTAAAATTAATATAGAATTTTACAGCTCTTGTGCAATTACTACTGACAATTTGGATTTAGGTTCTAGTTACACTTCACTTCAAAGTTGGATTTATGCCGTTGGTTTAATTATAAGCAACTTTTGTTCTTCTATAGAGTTTCTTTACTAATGCTAATACTTTCCAAATCATTTGCAAGTGAAAATGTCTTATTTTTCAAAAAAAAACCAACGTTTTCAGACGGGTTTTTCGCAAATAACTCAAAAATAAGTATTTATCGAATTAAATATTAGATACCGAAAAAATATTTGTAGCAAAAATGTAGCTTATAAGATACACAAAATGGTGTACTTGTTCATGAAGTCTATCGACACAGTAAAAGCACAGTTGAAGCTCATGAAAAATTATTCTTATTTGTCCAATTCCAAATCGAATATTTCAACCTGAAATAACCAAAAAATGAAGCAATTTTCGGGAAAAACTCTTTTTTTAAACATTTAAAAATAGTTTTAACTAACTATTTTTAAATGTTTAAAAAAAAAGGTTTATTTTTATTTTTTATAAGAGCTTCTAGCACCAAAACTACGCTCAAAATAAAGTTGGTCCCTTTTTTGGTAAAAAAATCGTGAAAATCTGCCCCTATTTCGCACCCCAAATAAAATTTATCATTAGCGCTTTGCCATTTCCTTTAAATATTTATTGTTTATATGATCTGTAAGTTTGACAAGTTCGAAGTTCTAATTTTTGAAAAAATTTAAAAGTTTTTTTATTTTGGAAAATGCCTTCTTTCAAAATAAAAAAAAGTATTAGTGATACGAAAAATCTCAACGAGTAAAAAAATGTAGGTAGGTCTTGCTTTTATAAATATTTTGGCTTTATTTTGTTTTTCTGTAAGACAAAAATTGGATAAGACATGGCTGTTTAAAATTTGCATATACTCGTGATTAGTGACTCGTTCAAGCCCTTTTAAAAATAAGCACTTTGAACTGGTGAAACTTACAGGTCGTATAAAAAAGATAGGTATAATTTGTAAATCGATAATGATTAGTTTTATTTGGGGTGCTAAATAGGGGGAGATTTTCACAATTGTTTACCAAAAAATGGGATTAACTGTATTTTGAGCGTAACTGGCTTAGTTTTGATGCTAGAAACTTTTGTAAAAAATAAAGCTTCTTTTAAACCCTTTAAAGCAGTTCTAATGAGTTTCCTCGAACAGTATTTCATTTTTTTGGTTATTTCACGTTGAAATACTCGATTTGGAATTTGACGAATAAGAAAAACTTGTCATGAGCTACAAGTTCTCTTTTACTGAGTCGACAGACTTCATTTTTGTTTCATTTTTTTATAACTAGATACATTTTTGCTATCAATATTCTTTTCGATCGAATACTTACTCTTTGAACTATTTGCGAAAAATCGCCTAAAAACGAGGTTGTTTTGTTGAACAATAAACATTTTTACTCATAAATAACTCGAAAAGTCTTAAGTTGACCACTTGGTGGTGACATTGAAAATTACACGGTATCGCCATATTTTACGTTGATTTACTGGGCTGTAACACATATAGGTATTTGTTACACATGTCGCATTTAGTAATTTTTTAAAGGGGGCCCCATTTCCAATTCTGCGGTGGGGCCCCGACGGAGTTTGTTACGGCACCGCCCACTACGATGTAAAATCGAAATTGATGGGAAAATAATAAAGCAGGAAGTAAGGTTTAGATATCTGGGAATAGATATAACCAGTTACGAAGATGTTGAAAAGGAAGTACGACAACAAAGCTTAAAAGCAAGTAAAGCGGCGAGATCTCTTAATGACACAATCTGGAAGAACAAACACCTAAGACAAGACACAAAAGCAAGAATCTATAAAGCAGCAATTAGACCTATATTGACATACACGGCGGAGACAAGACCTGACACATCTAAAACGAGACGACTACTAGAAACAACAGAGATGAAAATACTCCGACGAATATCAGGGAAAAGTCTATTTTTAGGGAGAGAAGCGAAAACATAAGAAGATCATGCAATGTAGAAGACATAAATGGATGGGTGACAAAACGGAAACAGGAGTGGATCGAACACATTAGTAGAATGGCAGAGGATAGGATAGTACGAATAGCACGAGATAAGTCACCAAATGGACTAAGAAGTATTGGCACACCAAGAAAAAGATGGTGCGATAACTTAAACAATTTAGGAGGCTAATATTGAAGAAGAAACAGGCTTTAAAGCCGACATACAAGAAGGAAGAAGAAGAAGAAGCGTCTTGAACGCCTGATATTTGCCCGATTCTATGGTTTGTTATGTGGTTTCGAAGGCTTACGGTCAGCAGTTCACATTCGATGACTCGTGTAAATCTGAGATTTTTTTTCGGATTTTTGGATCAGTGTTAAAGCGTGTTAAAGTATCTGCTTTATAAGTTTGTATGGGAATAACACATTTGTTATAAAACATTCTTAAAATATGTATTAAACATATACAGAGAGAGTCTGTAAAGTGGAATAAATTCAATATCTCAAATACTAATTGTTTTTTTGGAAAATGCTCAGACCCGTCGATTAGTATTTCAAATTGTCCTTTTTGACATTCAATAAAAATGTATACAGGGTGTCCCAATTTAGAGATATGACGTCATCGTCGATTTTCTTAAATGGCAACACTATCATTTTGATAGCTATTTTGATAGCGTGTGTAAAGTTATACACATCTGAAAAATTTCAAAATTTTATTCCCTACCATTTACAAGATAATAAAAAATAACAAAGTTATGAAGAACAAGAAGTAATCAAATAATAATTGAATTTATTTATTTCAATTAAGCAAATGCTCATAACGTTGCCCATTGACAATTTGACAATAATTGAGGGCAACATTATGAGTTTTTGCTTAATTTATTGAAATAATTAAATTCAATTATTAGTTGATTACTTCTTTTTCATAACTTTGTTATTTTTTATTATCATCTAAATGGTAGAGAATACAAATTTGAAATTTTGCAGTTGTGTATAACTTTACACACCCTATCAAAATAGCTATCAAAATGACAGTGTTGCCATTTAAGAAAATCAACGATGACGTCATATCTCTAAATTGGGACACCCTGTATACATTATTATTATATGTCAAAAAGGACAATTTGATATACTAATCGACGGGTCTGAGCATTTTTCAAAAAAACAGTTAGTATTTTAATTATTGAATATATTCCAAATTACAGATATAACTTTGTTATTTTCTATTATCTTGTAAATGGTAGAGAATAAAAATTTGATATTTTGCAGTTATGTATAACTTTACAAACCCTATCAAATTAGCTATCAAAATGACAGTGTTGCCATTTAAGAAAATCGACGATGACGTCATATCTCTAAATTGGGACACCCTGTATACATTATTATTGAATGTCAAAAAGGACAATTTGAAATACTAATCGACGGGTCTGAGCATTTTCCAAAAAAACAATTAGTATTTGAGATATTGAATTTATTCCACTTTACAGACTCTCTCTGTATAATAGTTTGCCAAATCCTGCTTGTATTTTATGTTTTGTGCTGTAATTGTCTCTGCTTATTTGATCTCGTGTCAGAGATATTTATAAATATCTGTTTGTTGTATGGTTTTATTTTCAATAGTTATATTTTCCGCTCATTATTCGTCATAAGTTTAGTTTTCTTAAAATTTATACTTATCCTTTTCTTTCAGACAGAGTTTTAAGCGAATATACTATTGTGTATCATTTTGTCAATCAAAGATAGAATAAAAACTTTATTTTTTTTTAGTATAACGCGGGCACATAAATTTGATACACCCTGTATATTGATTTGTAACTATTTATTATAAGTTAGTGTTTAAGCAGTGGGTTTATCCTTAATGAGTTTTTTTCTGAAGAATTAAAGACATTAGTAAATAAAGTGATGTGAATAGACAATTTGTTTCAGGATTATAATTTTAAAACGGTTGCTTTGTTACGGGCGAGGGCAAAAGCCATAGGTAATTATTATATTTAGAAAAGTAATGTAGAGAAAGTTGGAATTTTAAGTCTCTTTGTTTAAGCCCCAAGAAAATTTGTAGAATTCCCGAAAAGTAATTATTAAGAGTAGAAGTATTTGTTTGGAAGGATGCATGGGTTTTTTAACAGCGCAAGTACATGTAATAATAATTATTACATGTACTTGCGCTGGCCAATTTTTTGTGTGACACGGTGACAGGAAAATACAGTGTGTTTTATATGTTCGTTCATGGGTATTCTTTCATTTTCCGACTGTACTAAAGATGTATAATGGAAATGATTCACGTAAAGGAAGACCGAAGTAGTATCAAGAACAAGACCGATAATATCAAGGATCTCTCCAATATATTATCACAATTTGATAAATTAATTATATTTTGTAAACACACCATTGGCAGATATTTTAAAAACGGCCCTGATACGTAGTAGACCGAGAACTTTATAACTTGCCCTTGTATGTATGTTTATCTAATGACATCTGCATAATAAATATTTTGCACATCTGTAGTAAATAAAAATTCCTGGATAAGATTACTCCATGTACCTATCTAATCTTTTAGAGATTTGTTTTTTAAAAACTTCATAATGGATAATCTTATCTCATTCTTAATCTCCTAGTCCCGATGGCGCCTGACAAAAATAGATAAGCGTTACCAAGAATTTGGAGATAATATAGATATAAATAATATGTAGGAGTTTTTTTTTTCTTAATTTTTTCTTAAGATACTACTACCATAAAAATGCCACATGTCTATTTTCAATAAAAGATCTCTAATAGTATTCGATATATTGGAAAACATCGATTTTCATTTTGTAACTTCAAAGAGCTGTAACTTTTTTATGTGCACATTTGTATTAACCCATTCATGCCCAGAATTCCCTAGTGATTTTTTTTGTGTAATATTTTAGTCACGGAACTTCTATGGTACCTTAAATGTAAAAATGGTAATTGAAACCTTATCAGCATCTAACTGCCAAAATGGCAGCCCGGCAACTCTAGTTGCCACTGGGATTAAGCGGTGTAAATATAAAAATAAACGAAAAAATTAGTATATATTTATTAAATTCAGTTAATAACATCTAACAACAAAAATTCTATGTGTGAAACACTTTAAAACAGTTGTCAAGGTGTAATGCAATGTCACATTTAATACAAAGATAGGATGTCCGATTGCCACAGACCTTACAACGGCGATACTTGGACGCACCTTTCTGAATAATATGATCAGTGTGGTCTTTTCGGAGTTCTTGAAGTACAGGTGAAAAATTCAAAGACGTTCTGACACCAGGTATTTTTGGAAGGGTTCCAAACGATTTCAAAAGATAAACTGTGCATTGGCGCCTAAAGTTCAACAATGGTATATCATAACCAAGTCGACGATATAAGAGCCAACCTTGTACACATGCGGCATCTACAGCCCATGAAAAAAAAGGCCACCACCATTTTTTTGATCTAATTCGGCAACGGTAAGAAGCCACGAATTGATCCATTATATCAACGCCTCCCATGTTGCTGTTGTACTGTTCAACGGGACCTGGAATATCGATTGTAATCTTTTTTTTTTCAGCACGAGAATATCTGCTTGCTTTTTTCATAGGATATACTTTGTCACAATTGGTAAGCATTGTGACAACGTTATTATCATTCCAGCGAACGAGCAAAAGATCTCCAGACGATGAAGTAGGCACGTCACCTTTCTTTTTTTTTCCACGCACTTTTTTCTGGCAGTTTCATTGAGGCATTACAGCGATTTTTACGCAATGTTCCTGTGCCTCCAATTTCTCTGGAACTTAATTCTTGCAACAATGCAACCGACGTAAAAAGATTGTCAAAATAAAGTCTGTGTCCTTTTTTCAATTGCATGTGATCAATTAGACCTATAACAACATCACCACCTTGTCCTAGACCAGTTTGAGGAAGGCGAGTGGAAGAGCCACAATACGGTTCAACATGATGGATGTAACCCGAAGGATCGGCAGCTACCCACAGTTTGTACCCAAATCTAGTGGGTTTACCCCTTATAAATTGCTTACTTCCATGTCTCCCGTAATACGGAATCATACTCTCATCGACGCTAACAGTGGGACCAGGAGTAATTTGCTTGAATGCAGAATTTAGCATATCTAACAAAGGGCGAAATTTGTACATTCGATCAGTACCGTCATTGGACTGATTATCGGCGAGATGAATGAAATTCATGAGTTCGTCAAAACGATTTCGTCTCATTGTATTTGAGACTATTGGTGTATGAACGTCTTCATCTACAGTCCAGTAAAGCCGTCTGCAAGGCAGTGGATGATATCCCGATAAGAGCAAAACCCCAACAAACGTTAAAATTTCTGCCGAAGTGGCGTTCAGATTATGAACTAATTTTTGCCCAGCATAAGAGTTTGTTTCGCGAACAATGTGCTCTATTATATCTTGTGTAAAGTAACACCTAAATGCGTCAGTCGGGCTTTTAACTGTTTCTTTCAAAAGATCCTCTACATTTGGCCGGTATTCGTTGTCGGGTTCAGGAACCTTCGAAGAAAATTCAAAAATATTTGATTTCCATGTAGTTGGATTTAGACGTGGTCGTTTGGCAGATTTCGGGCATTTGGAGTTACATGGTTGAGAAATATTATTCTGTCGAGAGGTACTTGGTTGGGAAACGTTGTTAGTATCATCTGCAGCTTTAATTTCATGACTGTACTTCACACTTACTTGAGAGCGCAGGATACGACCTGGAAGATGATTGGTATCGCCGGCCACTTCTTCATCCGAGAAATCAGAATCCTTATCTGTATCTGCATCTGGAGGTTCTTCGGGAGGAAAAATCGATATATATTCAGGCATTTCATTTTCTTCTTCGAGAGCCTCCAGAAGTTCGTGAAAAATTAACCCCTTGCCATCTCTTCCTCGTACATACCTGAAAATAACAAACGATAATCCATATTCCCAGTGGCAACTCAAGTTGCCATGTACTTTTATATATGTATATTGAAAAAAGTAAATCCCTCACGAATAACAATTATAGTTAAAAATTGCGACAAAAGCTTGCTATTGAAGAAAATAAATCTTTGGTTTGAAAAAATATATATACATATTTGTATACTTACATTGAACTGTCGGCTGCCATGAATATAACTAAACACATATAACACCACTAAGAAAACTATCGATACAAACTGGTTGAATGATACATACAAACTGTGGCTTTGCTGAATTTGTTAGCCGATAACCCCCTCCACCTAACTTAAGTGCACTTTGCGAATTACACATTGGGAGAGGGGCGGGGAAGACATTCATAGGCGCGGCAACTGTAGTTGCCACCGGGCATGAATGGGTTAAGGTAAGTTAGGTTCAATCGAACTATTTTTGGTCCCAGAATATGTGATCGCACACATCTTATGGAAAATATAATGTCACTCAAATTCAATAAAATTTATACCAATAGATTCGTTTTAAATTAGCGATCAAATCTTATCATTGCGCCAACTCTCTATTTTCAAAAATAAGAGCAGAAATTAATATAAATAAATCTGAAATAAAATGGGTAGGTACATAAGTTAGAGAGAGAAAAAATATTTTAAAATACCCAGATTTTCGGTACTCCATAAATCAGCGGATTAGTTTCACTAATCCGCTTAGGGCCAGCGGGATTTAAGCTGTTATGAATAGCACTCAGAGCAATAATGATTGTAAACTATTTTATGGACTCCAAAAATGTGATTTCGATAAACTTTAATTGCAATTTGCGCCGTAATTAATCATAATTAAGAGTTGGTGCAGTAAGAATTGATCGTTATATTAAAACGAATCTAATCGTATAAATTTTATTGAATTTGAGTGACATTATATTTTCCATAAGATGTGTGCGATGTCCACAAAACTTACTACTCAATTTGCATTCCTGTTGCATTCGATCTTTTATCAGACTGTAGATTGTGAACAAAGGTATATAATATTTATTATATTCAAAATATTATTAGGAAAATGATTTATAAAGGATTAACACGTTACACAGATCACAGATCATAATCCTGTAGTGTAGTGTCAGTGAGAAAAGAAAACGAAAAAATTTATTGTAAAAGGTTTTAACTTTTCGATGAACATACTATAAGATCTCAGTTCAAGCAGAGAACAATAACCACCATGTGGTTGTTGTTCTCTGGTTCAAGTAAACAACACCAACGACATAAATGAATGGTTAATCTACCGTCAAATTCGTAAAAAGAAAAAAAGTTTAAAGTTTTCCTGAAAATCGAGTTTTTCTTATTTTCCGCAACTTTTTTAAGGTAAAATTTTCGTTTTCACCATCTGTCATTATGTACCTCAAAACTAACAAACCTTCAAGTCGCATGAAGGAGAAATCATGGACATTGTCCTCATACCATTACTTGTGTCATAATAATTAACACCCTTAGGGCACCAGTAGCCCTTCTTCTTCTTCTTCCTTCTTGTATGTAGGCGTTAATTATTTAAGTTATCGCACCAGCTTTTTCTTGGTCTGCAAATACTTCTTCGTCCATTTGGTGACTTATCTCGTGGCTATTCGTACTATCCTATCCTCTGCCATTCTACTAATGTGTTCGTTCCACTCCTGTTTCCGTTTTGTCACCCATCCATTTATGTCTTCTACATTGCATGATCTTCTTATGTTTTCGCTTCTCTCCCTATCCAACAGACTTTTCCCTGATATTCGTCGGAGTATTTTCATCTCTGTTGTTTCTAGTAGTCGTCTCGTGTTAGATGTGTCAGATCTTGTCTCCGTCGTGTATGTCAATATAGGTCTAATTGCTGCTTTATAGATTCTTGCTTTTGTGTCTTGTCTTAGGTGTTTGTTCTTCCAGATGGTGCCATTAAGGGATCCCGCCGCTTTACTTGCTTTTAAGCTTTGTTGTTGTACTTCCTCTTCAACATCTCCGTAACTGGTTATATCTATTCCCAGATATCTAAACCTTGCTTCCTGCTTTATTATTTTCCCATCAATTTCGATTTTATATCGTAGTGGAGTGGGAATTTAAATGTTGTCATACGTTTGGTTTTTTCTGCTGATATTATCATATTGTATTTCTTGGCTGTTGTATTGAAGATGTGTGTTAATCTTGGGAGATCGTCTTCTGTCTCGGCGATTATTGAGGCGTCGTCTGCATAACATAATATTTGGATTTCTTTGTTCCCCATTCTGTAACTATGACCTTTACGTACTGCTTCTATTATTTCGTCCATTATTATATTAAAGAGCAGTAGGCTTAATGAGTCACCTTGTCTGACTCCGCTTTGTACTGGTATAAACTGCGTTAGTTTTCCATTTATCTTTGCCTGTATTCGATTATGAAAATAGATTGTGACCCTTATGCCAAAATTGTTAAAAATAGAGTCAATACTCCTCTATCGATTCCTAAAACGGCATGAGGGAAAAATCGTCACAGCACATGAGATTTTCTTTACAAAAGAAAATTTAATTTTCTTTTTTAAATAGAAACATATTTTTCTAAGAAATTCCCTAGCAAACCCCACAGTTTTCACATATTCCGCCCTACGCTCCTTGATTTCATCTTTCAGTATCTATGTCATGCATTGCCTCGACACCTTAAGGTTGGGTTAGGTGGTACATTAGGATGACACATAGCCGCATGTCCTTTATACACCCGTTTGTTTTTCTCAAATATTTTCTTCGGTTTCTTCCTTCATCCAGTGTAATCCAGTCTATATCTAGTCGTCACTCTACCAATTCCTCGGTAAGCAGTCTTTCAACGACTGCCAGGACGGATCCGAGCTTCTCCACTAACCTAAAAGCAGATTAACATGATTCAAGTATACTTGGTCAAGGCCTGCTTGGACGCTGCGGGTGCAACACTAGAAAGCTACTTTGATCGTGTCGCCTATTCGTCCAAGTAGGTATGTATACTTGTATCAACAGGTTCTATCCAACTTAAGTAGGACGCTGGCCAACTTTCTTGGATCCAAGTAGGTAATGTCGAATTGTAAACTAAAATAGCTTCGGTGTCGGAAAATCAAGAACGAGAAGTAAACTCAAGAAGAAAATAGTCTGAAGCATTGTCTGAAAATGGTTTTCAAGCATAATGAGGAAGCATTATGGAATGTACGGTTATAGGTCTGGATCCCGCGTATGAAAAAAAAGTTGATTAATAGCAAGCTGAAAATTTGTTAATAGCTTAAGGGTGTCTAGTCGGATAAACTTTGATATATGGGAACACTGGAACAGGGGCAGTTTTAATTGTGGAACAGGTTAAAAATTTGGAACGGTCACACCACGAAAACGGCACATTTATTTTGTCCGACAGAACAGACTTAAACTCTCCGAACAGAGATTAAACTCTCATGCAAAAATCAGACTGCTATTTATCACCAAATGGGCGTTTTAATGAGTGGAACATGTAGAATATGTCAAATGACAGGAATTATGACAGCTGATAAATAGCAGTCTGATTTTTGCATGATTTGCTCTGTTCGGAGAGGTTAAGTCTGTTCTGTCGGACAAAATAAATGTGCCGTTTTCGAGGTGTGACCGTTCCAAATTTTTAACCTGTTCCACAGTTAAAACTGCCCCTGTTCCAGTGTTCCCATATATCAAAGTTTATCCGACTAGACACCCTTAAGCTATTAACAAATTTTCAGCTTGCTATTAATCAACTTTTTTTTCATACGCGGGATCCAGACCTATTAAAGGATTATATAAAATAAAATAAAAATGTATACCATTTTTATTCAGTTGCAATGCGAAGGCAAAACAATCCTATATTTCGCTTAGAACAGGGAGCGCAGTCCAGCACTCTGAATCGACGATTTTCGACTCTTGTTGGAGTCATCATCGGAGAGGCTGCTGCTCTCTGCTCGAAGTGACCAAACCATGAAAGTTTATCCCCACATTGCAACTGACGTGTATGGATTAGGTGACTAGCGTCATCCGGAGATTAAAAGGTAAAGTTTTCAATCGTAATAGCAACATTAATAATATTGAAAAATATTAAAAATATTACTAAAAGATTTTTAAATTGAAAACTTATTGGTCAATTTCCCTGGTAACACCTCCAAGGCTTCTAAAATTTGCAAGCCAGATGGATGCTGCAGTGAAGACAAAGAGAGAAAGTTCTAAAAAGTTGCAATTGATTATATGAAATTTTCCCCTTTTCTGGATTTCAAGCTCATGTATCAACATATCAGCAACCACTCGAAGGCCTTCCACAATCACTTCCATCTGGTTATTTGACATTTAAGTCATTTAACCGTGGCAACCAACTTGTACAAGTGCACTTAGTCCAAGTTGGAATCCAAGTATTCTTGGATTGTGTCAAGCCGCCCTAAGGTCTTGCTCCTACTTGGAAATGGTTGAAAACTATCCATTATTTACCTGACATTGATGTTAAAAAGCCTATAGAATATGTCTTCTTCTTCTTTTACTTCTTGAAGATCTTTCGATCTGTTTAATTCTGCAGCTGCCTTTGCTTAATTTCCTGGGAGGTATATTGCCAACTTAACTATACCTCCATCTTTTAGGTGGGCTTCCGGGGGGCTTGAACCGGGCGGGGATTTTCTAGGACAATTTTTCTATAGTTTAGTTTACAGCGGTTCTTAATCTGTGGTATGTACATGTACCACTGGTGGTACATTTCTTTTTTGAGGTGGTACACAAAACGCAAAAACAGCCAAAATCAGCACCACTATTATAGTTAATTAAATCACCTAGTTAGATATGTATTTCAGTTAGGTGGTACCAAAAATAATAAAAAGTATTTGGTGGTACATGACACAAAAAGATTGAGAAATGCTGGTTAATATATAAAGTTTTCTATAGAATATTTAATGAAATCTCCTATACATTGCATTGTCACTTCTAAAAGGGTAAAGGAATTAAATTTATATTTGGCTAACGTTCATTTCATTATCCAACTAACAAAACAATTGTATACGAATTAGTCAGCACTCAGCACTGATATACAAATTTACCTTTTGCTGTTATTTATAATTATCGCGACAATGGGGTATCCGGTCCTTTGTTTATTTTTAACTGCCACGTAAGTTTTTGGCTTCCAAGTACCATAAAAAAATTCGTCAAAGATGTGGTGATATGCATGCTTGAGCGATGGCCTTTAGTTTTGGTTCCTTCAAAAAAGTCGGTAACACATGGAGTGTATTTAATTTAACACTAGAATGGCAAAGATTATTTTTAGCACAACGTCGTAGATGACACCAATTGATGGAAATTTTTAAATAAGTATAAAGTATAAATAAAGAGATAAAAAAATGGGGTATCGTATATTGCAAAATAATTATTGTTTTTGATTAAGTTTTTATATGTTTATGTTTACAGCAATAAGTAAATTAATTAGCTCGTTAGACATGTCCAAATGTCCAAAACAACTGGCGTACTTATAAAATATTTTTAAGCCAAATAAATTAGGAAATTTAAGTTTATTGAAAAACATAGTAACAAAAATTAGTCCAGAGAAATAAGGTTTTTCTCGTGACACATCCCCCTCCAGGCCGAAACCAAATTTTTTGAGTAGTATGGACATCTATATTATTAACCTATATGTTTCCTGCAGCCGATTTTGATGATATACATAGTTATAAACAAATGAAGATCGAAAAACGGTAAATTATCGCTTTTTTCGTCTATTACCAAAAAGTTAAGCACTTTAAACAAATTTGAGAGTAAGAAACTCATAAATCGTATAAAAAACTTCAATATGGCATTCGCTGAATATGTCCAACCTTATTGGTTGCTTAGAAAATTGCAAAATAAATCATAAATATTGAGTTTTTATAAATATTCGTAACTTAGGTAAAAATTAACTTAGAATCTTCTTATTACGCGGAATGCCGAGACTTCTTGTACTTAAATTATATTTTAAATTTCAAAGCAATTGGTCAAATAGTTTAAAAGTTATTTAATTTATTTTTCCCAAATTCATTTTTTTTTGCAACACTATAAGTCAGAAAATTATGAGGTTACAATAATACTTCGGACAGTTTATGAAAGAAAAACATTTATACTATTACCTTAATTAAAAATAAATAACAAAAAATAATTTTAAACAGTGTAAAATTATTTTGCAAAAACATGTCCATTTTTTGCTTACTTATAAACAATTAGAATAACTTTTTAACCGTTACCCGTAGAAAAATTATTTTTTCATATTTAGAAAGACTGAATTTTTATACACATTTAGAAAGAAAAACAACTGTTCTAGGACATTTAGGAACAAAGTTAGCCCCCCCATTTTTTTAATTCACATGTTTTTGCAAAATTATTTTGCAATATCTATAATTATTTTTTGTCTTTTTTTTTAAATTAAATTAATACTGTAAATTTTCTTCTTTCATAAACTATCCAAAATATTACTGTAACTTCATCATTTTCTGACTTACAGTGTTGCAAAAAAAATTAATTTTGGATAAATAAATTAAATAACTTTTAAACTATTTGACCAATTGCTTTGGAATTTATGGTGTAATTTAAGCACCATAAGTCTCAGCATTCCATGTAATAAGAAGGTTCTAAGTTAATTTTTACATAAGTTATGAATATTTATAAAAACTCAAAATTTATGATTTTTTTGTCAATTTTCTAAGTAACCAATAAGGATAGACATATTCAGCGAACGCCATATTGAAGTTTTTTTATATGGTTTATGAGTTTATTACTCTCAAATTTGTTTAAAATGCCCAATTTTTTAGTAAGAGACGAAAAAAGCGAAAATTTACCGTTTTTTGATCTTCATTTGTTTATAACTATGTATATCATCAAAATCGGCTGCAGGAAACATATAGGTTATTATTATAGATGACCATATTACTCGAAAAATTTGGTTTCAGCCTGGAGGGGGATGTGTCACCAACACGATATTTTTTTTCCTTATTTCTCTGAACTAAATGGCCAGGGCCGTAAGTACGATGTTGGAGGCCCTTGGGGCAAACGTGATCTGGGGGCTCCCTACCGGGGGTCTCGGGGGGTTTGCTCCCCAGCGGAAGGAGGGGTAAACCCCATCTCTCATCTGGAATCATCTAGAAAACGTTTTACGAAGTTGATTGCTTTGTTTTGAAGGTCTTGTTCGTTTGCATTCAAAATAAAATCAGGTTGAACAATTCGGTACCTGCTTTCGTTCCTTGAAAACGAGTGTCTAGCTGATGGCATAATGTGTCGATCATTGATTAAAACACGGTTACTCTAAACTCTAAAGCATGACTTAAGTCAGACTTGATTTTGAAATCTTTCATCTTCGCACAGTTTATCGAAATGTTTTTTCATTTTCTGCATTATTTTTGGAGCGAACCCTACTGCAATCCCCCAACGTTGGCACATATTTGAAGAATTTTCAAAGAAGGTTTCAAATTGTCCTCTCATTTCAGTTAGTTTTAAGATGCTCTCTTCAAGTAAACTGTAAGCTGCTAAAAGGTCGAAAGATTTTGATTGCAGTGCTTTCGAGACTATGTTGAGGATTTCAAGGATTTTATTTTGCACAACTAGTAACAAAACAAATTTGAATAATTCTAGTTTCTTTTTTTCAGTTGTGTTGCTTCGTCCCTTTCATTTTTTTGTTACTTGTCAGAACTAGACTTGAAAGGCACTTTAAAACATCGCAAAATCTGTGTTTCAATGTATTGACTGCATCAAATCTTCCCCAGTCCAGCGAGTTGGATTGAAAGGTTTTAGAGTCACTTTCGAGGAACATCTTTCAGATTGGTATGAGGACTTCAGTGGCTCCCAACGAACGATACTCTTCGTTGGCAGTTGGAAAAATATAAAGTTTTATTTAAAGAAAATGCAGAAAGAGGTAACCAGATTGCTGAGAAGATACAGAAAATTGAAAAGGTCTAAGAAAAATCGAGAATGTGCTAAAATTCGATATGAAAAAATGGAAGAAAAATTGAAGGAGATAGGTTAAAAAGGAGGAGACCGTCGGGAAGTAATTGTATACAGCTCTAATGAGAGTTGACTCCAATTTGGCGGGAATGTTAGAAAAAGACATCCGGTACCTTTCATTAAAACCTTAAAAACAAATTCAACATTCAACTTCGAAAACTGCAAAGAAATTGTAAGAAGCCATCTAAAATACTGCTTTGTGGTTTAAAAGCAAAGAAAATGAGGTGACTTCATGAAAAGATTTTGAGACAAAATTTTTTATCATGGTGCAAGTGAAACAGGTTAAAATCGATCATTGAAGTTGTTAGAATTAATATCCCGTGTAGTTATTACAATCGGACGACTCGAAGTAGAACTTGACTGAAAGTAATTTAAAAAGTTTATTTGACCTCGGTACAATCTATGCACGGTCAACCAAAGCCTCTCCGTGTGGGGGCCCTCTTGGCCGGGGGCCCCGTGGCGCTGCCCCGGTTGCCCCAATGGTAGTTACGGCCCTGAAAATGGCTCCTTTTGCTTGAAAAACGAAAAAAATTAGTCTATACCTACATAGTTCAAATAAACAGGATGAATGAGTGGAGTTAGAAAAAAGAATAAAGTAAAAAATGAGTTAGGTATATTAGGGAAAGGGAAGTTTAGGGGTAGCGCCAATTGATGCAAAAATGAGAGGCAGCATTGATTTAGATGGTTCAGTGTGGTTCGGGCATGTCTAACATCGAGACGTTAGTCACACAATACGAAGGTTTCTGGGGGAAGTAGGAGGAATACCTCCAAATCAGAAACTTATGGAGAAACGTACCTAAGACGAATACGCCATCATAATCGACCCCTGGACTACCTGATGCCCAAGGTCACTGCTAAGGCATGTTAACTTCTGGAGTTTAGAGGGTTTTTAGGCACTAGGTGGGGGGTCGATTCTGATGGCGTATTCTTGTTCAGCGATCCCAAAAACTCCCGAGTAGCAAAATCTGGCCCTTAATACCTACACTTATTTTGGCTTGTTTTTGTTTATGCACTTTTGGATGCATTTTATGTACCTACTTTAAAATGCAACTATGCATTTCCACTCACTTTTCTATTGTCCCTGGTATATACCCTGTAATACCGATCCTGGGTACTTACTTAAAGATGAACTAACTGACCCAGTTGAAGCCGGCAATGGGATACTCATTACTCAAAGAGTAAGAACTAAAAAATGTTACCAAATGGGAGAAAAACAACTTAAAATAATCTGATATGCAGACGATGCAATACTAATCTCTCAAAGTGAAGATGATTTAGAACGTATGCTGCGCCAATTTAATATAACTGCCAGAAAATTTAACATGCTAATTTCACCAAAAAAACAAAATGCATGGTTATAACAGCAAATCCAATAAGATGTCAATTGGAGCTGGAGGGTCAGATAATAGAACAAGTGATGGAGTTTAAATATCTAGACATCACACTATTTATGTCCGTCCCACCTTGACTTTACAGTATAGGGAACATGGGCAATACAGTTCTTATTAGAGTTTTTAGCGCGGTGATGCCGATTTTATCAAAAACAAATAAAAAAATAAATGAAGAATTAGACAGACAGCCTGTGGAGTTAACGGAGACAGTAGCAGCAACGGTTACCAGAATAACAAACGAGGAAGATGATATTGCTGGGGAAGTATGGAGTGCATTGGGAGAGACAGGAATAAGTTAGCTAGCAGGTCTATTTAATAGAATTATGGAAGTTGGACAAATGCCAGACGAATGGAGAAGCAGTAGATTAGTACCTGTCTACAAGAACAAAGAAGACATACAACAATGTACAAACTACAGGGCTATAAAACTACTTAGCCACACCATGAAAATATGGGAGAGAGTAATTGATAGACGGATACTTGAAGAAACCAAAATATCGGATAATCAATTTGGCTTTATGCAGGGCAGATCAACAACAGATGCAATTTTCATTGTAAAGCAACTGATGGAAAAATACAGGAATAAAGAGACCAACGCTCATATGGTATTCATTGATCTTGAGAAAACATATGATAGAGTTCCTCGAGAGATTCTGCGGTGGGCACTCAATAAGAAAGGAGTCCCTGGCGAAAATGTAAGAGATATGTGAGAGATATGTATGAGGGAGTAACAGGTGTGGCAGAGCCTGATAAATTTCACGTGAAAGTAGGAGTGCACCAAGGCTCGGTGCTTAGTCCTTATTTATTCTCATTAGTTTTGGACCAGATATCAGCGAAACTATAGGGTGGCGTTCCATGGTGCTTAATGTATGCTGATGATGTAGTGTTAATAGGAAATAGTGCAAGAGACTTAGAACAAAAACTGGAACAGTAGAGACAAGAGAAAAGCTCTAGGCGAAAATGGTTTAAAACTTAGTAGGACACAAACAGAGTATTTGGAATGTTTATTTAAAGATGGAGTTAATACAAATAAAATGGTATCTTTGGATTGTGAAATGATTGTGAAAAGCAATAGTTTTAATTACCTAGGATCGGTATTACAGAGTAATGGAGAAATAGATGGAGATGCATGCAGTAGAATTAGGGCTGGATGGATGAAGTGGAAAGAAGCGAGTGGTGTGTTGTGTCACAGAAAAATTCCAATGAAGCTGAAGGGAAAATTCTATAAAACAGCCATAAGACCGGCTATGATGTACGGAACTGAATGTTGGGCAGTGAAAAAGAAAAAATACTTAGGCGTCGAAACGTTAATAAAATCATTTTTAGGTAAAATTGTGGCTTATTTCCCATTTGAATATACTTGATTATAAAAATGCCACAAGAAAATAGCTTCAGAACAACGTGAAAAAGAAAGAGGAACGAAAGAAGAAAAATGCTTAGCTGGATGAATGGAGTGACAAAGAAGAATAAAATTGGAAATGAGTATATTAGGGGAAGTCTAGGTGTGGCACCAATTGATGCCAAAATGAGAGAGCATAGGCTAGGTGGTTTAATGTCGAGACGTTAATCACCCAATACGAAGAATAGCTGAAGTGCAGATTCCTGGAAGAAGTAGGAGAGGAAGACCAAAGAAGACCTGGGGGAGACGATATGGCAGGACATGTTGGTAAAGGGGATTAACATTGATATGACCCAAGATAGAATTATGTGGAGAAATGCAGTTAGGGAAGCCGACCCCGCATAGGGATAAGGCAAAGAGAATGATGATGATGCCGATTTTATCAAAAGGAATTTGTGATCGAACATTAGAGGCATTAAATTAAAACTGTTTTAGAAATGCAATCTACAATTTTAGTGTTATCAACTAAACTTAAACGCATACGGATCCTAAAATTATAGATTGTCTTTCTAAAACAGTTTTAATTTTTTAATCTCTCTAATGTTCGATTACAAATTCTTTTTGATAAAATCGGCATCACCGCTCTAAAAACTCTAATAAGGACTGCATTGCCTATGTTCCCTATACTGTAAAGTAAAGGTGAGACGGACTAAGCTACAAAAGGCTCGAAACAGAATGTCTGAATGACACAATATGGAGAAATAAAAATTTCCGAAAAGAAATGAAAGGTAGAATTTACAAAACAGTCATCAGAACAATAATAACATACGCAGTAGAAACACGACCCGACACGGAGAGGACAAAAGATTGATCGAACCAGCGGAGATGAAAACCCTTCGAAAAATCGATGGTAAGACTCTATGGGACAGAGCTAGAAGTACAGATATACGACTGAGATGCAAGGTGGACAACATTAATAACTGGGTAAGAAACAGAAGAATAGAATGGAATGACCACAAAAGCCGAATGACAACAAATAGAGTACTCAGTAAGTACAGCGAGAGACGGTTCCCCAACAGGAAGACGATCAGTGGGAAGACCACGAAAGCAATGTAACAACTTACTAGAAGCACATTGAAAAAAACAGACCGAGTCTAGTCTATACAAAAAGAAGAAGAAAAAGAAGAAGGTACTTAAAACTATTCGTTATATTTTATATTTATTAATATGAGTAAAACGGGAAATGCAGCTGAATTGTATATGAATAATCGCGATGTATCACATACAGTTGCAGTCTCCTGATAAGTAATAAAAATTAGTTCAAGATGAAATCATATAAAATCCTCTTAGTCAGAACGTTGATAAATAATATTAGACCAGGGCGGATCTGCAGATAAAGATTTTTGCAGATAAAGTTAGGTGACAACTTCAATAATTATAATTGACTTATGGTCCTTCTCAAATATGCCCGGAACATTAATAAAAAAATTTAAATATTTAAAAATATCGAAAAATATCGATTTTTTTCTACTTTCATTGCTTGTAACTTTAAAACGATTCATTTTGGAAAAAAGTCATAGCAAAAGAAAATAAAGATAATTGAATTTTGTATAATATACGACTGGTTTAAAATGTCTTAAATTATTACCCTTTCTGCAAAATAACAATAAATAGAAAATAAGGGGGCAGAAAAGACTGTTTTTATTCAATGTTTTTCAAACACTTTGGTTGCACTTAGAACTAGAACCCTCATAATTCGCTTAGAAAATTCTTACAACATACTTAAACCGTCCACCAAATTTCATTAAAATCGACCTAATAGATTATGCATAATAATTTTGCAATCTAAATTTTTTTAAAAATGTTCAAATTTTTAAAAAACTTTCTGAACAAAAAGTAGACCATTTAGAAGTTTGCTAATTTTTTTACATATAAAGAGGTTCTCTACCTATCTAATACACTTTACAGAATTAAAATCGGATTATTTAAGCGGCCTCAGAACTGTTTTAAAGTTATAAACAATGTTTTGGATTATAGACAAATACAGTGAGGACGTTTGAGTTGGAATAAATTCATTTTCTTGAATGGGCGACTCTGGAGATAAATCCCGAAACAGGTCGATTTTTATTTTTAGATTATAATTTTTTGGCATAAATATCATACTAGTGACGTCATCCATCTGGGTGTGATGACGTAATCTAAATATTGGAATTAATTTAATTCAAAAATTTTTTTTAATTCAAACCCTGTATAAATAATTATGTTAAGTTTATATTAGTGAATACAAAATTGAATAGCCTTTCGATGGAGCTATCACACGGCACCTATTCTCATTTAAAAAAATCATCGATTACGTCAATGACGTCACTGTCACTAGTATGATATATATACCAAAAAATTATAATTTAAAAATAAAAATCAACCTATTTCGAGATTTATCTCCAGAGACGCCTATTCTCGAGAAAATGAATTTATGCCAACTCAAACGTCCTCACTATTTGTTTATAAGCCAATAGTCTGATTCGGTTGCTTTGTGGATCCCTTCTTGTGCCGGGTGGAATTTTTGGGCAGAAATTGTTTAAACAATTTTTTTAAACAAATACAAAAGATCACGTTTTTTTGGAACGTATATTTCCGGAACATATATTTTTGAGTTTTGTGGGTCATTCTGAACAAGAAACGTATGTTGTAAATTTTCTCAGAAATTGATAGTTTTCGAGTTATCGACGATTTAAAATCTGAAAAATGCGAAAATACGCATTTTCGAGGCTTAAAAACTCATATTCAAATTAGTATTTTTGAGGTTGCCAGATACTTAAATTGAAGACCAAATATTCAGCTTCAAGATTCTGAAGAGTTATCGCGTCTAACTTTAATTTATACCGTTGTTTTTTAATTGCTAAATATTCGTGTTTATCCGATTTTTTTGCCGATGCGGCGCGCTCCGTTTCAAAAATATCCTATTTTTCTCTAAAAAATATTTTTTCTAGATTCTTTGGGACATTCTAAATAAAATAAGTTTCTTGACATTTTTCTCAAAATTTAATAGTTTTAAAGTTATAAGCGATTTAAAATACCAAAATGCGTTTTTTGTCATTTTTCGGATTTTAAATCACTTATAACTTAAAAACTATGAACTTTTGAGAAAAATGGCAAGAAACTTATTTTATTTAGAATATCACAAAGAATCTAGCAAAAATATTTTTCGGAGGAAAATAGGAGATCTTTGAAACGGAGCGCGCCGCACCGGCAAAAAAATCGGATAAACACGCATATTTAACAATTAAAAAACAACGGTATAAATGAAAGTTAGACGCGATTACTCTTCAGAATCTTGAAGCTGAATATTTAGTCTTCAATTTAAGTATCTGGCAACCTCAAAAATACTAATTTGAATATGAGTTTTTAAGCCTCGATAATGCGTATTTTCGCATTTTTCAGATATTAAATCGCCTATAACTCCAAAACTATCAATTTCTGAGAAAAATTACAAGATACCTTTCTTGTTTAAATTGACCCATAAAATCCAAAAATATATGTTCCAGAGCAAAAAATATGATCTTTTGTATTTGTTTAAAAAAATTGTTTAAACAATTTCTGCCCAAAAATTCCGCCCGGCACCCTTCAGATTTGTTTAAAGGGGACATTTTTGAATAGGAATCCACAAAGAAACCGAATCAGAAATTTTTTCAGACGGGAGCGGTCTCACCACATGGACTACAAAAAATTGTTTATAACTTTAAAATAGTGCTGAGGCCGCTTAAGGCTGTTCCTCACGATTCTGAGCATAGCTAAATTCCAATGTAAAAGTTTAAACAAAATAACGCAAAAACTATGGCAGATATTGAGATAATTCTTTTTTTTATATGAAAGGTATTAAAAAGTTCTAGTGCACTATTTGCTTATCAATTATTAAATTGTTTAAACAATATGTTTTTTTTTTTAACTTTTTTGCTTAAAATTAACGTAAAAAAATTTAAATTTAAATACGGCACTAGAGAATTTTTCCCACTTTCCGAATCTGTTTTTGTTTTTAACATAAAGGGTAACACAAAGCAGCTATTTTGTTTAAACTTTTTTAAAAATCTCAAAGTTTTGCTAAAATGTATCTCTCTCGGCCGTCATTCTGTCCTTGTTGTCGATATCCAGCCCGCGGCCAGACAGCAGGTAAAGGAACCCTGTCGGTAGGATTATCAATAATGTTATTACAGGTACAAAAACGAATTAGTGCTTATGAATGGACAAAGATTATTTAGACTTTTGACAAAATTTTTATTATAATTTTTATTTCAAAACACCCTCTAAAGAAACATTACACAATTCTATATTTATAAATGTAATTTCATTTTATCGATCTTGCTCATGATGCTACTCAAATTCTTATAATACGTGTTACTTGTATAAACTTTTTCATTATATGTATTATCATGTATAATTATGATATGCATAATCCGTTTAGAACGTCTTTCGACGTTATCCGATCCCATTTTTCATTCAATTCGGCTGTTCCATTGATCTTCTCTAAGTTCTTTGGATTTGAAGCTCATTGAGTTTCTTATTCTTTTCATCCATGTTCTCTTAGGTATTTCTGTCTTCTGTATTCCTGTAGGTGACAATGCAATTACTTGTTTCGGGAGTCTACTGTTTTTCATTCGTTGGACATTTCCGAACCATTTGAGCTGCTTTCGTTGTCTGTCATCCATGACTGTACCTTGTATTCTCATGCGTGCTCTAATTTCTTCATTTCTTATCCTCTCCCGTTTCGAAATTACGGCACTACAGCCCAAATTGAGCCTTTGCCTCCTTTATTTTTTGCCTCCACCCTTGCCTGTCTGTGGCTGCTCTTCTCCATACACGGACTCCTAAAAGGACTTGTGCGTCGCTGTTTACTATGTCTTCCCAGCGCTTTCTTGGCTTTCCAACCGGTCTCTTTCCCAGCATTCTGTGCTCTTTTTGGTCGCCTATCCTCTCCCATTCTTATCACATGTCCGGCCCATTGCAATCTTTGTATTCTAATGAAGTCTGACAGGGGTGTTTCCTTATAAAGTTGAGAAAGCTCGTTGTTATATCTACTTCTGAAGATTTCATTTTCCCTCACAGGTCCTAGTGTCCTCCTCAGTACTTTTCTTTCGAATGTGTCGAGCTTGTTTTTGGATGTTTCTTTCAGGACCCAGGTTTCACTTCCATAGCATGTTATTGGTCGAATTAAGGTTTTATAGATTCTCATCCTTGTATTTCGGTGGACACTTTTAGACCGAAATATATGGGAGAGGGCAAAATAAGCTCTGTTTGCCTGCGTTATTCTCTTCCGTATTTCTCCATCTTCTGATCCGTCGGCATATATTCAATTTCTACTCCCAGGTATGTAAACTTTTCAACCGTTTCAATGTCATCTTCATGTATAATGTTTTGTGGGATTATATTTCTTCTCATCTGAGTCATTATTTTTGTTTTTTCTGTGTTAATTTCCAGACGTTAGCGAAGTACTTAGCGTTCGTCTTATTACATCCATTTCCGCGGCTTCTGTCTTTCTTATATTTCTCTCTGTTAATCGCCTCATTTCACAATCGTATAAAAGCATGCTTTTTACCAGTTTCATAGATATTAAATTATATCTTTTCTGTTATTTTATTGTTCCAGAGAAAGGCATCCTATAGCTTTTTTTGCTTTTCTTTGTTTTGTACAATGAGGAAATTTATGCCGCTTTCCATTAGCTGGGAACGGTGTATCCATTTATACTATACACATATTAACAATCTTTGTAGTCAGTCGAATTAGTTTTTTGGTGCCACATATAAGGAGTTCAGTTCGTCGTCTATTGATGCAATGTAATCACCTTGCTTAGCAGTTTTCTGTTTCCGTGAGAACATATTTTTCATATGTTTTCATTCTGGTGGGATGTAGAGTAACATTATGTTGTTTTATATGCCATTAGATTAGAGTGAAAACTTAGTCTTTAACATACATTTAATATATTATATTCAATTTTACATTTTCCATATCTTTAACTATCAGTTCATGTTTGTTATTGATTTCATGTATATTGTATATTTCATGTTCCTAAATTCATTATCCGTTTCAATTCGCCCAGCAGTTATGTAGGCAGAGATTTCAAATTAATTTTAATCATAATTATTATAGGCTATGCTTCATAGACATAATTTTGGGAGCATGTCAGCTGGAACCTGAAAGGAATGTGTGTATTCTACGGCAGAACCCATAGTAGAAGAATCTACAGTCGAAGAAGACTCTAGAGCTATCCATAAACATAAAAACCACAAAGCGCAGGAACCAACACTGTATCTGCAGAATGTTTGAAAAATAGAGGAGACACACATGCCTTTCGTAAGCTGATTTGCCAAACTGGAAAGAAGATCAATTACCAACCTCCTGGAAGGAGAGTGTTATCATTCCGATACACAAAAAGGTGATAAATGATGAGATGGATTGCACAAACTATAGAGGTATAGTTTGTGCTATACCTCTAGGCAGTTACTGGATAAATACTGGGAATGCATCAAGACACTACACCAGCTTTTTATAGATTTTAAGCAGGCATATGATAGTAGTATACGAGTGGAACTGTGGAATGCCATGGTAGAACTAGGAATACCAAAGAAATTGATAAATATCACAAAAGCATATATATGTAGATGGAGTTATGAGTGCTGTAAGAATTGAAGGAAAATAGTCGACATTCTTTACAATCAACGGTAGTCTCAAACAGGGAGATACCTTATCCTCACTTCCCTTCAGTATCGCTTTGGAGCGTATTGTGAGGAAAACGAGCACAGAAACACTCCTCGCATTATATTACATTATCCTCACATTATATACCTATAACAAAAGTGCTTCGCATTATACTAGCTTTCACCGATTAGGCGATTATATAGATATAGTAGTAGGAAATACAACGAAGAGTGTCAAGGAAGAGTTTATTAGACTGAGAAGTTCCGCAAAACAATCCGAGGAATAAATGAGGATAAAACAAAATATATAGCTACAACATGAACGGGGCAGCGAGACAGAATAGGGCAAAACGTTACAATGCACCAGAACAACTTTGAAAGGAAAGGGTTCATCAGTTTAAACATTTGGGAGCTACGATCACACCTGATAATAACATTACTCATAAACAATGATTAACAACAAAATACAAAGTGCCAATCGTTGTTTTTTTTGCGGTACAAAAAATATTGAAATTAGATTATGTATCCAGTTGTACGAAAATAAGCATCTACCATTCTGCAATAAGACCTAAATGACGAATGCCTGTGAAACATGGACAATAACAAAACTTAAAAATCGCAAAAAGAAGAATTCTTAGAGGAATATATGTAGCAGTTAAGGATGGCACCAGAGAACTTTAGACAGTGAGAACCAACCAGGAATTGAAAGAATTATATAACCAACCAGATCCTATATAGTTAAAATAATAAAGCCACAAAGACTTATATGTCTAGGATATGTCAAGAGGCAAGAGTATCGTGTCGCCACATTCTCAACATTTCACAAAAATGTATTACATTTCCAAGCCTTAATCAACGTTTAAATTAAGACAGCTAATTTGTCCTTAAAAAAATGACCTAAAAAAAAAGAAAATATAAGACATTATATTTAAAAAAAACCCAACTCAGCAATACCGTGACCTAAAAATATCATGCTGTACGCTGTACCTATCTACTAGTAATTTGTAGTATCTACTAGTAATTTTGTTTTATTTAAAAATTTGAAATCTAAATTAATATTGTTCTCGAAAATATAACTTTGCACGTTTCTACAATAATTTACAATGTACATTCTAATTACCTACCCATAATCCCACTGAAGAAAAGAATGACCACAAGTTAATCGTTTCATTGTTTAGCTTCTTAACTGCCACCCAGGGGGTGTCCGGTTTGTCTGTCGGCTCGATAACAGGTGAACAGAATTTTTGATCTGGGCTTTCTGCACGTAAACGTTAACGTGTAGAAAGAAATTTTTGAAAGAGAGGATATTCACCGTTATGTTTTGGAAGGAATGGCCTTAAATAATCCGATTTTAATTCTATAAAGTGTATTAGATACAAGGTATTGTAGGTAGAGAACCTCTTTATATGTAAAAAAATTAGCAAACTTCTAAATAGTCTACTCTTCTTCAGAAAGTTTTTAAAAAATTTGAACTTATTTAAAAAAATTTAGATTTCAAAATTATTCTGCAAAATCTATCAGGTCGATTTTAATGAAATTTGGTGGGCGGTTTAAGTATGTTGTAAAAATTTTCTAAGCGAATTACGAAAGTTCTAAGTGCAACCAAGGTGGTTGAAAAACATTGAATAAAATCAGGCTTATTTTGCCCCATTATTTTGTATTCGTTACTATTTTGCAAAAATAGTAATATTTTAAGACATTTTTAACCAGTCGTTTATCATACATAATTCAATTATCTTTATTTTATTTCCCTACGACTTTGTTCCAAAATGAATCGTTTTAAAGTTATAAGCAAAGAAATAGAAAAAAATCGATGTTTTTTCGAAATTTTTAAATATTTTAATTTTTTTATTAATGTTCCGCGCCTATTTGAGAGTAATAAATCAATTATTATTGCTGAAGTTGTCACCTAACTTTATCTGCAAAAATCCGAATGCCACCTCGCACATCCAAAAATAGACGTTTTTTCACAGATCCACCCTGGTCTATATAGTTCGCTCTGATATGTACATTGATGTAAATTAGCGGTTTGTATCATAAATATTTATTGAAAACAAATGTGATTTTTCTTAGTGCAGTAAACATCGGATAATCTGGCACCGGAAAGTCGGGATTTAAGCACACTGGATTGCCAAATTAATATTCTATTCAAGACATTAAAATCTATACTAAATTTACAATCAAGATGCAGTAGAAATAAACAAACCAAGACACGTTAAGTGCTACTAGGAGCACTCCCGAGTCATAATTTACAACGTATAAACTTTGGAAAGCATGATTTGTGATTTACAATGTATATGTTACGCTCAAACTCCGAATTCGGACAATGTCCGAAATTTTTACTTACTTCGCGATGTGGACAACGTGAATTACCCACGTCCCGAAGTGAGCACTTTATTCGGACATTGGCCAAAGCGAAATACCCAGAACGCGTTGTGGGTAAACTAAAGTACTCCATTGCCGAAATAAACACGTTCACCGAAGATTGAGCACAACCATAATATCCATAACCCGACGTGGGTAATCTATTTTACCCACGTCAGGTTGTGAGTATTTGTAATTTGCGCAAACGCCGAAAAGCCTCTAAGTTTCAGTCGGTGATAATGTTTTGGTATTTACATTCCTGATATCGACCGGGGCCGACTAGCTCCAAGAAATGTAATGGCTATTGTAATAAATAAGAACGATGATTCCTATACCCTTGGTATAAGGCATGGAGTTCTCGACAAATACTTTTCTAGAAACCTATTCCAGGTAGCTCCTAATAAATTTATTAATAACATCGATGTACCTGGTGAACAGCTCAATGTCTGTATAGAAGCAACCGGGTCCAAACAAGGTTTCATCAGATGTGGATGTGGATGCAGGAGGAACTGTTCGGGAAAATCTTGTACATGTTGTGTAAAGTCAAACATAAAATGCAATTCTAAATGATTCAAGTAAAGTGAATATTTTCTGAAAATAACAACTGTAATAAACATTGAAAGTGGCTCATGTATAAAAAAGACTCATATAAAAGACGTAAGTATGAAAAGGATTAATAATTTTGTTTCTATTTTCAATAATAAGATACTTGTATTTTACTGTTTAGTTTTTTTTAATTAAAATAAATGTAATTTCAAGGAAAATTTGTTTTTGTCTTGCTTATTATTGTGGAATTAGTGTAGGGTGTGGTTGTGTTTGGAAGCTTTTCGACGTTTGCGCAAATTACAAATACCCACAACCCGACGTGGGTAAAATAGATTACCCACGTCGGGTTATGGGTATTATGGTTTTCCTCAACCTCCGGTGAACGTGTTTATTTAGGCAATTGAGTACTTTCGTTTACCCACAATACGTTCTGGGTATTTCGCTTCAGCCAATGTCCGAATAAAATGCTCACTCCGCGACGTGGGTAATTCACGTTGTCCCCATCGCGAAGTGAGTAAAAATTTCGGACATTGTCTGAATTCGGAGTTTGAGTGTAACATATACATTGTAAATTATGATTCGTGAGTGGTCCTAGTAGCATTTAACGTGTTTTGGTTTGTTTATATCTACTGCTGCTTGATCTTTATAACTCTAATATTTATAAATAATAATAGGTGTAACCGCATGCTAAGCTTATCCTACTTTCCAAAAATGTGGAAATATCGCTGACATCATTTTATGATCCTTAAATCAGGAAAAGAGCCCAATGAAGTAATAGTTTATGAACCTATCAGCCTTTTTCCAACCGTATAAGCAAGTTTTTTGAAAGATTGCTGCTAGAAAGGATATACGCAGATCATGGATTCCTAACATTACTACTTACTGCCAAAACATTAGTTTGGTTTTCGGGAAAATCACTCCACGACAAAACAAGTTTTATGAGAAATATTTTTTTAATAACTTACATGCAATGAAATTATAACCCAAAACTTCCTTCAGGTTAATTTACATTTTCTTCATTTCAATCATCACTTCTTTATAGTACGGGATCCGAATCTTTTCCGAAATCCGAAAGTTTTTAATTAAATATCATACATAAACATAAACAAATACGTCTTGCATAGCTTGCCTATCAAAATATGTTCATAGCTATGATTGCTATGAAGTAAGAGGGAGGGTATAGGGTTTGAAATCAACATTTCAAGCACATTTTTGTGAATTTTTTTGGAAATATGGTAAAATAATTATATTATTTTAAAATTTAAACCACATATTCCACATAATTCAAAGAATTTTCAAAAAAAAATTCGGGGAAAAATATTGAAAATAAGCTAACGGTACCTAATTTTTACAGACACCTAAGAAAAATTATTTTGCGGTGACATCAGAACTGGTCATTGGATTATGTGAAACAAAAAATTCAAATGAAAATCAATATATTTATCATTGTTGAATAAAAAATATCTCGACAGTGCTACGAAATGTCTAAAGAAAATATTTACGAAATTTCAGGTGGATACGTCAAGCAATTTTTGAGTTACGATATCAACCGCCTTTGAAAAAGGCAGTTTTGAGAAAAACACGTTTAAAGCTCACATCACTTTACGATTTGACAGACGAAAAGGAAATTGAAAATAAAAGTTGACAAAACTTTAAACGCGTTCTTCTCAAAAATGATTTTTTCAAAGCCGGTGGACATTGTAACTCAAAAACTACTTGACAAATTTAATCTACCTGAAATTTTGAATTTATATTTTTAGACATTTCGTGAGGTAACGCTGTAGAGATTTTTTTGATTTATGTTTATTCTTATTTTAACAATAATAAATATATGTTGATTTTCACTTGATTTTCACCCTTCCCTTTTTTCCAAAAAATTTCGTTGTTTTGACTTCTGAATAAAAGTCAAAAATCGTTAAAAAACGTAAAAAATTCGTAAAAAAACTCGACAGCGTTATCTATAGAAACTCATGAGCTAATAAAATAATTTTGAATTTTTTGTTTCACATGATTCAATGAAGAGTTCTGATGCCCACCGCAAAAGCCTTTTTTTTATAAAAATTTGACGCCGTTGACTTATTTTATTTTTTCCAATCAATATTTTTCCTTGGATTTTTTTTAATATTCTTTGAATTGTACTGGATATCAAAAATGAATAACCATTTTCAATTTCGCTGCAAAACGAAAATACAGCCGAACCATATTCTAGTCCAATCAGAGAGTGCTGCAAGCACCTCTACCGGTTTCGAAACTTATTAGTCTCTCATCAGGAGGCACATATGCTGCTCTCCCTGATCCAACCAAAACAAACCCCAGCGTGCAGTCCCGAATTGCAACGAACGAAATGGCATAGATGCCCTAGCGGCAACTGCTAGCAAAAGACTAAGTTTTCACTCTAATGGCATATAACATATCCCACCAGAATGAAAACAATGGGAACCTTCTCTGGTTTCACCTCCGAGGCTTCTACAATTTGCAAGCCATACGGATGCTGAGACTAAGGAAGATGAGGGAATTCTACAATTTACAATTCACGTCACATCTGCTCAGCGCGGTAAAATTCCAACGAGACTGGTTCCCTTCATAGTCCACACAGAGTAAATGTAAATCAAAAATGAATAACCATTTTCAATTTCGCTGCAAAACGAAAATACAGCCGAACCATATTCCAGTCCAATCAGAGAGTGCTGCAAGCACCTCTACCGGTTTCGAAACTTATTAGTCTCTCATCAGGAGGCACATGATTGGACTGGAATATGGTTCGGCTGTATTTTCGTTTTGCAGCGAAATTGAAAATGGTTATTCATTTTTGATTTACATTTACTCTGTGTGGAGTATGAAGGGAACCAGTCTCGTTGGAATTTTACCGCGCTGAGCAGATGTGACGTGAATTGTAAATTGTAGAATTCCCTCATCTTCCTTAGTCTCAGCATCCGTATGGCTTGCAAATTGTAGAAGCCTCGGAGGTGTAACCAGAGAAGGTTCCCATTGTTTTCATTCTGGTGGGATATGTTATATGCCATTAGAGTAAAAACTTAGTCTTTTGCTAGCAGTTGCCGCTAGGGCATCTATGCCATTTCGTTCGTTGCAATTCGGGACTGCACGCTGGGGTTTGTTTTGGTTGGATCAGGGAGAGCAGCATATGTGCCTCCTGATGAGAGACTAATAAGTTTCGAAACCGGTAGAGGTGCTTGCAGCACTCTCTGATTGGACTGGAATATGGTTCGGCTGTATTTTCGTTTTGCAGCGAAATTGAAAATGGTTATTCATTTTTGATTTACATTTACTCTGTGTGGAGTATGAAGGGAACCAGTCTCGTTGGAATTTTACCGCGCTGAGCAGATGTGACGTGAATTGTAAATTGTAGAATTCCCTCATCTTCCTTAGTCTCAGCATCCGTATGGCTTGCAAATTGTAGAAGCCTCGTAGGTGTAACCAGAGAAGGTTCCCATTGTTTTCAATCTGGTGGGATATGTTATATGCCATTAGAGTGAAAACTTAGTCTTTTGCTAGCAGTTGCCGCTAGGGCATCTATGCCATTTCGTTCGTTGCAATTCGGGACTGCACGCTGGGGTTTGTTTTGGTTGGATCAGGGAGAGCAGCATATGTGCCTCCTGATGAGAGACTAATAAGTTTCGAAACCGGTAGTGGTGCTTGCAACACTCTCTGATTGGACTGGAATATGGTTCGGCTGTATTTTCGTTTTGCAGCGAAATTGAAAATGGTTATTCATTTTTGATTTACATTTACTCTGTGTGGAGTATGAAGGGAACCAGTCTCGTTGGAATTTTACCGCGCTGAGCAGATGTGACGTGAATTGTAAATTGTAGAATTCCCTCATCTTCCTTAGTCTCAGCATCCGTATGGCTTGCAAATTGTAGAAGCCTCGGAGGTGTAACCAGAGAAGGTTCCCATTGTTTTCATTCTGGTGGGATATGTTATATGCCATTAGAGTGAAAACTTAGTCTTTTGCTAGCAGTTGCCGCTAGGGCATCTATGCCATTTCGTTCGTTGCAATTCGGGACTGCACGCTGGGGTTTGTTTTGGTTGGATCAGGGAGAGGAGCATATGTGCCTCCTGATGAGAGACTAATAAGTTTCGAAACCGGTAGAGGTGCTTGCAGCACTCTCTGATTGGACTGGAATATGGTTCGGCTGTATTTTCGTTTTGCAGCGAAATTGAAAATGGTTATTCATTTTTGATTTACATTTACTCTGTGTGGAGTATGAAGGGAACCAGTCTCGTTGGAATTTTACCGCGCTGAGCAGATGTGACGTGAATTGTAAATTGTAGAATTCCCTCATCTTCCTTAGTCTCAGCATCCGTATGGCTTGCAAATTGTAGAAGCCTCGGAGGTGTAACCAGAGAAGGTTCCCATTGTTTTCATTCTGGTGGGATATGTTATATGCCATTAGAGTGAAAACTTAGTCTTTTGCTAGCAGTTGCCGCTAGGGCATCTATGCCATTTCGTTCGTTGCAATTCGGGACTGCACGCTGGGGTTTGTTTTGGTTGGATCAGGGAGAGCAGCATATGTGCCTCCTGATGAGAGACTAATAAGTTTCGAAACCGGTAGAGGTGCTTGCAGCACTCTCTGATTGGACTGGAATATGGTTCGGCTGTATTTTCGTTTTGCAGCGAAATTGAAAATGGTTATTCATTTTTGATTTACATTTACTCTGTGTGGAGTATGAAGGGAACCAGTCTCGTTGGAATTTTACCGCGCTGAGCAGATGTGACGTGAATTGTAAATTGTAGAATTCCCCCATCTTCCTTAGTCTCAGCATCCGTATGGCTTGCAAATTGTAGAAGCCTCGGAGGTGTAACCAGAGAAGGTTCCCATTGTTTTCATTCTGGTGGGATATGTTATATGCCATTAGAGTGAAAACTTAGTCTTTTGCTAGCAGTTGCCGCTAGGGCATCTATGCCATTTCGTTCGTTGCAATTCGGGACTGCACGCTGGGGTTTGTTTTGGTTGGATCAGGGAGAGCAGCATATGTGCCTCCTGATGAGAGACTAATAAGTTTCGAAACCGGTAGAGGTGCTTGCAGCACTCTCTGATTGGACTGGAATATGGTTCGGCTGTATTTTCGTTTTGCAGCGAAATTGAAAATGGTTATTCATTTTTGATTTACATTTACTCTGTGTGGAGTATGAAGGGAACCAGTCTCGTTGGAATTTTACCGCGCTGAGCAGATGTGACGTGAATTGTAAATTGTAGAATTCCCTCATCTTCCTTAGTCTCAGCATCCGTATGGCTTGCAAATTGTAGAAGCCTCGGAGGTGTAACCAGAGAAGGTTCCCATTGGTTTCATTCTGGTGGGATATGTTATATGCCATTAGAGTGAAAACTTAGTCTCTTGTACTGGATATGTTTATTTAATTTAAAAATAATATAATTCTACCATACTTAAAAAAAAAATAATTTTTTTCACACATAAAAATGTGCGTGAAATGTTGATTTCAAACCCTTAAGGATAGCTATAAACATATTTTGATAGGCAAGCTATGCAAGACGTATTCTATATGTATGAAATTTAATAAAAAAAATGTTTCATCCGGTAAACAGATGGGTGAAAGTCGACTTGGATTCGGATGCAGTTTGTAGTTTGACAAAAATAAAAACAAAAACAAGCAAACGCAAATACATACTTTACAATATAAATCACATCGATCATCGATCTGTGTAACCATTTTTCTATAATAGTGCACACTGCATACTTTATTATTCATTCATTGACATAACCTGCTTTAAATTATAACCATATTCGTCTCGCTCTGTAAGTTGATCGTTCAAACTACAAGGTGATTTGATCACTTTATTAAAGTAAGTGCATATTATTTAACACATGACTCACAAAATAAGACAATAAGAAAACTGTCCCTAATAGCTGTTTTCCTTATAAGAAATAACTGACCTATGTAACACTTGTTCAAATCTCTTTGTGTCTGACAATAATGAAGGATATTCTTCGCCATTCATAATTTTACAGTATGGATAGTGTGACCAACTAGCCCGAATTACGAAGTCGTGTCCCGGCGTCCCGGACAAGGCTTTCGGGCCATCCGAATTTTCAAGGTTTTGGTAAAATTCTATTTTGAAATTTTGAATACGTTATTCTTCTAATTCACATCAAATTGAATTGGTGGGACGAAAAAAAGTCGACAATTTCTAGAGTTTAATTCTAATACCACATCTAAAACGCATGATTTTATATCGGTGGACGGTGGACTTTTTTAATTTTTTTTCTGCATTTTAATTATCGTCTTCTGAAAAAAAATGGCCCGATTTTCATTGAAAAGTACCGGATTTCAGGTATTTTTTTCAGCCTTGTCCCGGATTCGACTGAATTGGAGTTGGTCACACTAAGTATAGACCAAACAAGGTAAACGTGTTTTTAGTTTTGTGTTGACATAATTCTAAATAAATACATAAAGCACTATTATTGTAAACATTTTATAATTTCAAATTTCATTATTATAAATTAAACAAAAGCATTAGAAAAGTAAATGTACATATACTAAAATCACAATATAGATGCACTAGCACTAGGAAATAAACAAAAATAAAAGACATACAAAATCAATTAGAACGTAATAATATCTTGGTGCAGACATAAACTCGGATCACTAACGGATCATAAACCAGGCCAGTGGTTTAGCAAATCTCTCCAAGTCTATTTTTAATATCCTGGTTTTATTCCTTACAATTTTGTACTATTTACGACTGCATTTATGCTATTAATTCGTGATAATAATAATAAGGTAGGTAATGGGTTTACGTTTACGTGTATTATAATACCTATCCTTATTTTTTTGCATTTGTGATTTTTGCTCTTATTTTTGTACCTCCTACCAAGAAGTGGTCTGAATATATTAGCTCCGTGATATGTACCTACATTCATTAGATTAGAGAAGTGCCTGGTTTCTATTAGGATGTGATCTACTTGATTTTTTGTTGCTCCATCACGCAAAGTTCATGTTAATTTATGAATATTTCATCATTCATAATCGAACCAATCATTACATGTTGCGGAAAAAGTACAAAACCAATGTAATTACATGTAGGTATATCATGTGCCTGGCATACTAAGTTCAAATTGATTACTTTCTACTGATTTATTAGCCACTATTCAAAATCTATAGAATTACCTGGTAGATTTATTTTTAGATAATCTTTACAACTGTTCAACCACTCTTAAAAACCATCGATAAGTGTTGTAAATAATAGTTGTCAGTAGTAGCCACGTGCTATTATTCACAATATTGTTGTTAAAAGTGTTTAGCAGCTCAACTGACCCCTTATCTGTCATTCACCTCTAGTTACGCTCACAGGATTTGCAGGTAATAGTGAAACAGGTGTAATGTTTATTTTATTTTTCTTTAATAAAAGCAGGTAATGTTTGGAAGCAGACACGGGACATTGAGTTTAAAAAGTTTAAAAGGATTGTGGTCTTTGCAGCAACATTTTTTTAGTTTCTATGTGGTAGGGTAGAAGACAAATAAAAAAATGAGTTAAAAATTACTAAAAATTTACTAATAAAAAAGTGTTTCAGTTTGTAGAACAATATAGGTATCAAAGTACGTATCCATTACCGTACAATGGGGTGACTTTGACCGATTTTGTACTTTAATCCTATAAAAATCATATTTTAAATTTTGCTTATTATTTTTGTATATTATGCAAATATGTTATGGGTTTAGGCGTCTACTTTCAGTAGCTTAGATTATAATTACAAGAAAATAATCATGACTTAGAAAAAAAAATAAAAAATGTATTTGGTCAAGTTCACCCCATCTGGGGGGAAGTTGACAGTATATGCTTTTTGCCTGTTAAACTTATTTTTTTTTAGGTGGGGTTAATTTGACCGTTTTTTAAACCATTTTTTCTTAATTCGTTATATCGGTGGATTTAACAACCCTTGGAATATTAATTCTTTTTTTTATTTTAAAAATGAATTCTTAGATATTTATAAATTTGAATCGTTAAAAATAATTTTAAAAATTATAAAAGGTGGCTGGAATATATCACAATAGATATTTTTATATGTTTTCGGTCAAATTCACCCCAGCGGTCAAAGTGACCCCATTTTACGGTACGTTGGCGCTCCGTGCTCCGTGTAACTGATCCAGATCCAATGGATACGGCAAATTCGACCATACAGGGTGTTTAATTAATAATTGGAAATATTTTAACTGTAGATTCCTGGGCTCAAAATATTACGGTTTAACCCAAATCATTTAAATAAAATCTGGCTCCTTACTGAGTTACAGGGTGTTTTATTTAAAAATTTAAAAACTATTTGTACCCAGTACTTTAAAACCATTTAACATATCCTTGTCATACTTGGTAGGAAGTATAGGTACTGCGCACCCTACAAAATGATGTTAAATAAGTGTTTGTGGCTACTGCCAGAGGCGTACGACAGTGGAGAGTGAATGGTTGACCCTTCTCGAATTCTACGCCACTGAAAGAATGACCATTTTAGTGCAATGTTTCGATTCTCCAATACTTTCTATGTAAATAATATACTCTCCCTTCGTAACGATAAAGTAATTATTTTTCGAGATATTTGAAGTTAAAAATGATGCAACGCAGTTATTGTGACTAATTTAGGTAATTATGTCGGTGTTTTTTGGGTCATAAGATAGCATTCATTACGTAAATAAATTTTTAATCGCTAATAATAAAAAACAACGTTATTTATTAAAATTTCTGAAAACGAATAGATGCATTCAACATTTAAAAAGAAATTGTGGTTCTAAAAACAACCATTTGGTTATCATCTAAATAAAAGAACAATTTTTTTTTGTTCTGATTCTGGCCTTAGTTTATAACCTTTAGCCAAACAATTTTAATAACATGAAAATATCTAAATACACATTTTTTTTGTCTAATCAAGAGTTAAAAATGTGCTTTTTGATATTTTTGTGTTATTAAAATTGTTCTTTTATTTAGATTACAACAAAACGGTTCTTTTTAGAACCCCAATTTGTTTTTAAATGTAGAATACATCTATTCATTTTAAGAAATTTCAGTACATAATATTATGTTTTTGATATTAGTGACTAAAAACGCATTTGTGTAATGAATACAATATTGTAACCCAAAAACACCGACATAATAATTATTAATACCTACATTAGTCAAAATAACTCTGTCGTTCATTTTTAACTTCAAATATCTCGAAAAATAATGACTTTATCGTTACAAAGGGAGAGTATATTATTTACATAGAAAGTATTGGAGAATCGAAAAATTGTACTAAAATAGCAATTCCAGTGGCCAGGATTGGGAAGGGTCGACCATTCACTTTCCCTGTCTTACGCCTCTGGTAGTAGCCAGAAACGATTATTTAACAAAATATAGTACATAGTGTTCGGTACCTCACTTCCTGTCGAGTATTAGGTGTTAAATGGTTTTAAAGTACATACTAGTTACAAAGTGTTTTTAAATTTTTAAATAAAACACCCTGTAACTCTGTAAGGAGCCACATTATATTTTTAAGTCTTTTGTATTATTTGATTTGATATTTGATTTGTATATTAAAATATTTGAAAGCGCATCACGAGGTTATCAATTAAATATAAATGAAAAGAGAAAGAAACTGCATAATTATAGCACTTAACAAAATCTCTTATCAATATCTGATGAGATAATAAAAATAATAACAATAACAGCCTTGTGACCTTCAAAATAAATAGCTTTTTAAATAGTTCTTAATACAAATTGTATTGTTCTGTATAAAAAGAATAAACAAAGTACTCACCTGGAACGTGTGGCAGCAATATATCTATTTTTGGTAAAGTGGATTTGATTATTTCATTATTTTGTCTATATTTGAATTAAAAAATTAACAAGATTAACGCCGAACACGAACTCACGTAGTGTGTGAAAGAACAGGTATCAGGACAAAAATTGAAAACAATATTATCGCATTGTTGGGCATAGGTGGAGGTGTTAATAATGAGAAAGGGAAAAGTTTAACACAAAGTTGGTTAGAGTGGTCAGTTAGTTAATAATAAACATAAATCAATAAATTATTGGTTATAGGAAAATGTTACATTATAATAGTGCGCAGCACACCTGTACAGGTAAATACAAACTCAGGGTGATTGATTAGTGTGATAAAGCTTAGTAGATCCGCTATAGTAATAGATAGCGATAAAAGTTAATAACAAAACTTGTAGCCAACTTTGAGCTTTACATTACAAAATTAGTTAGAATGTTACAAGGTGTTCGATATCATAGTGGCAGACCAAACTTATGTTTTTTAAATGGAATACCCTATATTTTATTTTATATTCGAAATCCTGTTAACTTCTCTATCACAAAAGTATAAAGGTTTGTTATGTTATACAGGGTATTTACAAAGTTATAACCAACGTTCTATGAAAATCGTAATAAGTTCAGCTACCTGTATAAATAAAAATAAGCACAACAGCAATGGTTTATTGGTGCCATATTTTTTGTTGATTGTCAAAATTTATAAAAATGGTTGATATTGCTATTTTTTTTTATATCGAATACAGGATGAGTCAAAACGCAAGTACATTATTTTCTCAGTAATTTTAAATAGAACACCTTAATTAATAACTTGCTCTGAAAAATTAAAATATCTCGAAAACTAACAAATTTAGGTATAGAGAATATTATACAAAAATTTAAGTACGGTAATGATACTTTTCGATGGTGATATAAAATACAGGGTGTTTCATTTAAAATTTCTGAGAAAAGAATGTACTTGCGTTTTGACTCACCCTATATTTCGTCTTACAATAATTTTAAATTCGATAATAATATGTTTACCTGTACAAATGTGCTGCGCAGTAATGAACGCAACCTGTATCAGCAGCCAGATGGCCGGTACGGTGTTCGATGAAGCATAGGGAATAATATATTAAAGAACCAGTTGTCTTAAAATAATTCTTTTCCGACGTTGCTAGCTCTTGGTCCACAGGAGGAGTAATTCAAATTTACCGCGCCGTAATACTTGTTTGTAATTGATCCAACCCCAAGCAAGTTTACTTCAATGTTATGAAATTTTGACACTACTGGCCTTTCATAGGTTAAGTTATGTCGACGATTGTTTGTGTTTTCTGCATTATTCCTTTAATTTTTAGATTTTTAGTCGACTTTTATATAAAAAACAGTTGTTTTTAGAACTGCTTACCGATTTATTAGTATACCTAATATACTCGTAATATGTATGGATAACCGTCGAAGGCCGATATGATCAACCAAAAAAGAAGATGTATTTGGTGATTTTTCTAGTGACTTTCTTGGGTGTGAATCTGTCTTTTTTAGTTTACTCCTCTTGGTTTAAATACAAACCATATTAGTACACAACTACATGTCGATTTATAACGTTTCGTCCGGTCATTCCATAGGTCCTTTTCTATTTCTTTCTCTCACCTCTTCATATATTCCTGTTCTCCAACTTGTTTTGCTTACCTCGTTCTCCAATGGTTTACCTCGTTCTCTGTTATCTTTTGGTTGCCATTTGGTAACCCTTTGGTATTCCTTGTTCTCTTCTTCCTCTTCTTCTTATACTCCTTCAAGTGCCGTGCTCGATTATCGAGCGTTGGCTATCAAATTGGCTATAGTAATTTTGTTGACGGCAGCTCGGAAAAGGGATGCAGAGGATCTGTTAAACCCTTCTCTCAGGTTTTTAAGCCATGACGTTCTTCTTCGACCTGACCCTCTTCTTCCGTCTACCTTGCCTTGTATTATTAAATGGAGTATATTATATCTCTCTGGGTGTCGCATGCCAAAATATTCAAGTTTTAGATTTTTAATTGTTCTGACGACTTCCGTGACTTTCCCATCCGGTGCAAAACAACTTATTCTTAGGATTCTCCGTAAAGGTTTCAGCATATTATCATGCACGTATAGTTTCCGGCACGTAGCGTTTAGTTTCCGAAAAATATTGATTTTAATGGTTTTAAATATGAACAATTCACACTGTCTGGAACGTATCGTATCAGACACCTCTTTGTAAAATCAGGTTTTTCGGAGACTACGCTACGTGCTGGAAACGATTCGTGCGTGATAATCTGCCGCGACCTTTATACCCAGATTTCAAAGAAATTTTGATATTTTGTATTAATCCATGATCCTATATTTCCTCCATCCTTTCAGGGCAAAATTTGGAAAAGAGGATATAACCCGGATAATATTGTTTTTCAAGTACTAATCTCAAAAATCGATGTACCTACCAGTACCAACGTAGCATAGGGCCCCATACCAAAACCCAGCATAGACCAATTGGTAAAACACCTGTCCAACTGTCAGACCATAAGAAAACCCATTCAAAAGGAGATTTGACTTCAAAAAGGCAAACTGGGAAAACTATGCAGACATGCTATATTTTGAGCTGCTACATCTTGAACCAATATCAGAACGCTACGAAAGAGTATATAATTAATTGAAAGTATGTCTAGGAAAGTTTATCCCCAGGGGATGTAGATAACAATATGTTCCAGGTATGTCCAGCGAGTCCAAGGAACTCTAATTCTAGTTCTAATTACCAAAGAGAAGGTTTGTTTATACTATCTGCTGAAATAGTCCGTTCTTTAACGGTAAAATATTGCAAAATCTCTAAATTTTAAAGAACCGCTTGGATTGACATGAAATTTGGCATACACATAGCTAACAAGTCAAAGAAAAAAAGTGATATTGTGCCGAGATGTGCTTTTGCCCTGGGGGTGGTTTTTACCCCCTCTTGGGGGGTGAAAAAATATTCGTCCAAAGAAAGTCAGGAAATGGATAAACTGGCTAATTTTAAGTAACTTTTGTTCTATAGAGTTTTTTTACTAAGTCAATACTTTTCGAGTTATTTGGCAGTGAATATGTTCATTTTTCAACAAAATAACCACGCTTTTAGACGGTTTTCGCAAATAACTCAAATAGTAAGTATTTTGTCGAAAAAGCATTCTTAGCAAAAATATAGCCTGTAAAATTTTTTAAAAAATGATGTATATATCACGTCTCTACACCTAGTAGAAGCAGAGTTATAGCTAATAAAAAATAGGTTCATATTCGTAAAATTCCAAATGGAATACTTTAACGTGAAATAACCAAAAATGAAGCACATTTCGGGGAAAACTCATTACAACTTATTTAAAGTGTTTAAAAAAAGCTTTATTTTTGTTTTATAAAAAAAATTTGTAGCATCAAAATTAAACAAGTTACGCTCAAAATAAAGTTAGTCCCTTTTATGTTTTGGTAAAAAATCGAGAAAATCACCCCCTAATTAGTATCTTAAATGAACTTAATCGTTACGACTTCAAAAGTTTCTTGACTCGTGTATATATTGTTTATATGATCTGTAAGTTTCATCGGTTCCAAGTCCTTATTATTGAAAGGGCTGTAGTTAAAAGGGGTTGAACGAGTCACTGATCACGAATGTATTCAAATTTAGAAACACCAAATCTTAATCAATTTTTGTCTAACAGAAAAACAAAAAAATACATGATATTCAGAAAAGCAAATCTGACTTTTTTTTTGTTTTTCGAGATTTTTGGTATCTCTAATAATTTTTAAGTTATTTTGAAAAAAAGCATATTTTTCAAAATTTAAATTTTTAAAAATTTTACTTTGAAACCAAATTTTTTCAAAAATAAGCACTTTGAATCGATGAAACTTACAGATCATATAAACACAACATAAGTAAAATAATTTGTAGAGCGGTAACGATTAATTTCATTTAAGTTACTAATTATAGGGTGGTCTTCCCGATTTTTTTTTTGAAAAAACAAAAGGGACCTACTTTATTTTGAGCGTAACTTGCTTAAATTTAATGCTAGAAACTTTTTGTAAAAACAAAAATAAAGCTTTTTTTAAACACTATAAAAAAGTTATAATAGATTTTCCCCAAAAAGTGCTTAATTTTTTGGATATTTCACGTCGAAATATTCTATTTGAAATTTGGTGAATATGAATATATTTTTCATTGGCTATAACTCCGGTTCTACGAGATCCAGAGATCTAACGCGTACACCATTTTTTTTTTTACTTTTTTACGATTAACGATTTACGGTAACGATTAATTTCATTTAAGTTACTAATTATAGGGTGGTCTTCCCGATTTTTTTTTTTTGAAAAAACAAAAGGGACCTACTTTATTTTGAGCGTAACTTGCTTAAATTTAATGCTAGAAACTTTTTGTAAAAACAAAAATAAAGCTTTTTTTAAACACTATAAAAAAGTTATAATAGATTTTCCCCAAAAAGTGCTTTTTTTTTGGATATTTCACGTCGAAATATTCTATTTGAAATTTGGTGAATATGAATATATTTTTCATTGGCTATAACTCCGGTTCTACGAGATCCAGAGATCTAACGCGTACACCATTTTTTTTTTACTTTTTTACGATTAACGATTTACGGTAACGATTAATTTCATTTAAGTTACTAATTATAGGGTGGTCTTCCCGATTTTTTTTTGAAAAAACAAAAGGGACCTACTTTATTTTGAGCGTAACTTGCTTAAATTTAATGCTAGAAACTTTTTGTAAAAACAAAAATAAAGCTTTTTTTAAACACTATAAAAAAGTTATAATAGATTTTCCCCAAAAAGTGCTTAATTTTTTGGATATTTCACGTCGAAATATTCTATTTGAAATTTGGTGAATATGAATATATTTTTCATTGGCTATAACTCCGGTTCTACGAGATCCAGAGATCTAACGCGTACACCATTTTTTTTTTACTTTTTTACGATTAACGATTTACGGTAACGATTAATTTCATTTAAGTTACTAATTATAGGGTGGTCTTCCCGATTTTTTTTTTTTTGAAAAAACAAAAGGGACCTACTTTATTTTGAGCGTAACTTGCTTAAATTTAATGCTAGAAACTTTTTGTAAAAACAAAAATAAAGCTTTTTTTAAACACTATAAAAAAGTTATAATAGATTTTCCCCAAAAAGTGCTTTTTTTTTGGATATTTCACGTCGAAATATTCTATTTGAAATTTGGTGAATATGAATATATTTTTCATTGGCTATAACTCCGGTTCTACGAGATCCAGAGATCTAACGCGTACACCATTTTTTTTTTACTTTTTTACGATTAACGATTTACGGTAACGATTAATTTCATTTAAGTTACTAATTATAGGGTGGTCTTCCCGATTTTTTTTTGAAAAAACAAAAGGGACCTACTTTATTTTGAGCGTAACTTGCTTAAATTTAATGCTAGAAACTTTTTGTAAAAACAAAAATAAAGCTTTTTTTAAACACTATAAAAAAGTTATAATAGATTTTCCCCAAAAAGTGCTTAATTTTTTGGATATTTCACGTCGAAATATTCTATTTGAAATTTGGTGAATATGAATATATTTTTCATTGGCTATAACTCCGGTTCTACGAGATCTAGAGATCTAACGCATACACCATTTTTTTTTTACTTTTTTAAGCTATATTTTTGCTAAGAACGTTTTTTTCGACAAAATACTTACTTTTTGAGTTATTTGCGAAAAAGCGTCTAAAAATGTGGTTATTTTGTTGAAAAATGAACATATTCACTAGCAAATAACTCGAAAAGTGTTGACTTGGCGAAAAAGCCCTATAGAACAAAAGTTACTTAAAATTAGTCAGTTTACCCATTTCCGGACTTATTTTGGACATATATTTTTTCACCCTCAAAAGGGGGTGAAAGTCACCCCCAGGGCAAAAGCACACATCGGCACAATATCACTTTTTTTCTTTGACATGTAAGCTATACGTATGCCAAATTTCATGTCAATCCAAGCGGTTGTTTAAAATTTAGAGCAAAAACCGTGAAAGAATGGACTAAAACGCCAGATTTAATTGAGAAATCAACGTTCTTCAATTTCTTTCGAACATTGAAAGACGGTAAACTTCCTAACGTATCTACTTATATGAATAGGAAAATTACTACGAATAGTACAAAATATTTTTAATGAATTGTTTAAAGTACATTGGACGCTAGTGTGGATTGCATTTGTTATTTTGGTTGTGGTTTGAACATATCTCGTTTGGTTTCTTTATAAAATATCTCACAGTAGCTTTCAAAACAAAATTATATCAGTTATGTTAAAGAAAACAACAACAACCATAAATAAAATACTTACTACACTCTGTAATTTTTGTCTATCTGTATGACTGTCATGCGATTTCTGAATGAACTATTTTAGCTTGGAAAATTTCTGTAATATAGGATATCCTCTTTTCCTCCTTCAATTTGGTCTCCATTTCCAAGTTCTTAGTGGTATTTTTCTCTCCTTCATTCCTCGTATATGTCTAACAGAATAATTTTCGTTTGTCTATTTCATCATTTAGTGTCATCTCTTTCACACTCATGTAATTCTCTAATTCGTTCATTTCGAACTTTGTCGCTTTGTCCATTAGTGTTAATCTACAGCTTCTCCAAAATATCATTTACATTGCGTTTATTATATTTTCCATTCTTTTATTTGCCAACCACGTCTCTGAACCATAAAGCGAGCTTCCACTAGTGTTTTATTTAAAGATTTAGTGTTTAGTTTTGCTTATAATATCGTCGCTCCATATACTGGAGTGTAATTGTCATTTTACTGTTTTTCCTTCCTCTCTTTATATTATTTATTCTATCGTTTAGTTAGTTCCTTTTCAACTTGTATTCTGGTTTTATTCTTTGTATTCATGTTTTTAGTGATCTTTATCATCTTAATGTGATTTTTCTTCTTTAGTAGTCTTAACTCATCTTCAATCTGGCACAATCGAATGCTTTCGTCAAATCTATAAAACACATATATCTTTCCCTCCTATTGCGCTACAGCCCATGTCGAGTTCTGGTCTCCCCTAGCATCCGCCTACAAGGGAGCGTTCAAGTAGGTATTTTACGTAACGCGGTTTTTGAAGATTTTTGACTCCCCTTCCCCCTACGTAACGCACCTTAAGGTAGAATTCCGCACCAAGCGACCGAGACAGGAGACCGCGACAGGAGACCGCGACAGGCGACAGATAGGTCGCGCGATAGGCGATAGTTGGTCGCTGGTCTCGATCGCGGGCTGCAGAACTACCCTGATATAATTGCATTGAGAGCAGTCGTGGGGAGACCTCGCCTATCTGTCGCCTGTCGCGGTCTCCTGTCTTGGTCGCTTGGTGCGGAATTCTACCTTTAATGGGGTGTTCACGTATTACGTAACGCAATTTTTAACCCCCCCCCCCAACCTGCGTTACGTAATACTTGAACGGCCCCCAAGTATCTCTGTCTCTGGCTGCTATTCTCCAGTTGGCCACCCTCGATATCTCTTTGGTGTAGATAAGTTTGTTCTCACTTCGTCCATCCACTTCTTCTTTGGTCTACCTACTAACCGACGTCCCACCATTGTTCCATTAAGGGCCAAACCAGACAGGCCACTCTGCAGCGCTACTCTGTGGATCCACAGAGTGGCTGAAACAGGCGATTTTCTAGCGCCGGCGACTACGCTGCGAAGTGGATCGTTTGGAAGGGTGCGGCGTTTAATGTAATGAGTGAGAAAAAAAGTAAGCTTGTTCAAATGATTAAAAACTTGCCGGCTAATAATCTTTTAAAAAAGTGTGTTCGTCAAAGTCAGTGTCTGTAATGTCCATAGTTTTAAATATTTTATAAAATTTCTACCCTTTTGAAAAAATACCAATAAACTACATAAATGGAATTAAGAAGAACCAGACAAAAGCAAACTATATCACAGAAAGAATCACATAAAAAATTAACCAGTACATCTGGTATCCTACAGCCGTAAAATAGTTTGATACAATTTTCAACACAAAAAACACACACAAATAGATTCCCATTACAACTGAGTGAACGAGGTCCTGTTTTTAAGGAGATGATGACATTAAATATATGGAAACATGATAACTTGCAACCCTCTTTTAACTGATATCTTATCGTTTTGTTTTCTACAACAAACAATAAAACCTTTTTTTTGGCAGAGGATGGGACCCCACTATTAAACATAAATAAACAAACAAGATTGTGAGTATTTGTTTTGTTCAGTTCAATCAAATCATGGATTCAGACGAGGAAAGTCTTCTTTCTCGTCAGAATGTATAATAAAATGTAAATATAAATAGAGAAAATATTGCTTACCGGATTTATTCTTTTCGTTAGGGCTACCTTCTTTAAAATCAGGAACAAATAATTCAAAGATATCGTCCCACGCTTTTCCTTTTAATGATCTATAACTATACCCTCGGGTTCTTGTATCCCACCCCACATAGCCGGTCTGTTTTGGAATTCAATTAAAAATCGTTCGGAATCAAAATTCATTTTACGTGCTCACCGTTTAAACTCTCGTTGTAACAAGAATTATACTTGGCAACCCTGCCGACCGAGTGACAGAGGTTCTCCCGACGGCTGACAGCTGAGATGGCGGAGACTGCTTCAAGAGTGCCTGATTTGTACTCCAAGCCATTGAACTATTAGTTTTAATAATGTAGTTTGTTTCTATTTCTTTCGGTGATTATACCGCTCACAGTAAAGTTTGTGCTTATTATTATTCAACCCCGATGTGCAAGGTGCTTCCCATTATTTACAGCTGAAGTTCGAGTACGAGCAAAACCCCTATAATATATCCTAACTCTCACACCCTAAACCCTCATCCCCTTATATTGGCGTCCCAACTTTGTGGCTAGGAATTATAGACATTGTTTCGTAAGTGTTAAAGTGCTTTTTAATACCAGAATTTCGCTGTAAGTAGTATTTTAAAATCAATAACCCTACTTTTTCATATCGTGGCGTGGCATGTATTTTGCGCCGATTTTCATGTTTCACCGGTATATATCGATTTTGCATGCACGATCTGAGTACGGGGAATCGATTTCGTATTTCGATTATTCGAATTGATGTTCGCTTACTTGTCGTTCTGCGCGGTGTTGCCTATGTCTAACACTGTTTCGTAGCTCTTCAAATTTTTTCAACATTTTGTTGCCAAATTTAAAATTTTACCGAATTTGCTCGGATTTTAAATTAAAATATAATTATATAACTTTTTTCAATAAAATAACTTTATTGCATATAATTATATACCTTTTTCAATAAAATAACTTTATTGCATATAATTGTATAACTTTTCAATAAAATAACTTTATTGCATATAATTATATAACTTTTCAATAAAATAACTTTATTGCATATAATTATATACTTTTTCAATAAAATAACTTTATTGCATGTAATTATATTACGATTTCTCAATAAAATAACTTTTATTGCATATACATATAACTATCTAATTTTTACAATAAAATCACTTTTATTGCCTGTGTCTGTTACACATTTAGTAATATTTGGTTATCTGCTATACTTTGTACAATGTCAAAAGGTAATTCAAAAAATCCTACAGCAGGAGAATGTTCTGCTCCCGCTATGGTAACAATGTCACAAGATCAATTTGATTCATTACTTTCGGTACTTGCTAATTCTAACAAACAAGTATCTGAAGATATTCTGGTACAAATCAGAGACATTAATAGAACTCCTACACATACGTCAGGAGGAAACTTCGTTAAATGTACTGCTCGCTTTGATGGTACTGTTAACGCTGATGTTGAAGCTTTTCTCGACAATGTGATCACTTTTAAGGACTGTTCCCAAATAAGTGATGAAAATGCTCTTCGTGGTTTATCCATGCTTCTTAATGCTAGTGCTGCTACATGGTGGCAAGGTGTCAAAAATACCATTCTCACATGGGCAGACGCTGTACAAGCCTTGAGAGATGCCTATTCGAGAAAACTTCCTCCTCATTTAATATTTCGAGAATTATTCTCGCGTGAACAAAATTCTAAGGAACCTACCGAACTGTTTGTTTCTCGTATTCGAGCTTTGCTCGCACAATTACCTTATACCCTAACCGAAGAGGTTCAGTTGGATATGGTTTATGGCTTAATGGCGCGTAAAATACGAAAAAGGTTACCAAGGAATAAATTTCGAGACTTTAAGGAACTTTTAAGGGAATCTCGAGAAATCGAAGCATCCTTAAAGGAAGGTTTAGTTGCTACCGACTCTGATCGTCGACAAAAACCTCAATCGAATGAAAACAAGGATTCTGTTAAACCAAAATTCAGACCAAAGTGTACATTTTGTAAAATTTTTGGCCATACTCAGCCGGAATGCAGAAAATTTAAGCAATCTAATTCTAATGATTCAGTTAGCACCTCTGTACCTCCTAGTCGTCCAAATACAAATCCTAGCACTTCAAATGTACCTTCTCAACGTTCTTCCAGTGTAGTTTGTTACGGTTGCAATACTCCTGGTTATGTTCGCACAAATTGTCCTAACTGTAAAATTTCTGTAAATCCTATTACCACAGAAGCAGCTTCTTCTGTAGAGCTTCTTTTAGCAGAAACTGACAATTTGAATAATCGTCCCCTCTTACCAATAAGTGTCTTAGGTTTGAGTGGTTGCGCATATGTTGATACTGGAGCTAAATGTACTATAGCTGGAATTAGACTATACAATCATTTTTTAAACAAAGGTCTACACTATATTTCCAAGGAAATGAGTTTAGTGCTTGCTGACGGTATAAGCCGCACGGTAACAGCTCATATTTTTGAGTGTTTGGTTCTCCTATTAGATAGATCCATACCTACAACTTTTGTGGCATTTCCTGAACACACATCAGCTAAAACTCTTCTTGGCATAGACTTCTTAAAAAATGCTGATATTATTATTAATATCTCTCAAATGAAATTTTCATTTGCTGATTCTCCTGATATTCAACATAAACTATTACGGGAACCTAACTCCTGCAATGCTTCAATTAATCTTCTTGAACTTACTTTACGACAGGACGAAGCTTCACAGTTAAATACTTCTGAGCGTAATACTTTACAGTGCTTGATAAATCAGTACGGTGACATTTTTATGGAACATAATGAACCTACACCATTTGCTGAGCATTGCATTAATTTAACCAGTGATATTCCAATCGCTGTGCCCCCTTATAGGACAACACCTCAGAAAGCAGAGATACTCAAAAATGAAATCCATCATTTATTGGAAATGGAAATCATTGATGAAAGCGACTCAGCTTATGCTGCACCAACTGTGCTCGTTCCTAAAAAAGACGGTACCTTTCGCATGTGCGTTGATTACAGACGCCTCAACGAAATAACTGTACCAGATAGATATCCTCTACCGAGGATGGACGATCTGTTGCATGCCACCACACAGACACTATTTATGACAACACTAGATCTGAAAAGTGGCTACCATCAAATAAGTGTTCGTCCATCAGATCGAGATAAAACTTCTTTTATTACCCCTTTTGGTATTTTTAGATTTAATCGTATGCCTTTTGGTCTACGAAACGCGCCTGCTACTTTTCAAAGGCTTATTGACCGTTTTCGTAGCGGATTACCAAGTATTACTATTTTGGCATATTTAGATGATATTATTATTTTATCTAGCTCATTTGAAAATCATATCAATGATCTAGCTAGTGTGTTTCAAAGATTGCAAGTATTCAAACTGTGTGTAAATAGAGCAAAATGTACTTTTGTGCGCTCTTCAGTGAAGTATTTAGGGCACCTTCTTACGCCCAATGGGATCGCTCCTGATCCAGGGAAGATATCAGCAATTGCTGAAATGCGTATTCCACGCAATGCTAAACATGTTTTGTCACTTTTGAAAACTTGTAATGCACTTGGCGCATGTCTCCTCCAGGGGGAGGAAGAAAATGAAAAGACAATCCAAAGAATTGCTCTTCGTTATTACTGGCCTACCATTAGGCGAGATGTTGTAAAGCATATAAAGAAATGCATCGACTGCCAAAGGTATAAACCTTTGAATCTAGAACCAGCAGGTCTAATTCAAACACCTGTGTTGGCACAACGCTTTGAATGCGTTGCAATTGATTTAGTGGGTCCACTACCTGTGACTGAAAAGGGAAACAGATGGATTTTTGCAGTGGAAGATACTTCCACGAAATGGATAGAAATATTCCCGTTAAAACAAGCTACTGCGGAGGAGTGCACAAAGGTACTAATAAGTGAAATTTGTTTACGATACGGCACCCCTCGTAGAATAATAAGTGACAACGGACCTCAATTCGTTAGTAAAATAATGCAGCAGTTTACATACTGCCTAGGTATTCAGCAATCACTCATTCCTGTTTATCACCCTGCCTCAAATCCGGAGGAACGTAAAAATCGAGATCTTAAAATTCAGATTTCCATTTTAGTTCAAAGAGACCATACTAAATGGGATGAAGTGCTACCCAGTATACGTCTTTCTATGAATACCGTACCAAATTTAGCTACCGGTTATTCCCCGGCCTATTTGAACTTTGCGCGTGAGCTACGTACGCCCACAGATGTGCATAAAGACTTACGAGCTATTATCGCGAGTGAAACGGTTATTCCCGAGATAACACCTTACTTGCGCAGGCATACTGACATTTTATTAAGTGCTCGAGAAAATAATGAGTTACGCCAAGACTCTTCGAAATTGTATGCAGATAAACATTTTCGCGAAACCGTTGTGTTTAACAAGGGACAGAAAGTTCTAGTAAAGACTCACATCCTTAGTAAAAGTGATGCAGGACTGTCTTCTAAATTTGCGCCGCGTCGCGATGGCCCATACCTTATCCTTAACCAACTTTCTCCCACCTCGTACGAGTTAGCAACTCTAACGCACCCAGATGTATCGATCGGAAAATACCACGTGTCTGCTCTCCATCCTTTTGTGGAAGATGATTCCGATTCGCCTGTAACTCCTCTACATGAGTTACGTAGTAGAGGCCGACCTTCAACCACGTTGCAGAAAGATGTCGCAACCAAAAGCAGAGGGGCTATCCCTAAACGACATCCTAAGACAACGCAGCAATCTACAGGTTCTGGTGTACCTGTAATCACAACCAGTGACTTCAGTAGTACCTCGTTGCCTAAGCAGATTGATTGTTCCATACAGAGACCCAGACGTTCCAAGCGCCCTCCTAAGCGCTATCAAGATGCTCGTGTATGATGCCGAGGTCTGTTCCAAGCCCTCGCTAACAACCAGTTATTCCGTTTTGTATCAGCCATACTCTACGTCTGATCCAAAGGGGGAGGATGTAACAAGAATTATACTTGGCAACCCTGCCGACCGAGTGACAGAGGTTCTCCCGACGGCTGACAGCTGAGATGGCGGAGACTGCTTCAAGAGTGCCTGATTTGTACTCCAAGCCATTGAACTATTAGTTTTAATAATGTAGTTTGTTTCTATTTCTTTCGGTGATTATACCGCTCACAGTAAAGTTTGTGCTTATTATTATTCAACCCCGATGTGCAAGGTGCTTCCCATTATTTACAGCTGAAGTTCGAGTACGAGCAAAACCCCTATAATATATCCTAACTCTCACACCCTAAACCCTCATCCCCTTATATCGTCAATATTTGTTGCAGGTTCAAAAGTGGTCCGTCTGAATGGGTTTTGCCACTAGTGGACGCCACTAGTAGTGAGGCTCGGCGACTGTGGCTGGCCACAGTCGCTCGTCTGGGGTGCGACGTCCACTTCACATAAAAACCCACAGTCAATCATCGGAAGCTGCTTTGTGGATCCACAGAGTAGCGCTGCAGAGTGGCCCGTCTAGTTTGGCCCTAAACGTTCTACTAGGTGTTCTGTCATGATCGTATAAAGACTATAAAGCACATTTTTTATATGCAGGTTTATTATATTCCAATGCTTTCTCTTCAATTCGTCAGGCTATGAATATGGCGTTTCGTTTATTGTAGACCTGGGTTGTCAAAAGCCTTGTTGTTCTTTACTAATTGTGCATTCTGTATTATTTATTTTATTGTATTATTGTTTAAAGTTTTGCTTAAGAGTTCTACTCAGCAAGGTAATTGTACGATAATTGGTGGGATCTTTCCTGTTTTCTCTCGTGTGTATTGGTAGTATTATACTCATTCTCCATTGGTCTGGTACACATTGGCGACATATTATTTCCTGAAAAAGCTTTTTTATGTTTTTTCTCAGCGTTTCTTCTCGACATTTTAAGAGTTTATTCGGTATTCCATCGGATCCTGAGGCTTTTTTGTTTTTTAATTTACATTATGTTATTCGTTATTTCCTCTTTTATGATTTCTATTTCCGTTTCTACGTTTGATTCATTTTCATTTTGTGTTTCTTCTCCTTCGAGTATAGGATCATCTGAATATCATCCTTGTACAATTGTACAGTTCTGGACTGTTTTTATTTTTTCGTGTCCAATACATATTCTCTTTTTGTCTATATTGTTAGATATTGTTTGGTGTTTTGTTTCTGAAGTGTTGTATATAGGTATGCTTTCCTCTTTTCAGTCGCTATACCTCTAATTTCCGTGTTAAACCAGGGCTTTAATATTTTTATTGTATTCAAATACAGTTTCCTGGCTCATATGCTTTCTTTTGCGGCTTGTAATATGTTATTAACAAATCTTTGTTCTAGTCGTGTTCTATACAACCATTTTATGGTCTGGTCTTCTAGAGACTCGATTTTTAGTTTTTATAAGTGCTTGGATGGCCTTTTCTTGTTCTGTGGTATTTTGATAAAAATTTTGTCAAGCAACAGTTTGTGGTCTGATTCTATATTATGCGATGTTAAAGCTTTTTTGTCAAGTATGTGTTTCGGTGTTAATAGTTCTGTATTTTTGTTATTGTATCGTCTATTTTATTGTTGGCCTTGCATATTTTGCCAAGTGTACTTGTATGGGGGTTTGTGTGAAAAAACGTGTTGTTTTTACTCAATATATTTCGGGGGAAAAATACAGAAGACGGTTGGCAAAGGAGAACCAATCAAGAAATGAGGATGCTCTACAATGAACCAAGTATAACAAGATACACAAAGGCACAAAGAATCAGGTGGGCAGGTCATGTCGAGAGAATGGATAGAGCAAGAATGCCAAAGATGGTACTGCTAAGAAGACCAGTTGGGACAAGAAGGCGAGGTAGACTAAGAAAAAGATGGCAAGAAAAGTTTCAGGAAGATATAGGATCGATGGAAATTACAGACTGGAAAGAGAAGGCCAAAAATAGGATACAGTGGAGAAACATAGTGCAGCAATTTTTACATAGAAATTAAATAAAATATATAATAAGACATTAGTATATACCATGATGTGTATTATGTAAAAATGTAAATTTGTAATTGTAAAATTGTAAAGCCATAGGCCTACAAGGCCTGTAGAGTGTCTGTAGAGCATATTAAATATGTAAATAAATATTTTGGGTAGAAAAAATTATCTGCTATCAGATGCTAACATTAATTTTCAAACATATTGGGAATTTAATTGGAATGAATGACCCCCTCAAATAAATTGGCAGAACAACCCTTGTACAATATTGATAAATAAACAAACAATGTAAACGGTTATTTACATATTTTGTCTAGAATAAACTTCAAAGTTCACCAGATAACCTCTAGAGAATAATTATATTCATGAATCATGATTATGTTTATTATTGTTTTATTTTTAGCTCCATAACAAAAGGCTTTAGTTTTCTTGACAAATATTTACGGTGCTTAAGGTGAGTATCATCTCAATTTAATCTATAATCTAATTTTTATAAAGAAGCTGGGATTTTTCTTTTAATCTCTCTCAAAATAATAATCAGAAATATATTCTAAATTCAGAAGATATTTTATATTAAGAGTAGGTATCTGAAATCTGAAATGTATGATATTGTTACGACACTTCCGTAATTCCAGATTGATTCCATATTGAAAAAGTCCCTTGACAAAAAAGAAGATCTACAAAAATGCTAGAACGTTCTGGATGTCATCGAAATATCCTAAAATGTCTAGTAAGTTCTGCCAAAAAATAAAAATAAACAGGAAGTTGGCAGTTCAAGTACTACTAATTGAATTTTTGATTGTTCTGTCATTAAGATTGTTGTTATCAAGTTTTGTAAAATTGTTTACTGTTTTCAATAAATGTGATTTTCAAGAAGTATAACATTCCTTATAATTTAGCTTTCAATTTGCAATGCTCATTCTGTCAACTACGTCTCTTAAGTTTTTCAGGTGCCCATCAAAGGTTTTTGACATAATCATTATATCATTAACATATATCAGACATGTTGTCCAGGTGTCCTCTTAAGTCTTAAACCATCTCCATCAGACGGTCAAATCAAACGTAGCTGGAGCATTACAAAGACCATCATTTAATGATAGAACTTGGAACCGTTACCTAGTTACTAAGACTGCTGGTTAACACCAGGCTTCCGAACTTTTTTTGTAGATTTCCCGGATTCAAAAATTTCGTAGTTTTCATTGATAAATTCATTAATTTTTAATAGGTACTTATTCTTTTTTGTCAAGGGACTTTTTCTATCTTCAACTTGTTAAGGTATCAACATTTTTGATTAGTTGTTTCACGAGGCCAGCGTCAACTGGCTAACTTGAAGCTGTTTTCTTTTTCAAATATTTTTCGCACTTGATTATTTTTTCTGTTGGTGTACAAGATTGGCCATTGCCTTATTCACAACTAAAATAGCAAATTGATAACGACAAATTAAATTACTATTGTTAAGTAATAATTTGTAAAATTAAAATAATAATTCTTATGATTTATACGTTTTATTCACTTTGTAAAGATTTTTTGTCTTCACTGTAATAATGCAGCTTATACACCGCATCCCTCGGTAGACCGCAATATATAATAGAAACGCGATGGTAGACCGCATACCATAGTAGCACCGATGGTTGTTTGAGTCTGAAAATGACTATGTATTGTCATCATTTGTTTAGCTCAGTGTTTTTCAATCTTTTTGATTTTGCGACCACTGTACAGGTTGAAATATTCTAGCGACCTCCTGGTGTCATAGAAAGCCAAAGAAATAATTTAATTAAAAACTACATACGTTAGGTAATCATTTTTTCCTATTTGGTACATTTATCTTTTATTCGCGTGGGAAAAAAATTAAAGAACAGCTAACATTTTTTGCTTTGCAGTTTGACGAATCTACAGGTGTTTCCGATTGTGTACAGTTTGTAGTATTTGTGCGCTTTGAAGCAGATGACAATATCATGAAAGAAATCTTATTTTGCAAAGCACTTCCTGCAAACACTACTGGCCAGTGTTTGTACGATATGTTTTTAGAAAGCACTTGCAACTACAATCTTGATTGGGAAAAATATTTTTATCGCTATTTGTAGCGATGGAGTTAAAGCTATGAATGTCAAAAATAGCGAACTTATTGCAAAATAAAATCGATAATCCCAAACATATCCTGGACACACTGTTTTCTTCATCGACAGGCTCGTAAGGTAGTACCTTCTGATATAAATAACGTGCTCAAGGAGGTAATAAAAATTGTAAATTCTATCAAAGGTAAAGCTTTGCAAACGCGGCTATCCAAAATCATTTGTAAAGATATGGATTCGCTTCATCAAAATCTCCTTTATCACACAGAGGTTAGTTGGCTATCCAAAAGAAAGGTATTGACAAGAGTTCTGGAGCTGAGAGCTGAATTGTTAATGTTCTAAGATGCAAAAACTTAATATGCTTACGGTTTTTCTGACCCTATTGGCTCTTGAAATTAGCATTTTGTCAAATCTTTTTTGCCACCTTAACAATTTGAGCAAAAACTTTCAAGGAAGAGAAGAGAAGATTTTAACAGCTGAAAATAAAGTAAAAGCATTTCACGCAAAAGTTTGTGGTCAACCTCTCTGCAAAAGGAAAGGTTTGAGTCTTTTCCATGTGTTCAGAAGATTAATGAAGATAATGCAACATACCAAAGTTTTGCAGTATCGGCTCACATTCCTTGCATTATACATAGTTTGCATAATTTACAAGAGCAAATTTTGACATACTTTCCAGAGTTGCACTTTGAAGCTGACAATAGGCGTAGATGGATTCTAAACCTAAACTCTTTGTTGGACACATCAATAGATCTGACTGATGTCAACAAAAAAAAAATGAAAGAATGTCTTCTAGATTTAGCTGCTAATGGTATGCTTAAAATGGAATTTTATTCGCAAAGTGTCGACGTATTTCGGATGAAAAGAAAACGCTAATATCCAGAGCTATAGCAAGGGAAACTCTTAAATTATAAATAATAATTAACTGTGTAAAAACCTGTGTAAATAATAATAATTTCAATTTAGTATATCCATATCAGCATATTCGTAGTTTAATGCATAAAAGCTAGCCTGACCTACGTTATCTTGAAAACTAGAGCTGATAGGGCAAAACTAAAGCCATATTTCGAATCAGCACCCCAAATATACCTAAAATCCGCCCTTAACACTTTATTGGCACCAAAAACACTGTAGGCCTGTGTTATTAGTGCAATTCGTCACTTCATACTTGTGTGAACTGACATCTTCTTCAATGGTAGACATTAAAACTAAAAACAGAAATAAACTGCAATAATTGCAGCCCAAGAAGCAATTGGACGTAATATTACGACGTCTTAACGTTGGATTAAATGCCCCAACGTTAATACGCGACGTTGCGACGACGGTCAGAAAACCGCTATTTGCACCTAAGTGGGGAATAGAAATACGGGTTGCCTCGACGTCCCCCTCTCGACTTCTCAGCTCGAGATATTTTATCGTCAAATTACGTTGGTTTTTTAGGACTTTGGTCTTGTAAAGTAATAGTATAATATTCTCTACCACAGAAGTACGGCCGACACACTTAATTTTTACCAAATAGGTTAATAATCTTGGAGGATATTAAATCATCAGAAACTAAGATTCATGACGGCCTGTTGATACTTATTTAAGTAGGTTCCTTTTCTATTCAGAATATAACCTAAGTGACTTGTATAATTATTTTATTAATCATCTGCCTCATTGCATAATGCGGTCGAAAATTTACAAACGCAAGGAAGTGTACTGTTAAACTAGGTATAAAAATTGCTAAAAACTGAAAGCGCCTCAGAAATTTACAGATTAAATCGAACAAAACGGTAAAAATAGAAATAACCATCGTAATTAAAAAAACATATTATTATGTCTAGACCCATACAAAATTATCCTTGATTTATATATAAACAAAATTCGTTAATTAAAATAAAATATTCATTAAAATCTAGCAAAAAAATTGCGAAACATTATGTTTCAAAAAATGGCTGAACCATGGCGATCTTTCATTAATGGCGGATTTGACTCGCGACCTAAATTGCACTACATTTTAACTGATTTGGACAAGGACACCCCCTGCCGACCTTTAGTATAACCTATTTTTACGTTGCACACCTCGAATTTACCTATTGGTATACCTAATACGTCCTAAAGTAAGTGCAAACAACCTGGTCTTGACGACAGACTCCCGACGACCGGTCGTCGTCGTGAACACGCCTTAATCTGGTGGTAGATGCTTGTGTATGTACATCAGGCAGCTTAAACCAAAGGGTTTTATGAATGCATTTATTAATCTACTTATAGTTTGTTATTTTTATTTGTTGCATATGTTTACCTCATGAAAATCTTTAGTCCCATTTTGAGTAATTAGCTGTTCAGGTTATGTATGTGCCATTTTCAGAAAGTTTAGCTTTTTGTCTGTAAAAGGATGTTGAATGTCTAAAAGCTTTTGATTTCTTTTTTCCATGCATTTCCCCTTCATTTTGAGACATTCTTTTTCTCAAATAACAACTATATATATCTTTTTAACTATATAGGTTTTTTATTCAATAAATTGTTATTGTTAATATACTGTTTATAGAAAAACTAGAAAAACCAAGTGTAAAAAAGTAAGGTTATGTTATGCAATGTAATATCTTTCATATTATAGTCATACAAGTCAAGTCAGATAGGCCCTAATCAGCAAATTTTTACGTCGTTTTGTAGTTGGAAACTAAACAACCAATTGTCGAAAATTTACTTTACGACGTTGGATAGTCGTCGACGTTTTTTAGTAAATTACAGGTATCTCATAAAAAAACCTTTGACGTCAGGTTAACGTATACAATTTTACTTAAGTATTACGTTGTTATTACCTACGTTGTATTGTCGTTCTCACCTTCCCGCAAGTACACGCAGCAATCTACCATATACCTACTGAGAAAACACCCGACGTCTCCTGAACGTTGGGTCCGATACTAATAAATACTCTGTAATCCCCGACGTTGAGCAGTCGTTAAATGTCTTCCAGTAAATTACATTGTAGTATATAGGTTATACCCGACGCGCGACGTCAGCTTAACGTTAAACCTTAACCTAATAATTAACGTTGGTATTCTCAACGTTGGATTGTCGTTGTCGTCTTCCCGAAAAATACGTCTACCATACTCGATAAAACACCAACGTCCTGTGAACGTTGGCATCTATCCTAAAAAATACGTTGTAATTCCCGACGTTGAGTAGTCGTTGATGTATGCCACTTAATTGCACTTATAGTACAGATAGGTTAAGAGCGACGTCAGCTTAACGTCAAACCTTATCCTAATAATTGACGTCGTTATTCCCGATGTCGGTTGGTCATCAGATTATATGACTTATTAGCAGCAACGTTGGTCCATAGGAAAAACAGACGTTGTCCTTGGTTAAGGCTTATTGTCAACCAATTTTGTCCTTAAATTTAACGTCCCATTAAGACAAAATTGGTTGCAGGTCGTAAAATTGCTACTTGGGAGTGGTTACTAATCAAATCATTTTTGAAAGGTTACTATCAAATCATTTTCTAATTATGTATTAGAAAATGATTTGATTAGTAACCTTTCAAAAATAGTACCAAAATTTGATAAACTTTTGAAAAACAAACAAGCACATTCTTCCCACTAAAATTGTGTTTTGAACCTCAACTTTTTCTTTTAGTCGATTGACCCCCCTAGTTAAGGCTTCGCGACCCCCCTGGGGCTCGCGACCCACAGATTGAAAAATACTGGTAAATAATGGCCCGCAGCTTATGGTGGTCACGTGCTTGTATCTTTTTTAAGTGAAGTACATATAATAAATACATCAGTCCATCACAAATTTGTATGTTTTTGTCTAGAGAAAAGGTAATAAATATAAACTTTTTTGTCACATTCCCAAGTAAGCATATTTATCAGTACACTTCAGTCGAGTCCCATATGTCTCGTAAATCAATCTACGAATCGTAAATGTCCATATTTTTCTAGGATCCTTGAGTGAAGTACAGTTTTTAGACCCTGCAATTAAGGCAATCTGGCCAAATTCCCACAAACACCCAATTTACGTTAAATTTTTTAAAGTATGTTTCTCACGAGAATTTTACTTGCTTATTCAAGGGTCTTGGAATAGAGATGTAGTGTTAACAGAGAAGCGAATCTTTTGAATGGATCATCATATATAGTAATTTTAATTTGTAAACTTAATTTACTTGTAAAGTCCATAATACACGTTCAAATATTTGATCAGATTAGTTTCATCAAACTGAAGTAACGACGTCATCAACAAATTACAGAAAGGCACATAAAGTAAACAGTTCGGTTCTGATCGACACCTTAAGAGTTATTTAGTCGACCAAGTGAGCGGTACGCACTTATGCACAGCGCAACATAAGAGAGACGAGATTGTTTAATGGATGCTCTGTGATGTTTTGGGGTGGAATTTCCTTGAGAATAAATACGGATTTGGTGTCTACGAGGAGACTCTTTAAATAGCGAGAGGTACATTACACATATGTTTTTCTTTGAATACTATCTTCCTCTCGAATACTCCAAACGAGGTACAAGGAAAAATAAAAGCGAAGGGAAAATTATATAAAAGTGACAAGAAAATAGAACGGACACATATCTTTAGCGACAACTAAAGCAGAAGCGTATTCAAACCTATACGATCAACTTGATACCAGGGAAGGCGAAACGAAGCTATATAAAATAGCCAGACAGAGAGCAAAGAAAGATTTTAATCAGATTAGATGCAGATGCATCCGAGATGAAAATAATAAAATACTAATTCACGAAAAGGATGTCAAAAAGAGATGGAGAAAGTAAGTACTTTGACAGTTTAATAAATGAAGAATTTGGCAGACAGCCTGTGGAGTCAACGGAGACAGTATTAACAGCAATGGTCACCAAAATAACAAACGAGGAAGTGACTCAAGCGCTTCAAAAAAGAAAGAAAGGAAAAGCGGTCGGACCAGATGATATTCCTGGGGAAGTATGGAGAGCATTGGGAGAGACAGGAACAAGGTGACTAGCAGGTTTATTTAATAGAATTATGGAAGTTGGACAAATGCCAGACGAATGAAGAAACAATATACTAGTACCTGTCTACAAAAACAAGGGAGATATACAACAATGTACCAACTACAGGGTATAAAATTGCTCAGTCACACCATGAAAATATGGGAGAGAGTAATTGATAGACGGGTACGTGAAGAGACCGAAATATCAGAGAATTAATTTGGCGCAGGACAGATCAAGAACAGATGCAATTTTCATTATAAGGTAGTTGATGGAAAAATACAGGAGTAAAGAAAAAAAACGCTCATATGGTATTCATTGATCTTGAGAAGGCATATGATAGAGTTCCTCGCAAGATTCTGTGGTGGGCACTCAATAAGAAAGGAGTCCCTGGTGAATATGTAAAGATTGTGAGGGATATGTATGAGGGAGTAACGACTAGTGTTAGGACAGGTGTGGGAGAGACTGATAAATTTCATGTGAAAGTAGGATTGCACCAAGGCTCAGTGCTTAGTCTGTATTTATTCTCATTAGTTTTGGACCAGATAACAGCGAAACTACAGGGTAACATTACATGGTGCTTAATGTATGCTGATTATGACGTTGATGTCGTGTTAGTAGGGAATAGTGAAAGAAACTTAGAACAAAAACTGGAACAGTTGATACAAGCTTTGGAGGAAAAAGGTTTAAAACTCAATAGGACAAAAACAGTTACTACAAATAAATTGGTATATTTGGATGGTGAACTGATTGTGAAAATCAATAGTTTTAAGTACCTGGGATCGGTATTACAGAGTAATGGAGAACTAGATGGAGATGCATGCAGTAGAATTAGGGCTGGATGGATGAAGTGGAAGGAAGCGAGTGGTGTGTTGTGTGATAGAAAAATTCCAATGAAGTTGAAGGGAAAATTCTATAGACCAGCCATAAGACCGGCCTTGTTGTACGGAACTGAATGTTGGGCAGTGAAAAAGTACAAATGCAAAAAGAGGAACAACAAATGCATGTGGCGGAAATGATAATGCTTAGATGGATGAGTGGAGTGACAAAAAAGGATACAATTAAAAATGAGTATATTAGGGGAAGTCTAGGTGTGGCACCAATTAACCAAAATGAGAGAGCATAGGTTGAGATGGTTTGGACATGTTCAACGTCGAGACGGTAATCACCCAATACGAAGAATTGCTGAGGTGCAGATTCCTGGAAGACCAAAGAAGACGTGGGGGTAGACGATTAGGCAGGACATGTTGGTAAAGGGGATTAACATTGATATGACTCAAGATAGAATTGTGTGGAAAAATGCAATTAGGGAAGCTGACCCCGCATAGGGATAAGGCATAGAGAATGATGATGACTCTCTTCCTCTCGAACTATGTATAGGAAATAATTTCATCTTAGTGGAATGATAAGACATGACATTCTCTCGTATCGCATATCGTCAGTTAAAACACATATTAAAGAGTAAAATCGTCTAGTTTCTTTGTTATTAAAGATTAAAAAATAGAATGTTCACAAAATATGAGACTACAACATAATTTCGATGTATATCCACTTTTGAACCTTTTCCTCCCGACAGAGTGTCTCAAATTTTTGTTTCACGGACATTCGAAAAAAAATGTTTACAAAATATAAGACTACAATTCGATTCCGATGTATACTCACATTTGTACCTTGTTCTCCCTACAGGGTATCTCAAACTTAACATAAGAAAAACATTTCTTTTCTCCCACCCGGTATAAGTACAAAAAATAAGTTTGAATAAACCTTTGCCCAACTGTGTAGATACAAAAGAAAAGTCTAAAATAATAATAAAAGCTAGCGAAATCCGTTAATCTGTTCACGAAAAATTGAACTATAAATATGAGCATACTTTTCTATATCCCTATATTATGCCTCGCAGTATATAAAAGGAACAAAATTATATGAAAGTCAAAATATTAGTTAATTCAAATTGTTTTTTTTTTGGCAGGCGCCACAAAGAGAAGAAGAATGGTAGGAAATTATCAATAACTTTATCAGCAAATGCCAGTTTCCAAATCGTCTATAGAATTGTCTGTAGGAGCTATGGATGAAAAACATGTAAAATTGGGATGGGTCATATTATGTACTTAGTGTGACCAACTCCAATTCAGTCGAATTCGGGACAAGTCTTAAAAAAATACCTAAAATCCGGGATTTTACAATGAAAATCGGGCCATTTTTTTTTAAATATAGAACTCTAGTATCATCATTTTATTGATTACATATTTAACATTTTTAGTTGACAATGATATTTTTGATGGGATTAAGTCACAATTGGTTGTATATATTTTTGTGAGTTTTTGACGTTTCAACTTTCAATCCAAAAATCATTCTCAAAAAAGAAAAAAAAATCAACGGATTTCCATGATGCTGGATTTCCATGATGATGGATTTCCATGATGCTGGATTTCCATGTGAATCTAACCTTAGGTTATCGTAATTGTCACTACAATCAGTTTATTGTGGCCTAATTCCATCAAAAATATAATTTTTTTTCGTCCCACCACTTCAATTTGATGTGAATTCTTAAAAGACTAACTTATTCAAAAAATCAAAATAGATTAAAAATTCGGATGGCCCGGAAGCCTTCTCCGGGACGTCGGGACACGACTTCGTAATTCGGTCCATGTCCCGGTTGGTCAGTTGTTGGTCACCCCAGTCATACTTCATACTATAGAAATTATAAAGGAACTAACAGGATTATACTTTTTGCTGTAGTAGATGCAAATGGTTGCTTTCCTATTGTAGACATAGGAAAAAATGGTTGTATTAGTGATGAAGGTGTATTTCAAAGGAGTACTTTGTCAGCATCTTTGGCAAACCAAACCCTTCAATTACCTGCTGCAAAAGGTTAACCAGGAAAAGATAAACTCATTACTTATATGTTTGTAGAAGATGAAGTAGGTATTTCCTTTAAAAGAAAATATAATGAAACCTTATAGGTCTTATAGTTTAACAAACGAACAAAGAATTTACAACCACAGAGTCAGCCGTAATAGAAGAACCGTAGAGAATAATTTTAGTGTTCTTTGTAATATATTCCTTATTTTCCACTTTTGCTGGGCCGTCTTATAGACCCCCATCTGGACTTCACAAAACACATTGCTTATGAAGTGATTGTTGTTACTATTTATTGAGAAGGTAATTATTAGGAAAGTTAAACTAGCATAAGTGTAAAGGAAAAGATTATAATGATGCCATTGACCTATTTGTTGATCGGTTCAAAGCGCTAAATCTTAGAGAAAAGAAAGCTTAAAGATATTGCGTTACCCACATAGGAAACTGTTGAATTCCTGCTTCCCTAATTATTTTACATCAAAAGTCATGAGAGAATATTTGTAGATAATTGAAATCTGTATTAAGATCAAAAGTTAAAATTGTCATACGATTTAAACGCATTCCAAAATTTTGAAAAATATAATACATTTGCCACAGTAGGTATGTGTGTAAAAGTTAGGCCACACGTTACTATTTAACTGACAGTGCTCACACCATTGACTGAATAAAAAATCTTTATTATTAATACTTTCTCCGTAACTGAGGGTATCTTATCAACTGTATTGTTTTTAAAGAGTAAATGATAAAATAAAAATATTGACAGTTCAAAAATGTGAAAATAATAACTTCATTGTGACACTTTATTGCACTGTGTGTGGCCTAATTTTGGGCTGAAAAACTGAAAAATGTATTAAATTTTTACAAAATTTTGGAATATGTTTAATTCGTAGAACAATTTTAACAGTTGTTTTCAATACAGATTTCAATCCTCTACAAATAGTTTCTAATGTCTTTTGATGTAAAATAATTAGGGAAGCAGGAATTCAACAGTTTAGAATGTTTCATTGAGTTTCCTATGGCCCGTTTTCCAGTTCACCGCCCGGTATGCCCATTTATTTACCATCGTTAAATAAAATATGAAAAATCAATGCAGAGGAACCGAATCACCGTCCGGATCAACGTCTTCATCTCAGATTCGACTGGTATCAGATCCGAAAGCATTATTTCTTCATTGTTGCCTGGTGCGGTACAGTTTCAAAGGTAAAGGCCTAGGAGTGTTAAGCCACGGAGATCGCATTCCCACGAAGTTCGTGCCGGTCCAAGAGCGCCTCAGGCGCATTCCTCAGAAACGAGAGTTTTTATGGTTGGTCGCATAGCGGAAGTCATGGATTAGAATAGAGCCGAGATTTCTTTCACATCTGATATACTTCTTGCATGTACCTACCTTAAGAGTTAATTTTATGAAAATACCAGCGATCGTAATTTCTTGGTTCATTCATAAATCAGAGAGTGATTACGCAGGATTTTTCGCTGCAGTTTTAATATCCACTGGTTTTTCCTGAGTTATTGCATAAAATGTTTCCATATTTAAATGATTTCTACGGTTGATTTCTACGTACATAGGGGAGAGTTGGACAAAACGGGATACCATTCTTGTTTATTTTAATTACGGAAAAAATGTTAAAGAAATTATCATATTATTATTTTTTATAGGTATAACATTTATTGAAGCACACAAAAACATATTTTTAGCTATTTTTAATGACTGGAAAATAGTAAAAAAATATTTATTAAAGTCCTACAGATCCCGTTTTAGCATACCACGGTTGGATAAAACGGGATAGGTTGGTTCACAATATTTAATTTTTTGCATAACATTATCTAAAAAGTATAATTAAGTAGACATAAGACTGCAAAGCAAAATTTACCTTTGAAAAAACAATATCTTCAGTAGTCAGGAACTTAAAAATAGGCCTTTTATGTTTTATTGCAAAATGGGAAATAAGACCTTTTATTTAGGACTAGGCACGTTATATCAGAACAAAAGTCACATAAAAATATGTTGTTCTTTTCTATGCAGTATGAGAACACGCTTAATCGCTATTTAAAAAATTAATAGGCCAACAAATAAATAGGTGGATAAAACCGGACATAAGAAACGGTATCCCATTTTATCCAACTTATAAGTGTCCCGTTTTCATAGGCGTAACCAGGGGGGTTTTGGGGGTTGTAACCCCCCCCCATTGGGATGTACTTTGAGCTCTATACGCTTAACACCATAGCCCTCAGAGACCTTCCAGTAGTTGTAACCCCCCTTTAGGATCATCCTGGTTACGCCTATGCCCGTTTTGTCCAACTCAGACATTTTTCAAAACAAAAATGGCTCCTGCCTAAACGTGAAAGTAAAATTAGATAGACTACACATGATAATATTCATTAATGAGTGCTTAATTGAGTGTAATAGTCACCGGAATTATATGTTTATATATGTAGGCAAAATGTAGAAAACAACGCACTTAAAAGTACAAAGTACCAAAAAAATAGAGTCAAACAATTCTAAACACAACAACTTTTCATCAAATAGTGGCATCGAGGTAAAACGAATTGAGAATGTTAAAATGATGACTGAGAATAAGTTTTCGTCGTTGTCCGATTGATAGTAGGTAGCATTAGTTGGGTCTCTAGGCTAGGTATCCCGTTTTATCCAACTCTCCCTATAAAAATAGCAATTGAAGACTTAAAAGACAGAAGACAGACAAAGATGATAGATTAAAATAAAGGAAATGAGTTCTTCTTGTGCCATCTCCTCTAAGAAGGTTGGCAACCGTCATGACAACTCGCACTTTCGATACCGCTGCTCTAAAGAGATCAGCAGAAATGCAGTTAATCAAAGCTTTCAAATTTTTTAACCAGGAGATGCATCTTCTTCCACGACTCCTTCTACCCTGTATTCTTCCTTGTATTATTAATTATTACAGCAAGTTATAACTCTCGCCCCTCATGACATGTTCCAGATATTGCAGTTTTCTAACTTTAATGGTATTTAAAGTCTCTTTATCTTTTCCCATTCTTCTCAACTCCTCGACATTCGTGACTCTATCCACCTAACTTACTCTTAATATCATTCTGTAGGCCCATAACTCGAAGGCTGCTAATTCTAATCCGTCCGAAACATCTGTCTTTAATGTCCAAGCCTCCAACCCATAAAATAATATGGAGAACACGTAGAAGTCGTAACTTTAAAGACATTGTAATGTCCCTGCTACAGAGTACTTTTTTTAGTTTGTTGAAAGCATTTCTTACCTGTTCTATTCTTGCTTTAATCTCTTCTGTGTAATAATTATTTTCAATAATTATTGTACCCAGATATTTATATTTTTCAACTTTTTTAATTTGTTCTTCATGTATTGTTATGCTTTGACATGACATGCTGAGACTGAGATAAAAGAGAAAAAATTTGCGAAACAAAAATTAGTCTACACTAGATATTAGTCACACATCACACAGAACAAATATGATCTATTTGTAATTCGGTCTGTGAACACTACCGACAATAAGGTAGATATTTTAGAATTATTTCTAGGACTTTTTCCTTTGACTCATACCACTGGGGAAGGCCTGTACAATATTATATTCGAGAAGCCATTACCTATAATAGTCTGCAGCTCGAAGTTAAAGATATACAGGATCAGAACTACGACAAAGCATAGAGCAGGAAAGGGAAAAATATAGAGTTTCAGAAAAGGATTTTTGGTATCTACCAAAGAGATACCTACATATCGTCGGATGTATGCAATAGTGGTACAACACAAAAACTGGTAATTTGACAAATTAGGCGTTTAAAGTTAAGAGTGTCAATAATTTTGTCTTATTTGGTTTACTGCATGGATTGGAATTTTTGAAAAAAATAAATTTTGTGTATTTGGGTGGGAGAGGGTTATGTAGCCTTATTAATGAATTGTAACACAGACCTCTTAAATTCAACCCTTATTTTGAGTTGTACCACTATTGCACATCAATAGTTTGCCCTTTAACACTAATTAAGGCAAATACAAAACTGGCATTTTTTTGGTTATTCATATCATTTGAAATAAAGGTTCAATGAAGAATACTACAAGTTACTGGAATGAAAAAATCTGTTTATTAACAAATATAAGAAGAACGAAATAAAAAAGAATATATTCTTATGTAATAGGAAAAGTCATGATTAACAATGGTTTAACTGCCGGTAGAAATCAGTGTGAATTGGTGGAACACTCCTGTCTTCACAAAGGCTAATAAGGTCTTTTTACTTCTTTTCAGTTATTGGCAGGCTGCCAGTGTAAGCCTTTTATAGTGCTATAATATCCATTCTTTCTAAACCTTTTCTTGTTTTTTTCTTAGTGGTATCAACTAATCTGTACTCCTCTTGTGCAAATGAAGTTTTAAAATAGTAGTGAGTACCAGAGCTTTTTGTTACCTGAATTTCACAAATATCGTTGAAATGAAAAGTATTTGCTTGTATATCTTCATTGAAAATTGTCGCTGTTTTAGTATTTAACTTTTTCAGGTCAAAAAAATCATTATGACATAATTCGTGTACTTCGAATGGTTCTTTGCAACGAGCAGTTCGGATTAGCAAAGAGTGGCAGCTGTCACCCTCATTTTGAGTATGGCCGACAACTAAATAGCGATGAGTTATAGAAAAAATTTTGAAATGAGTTACAGCCTACTGATACATTGAAATTAGGTACTTGTTTGTTCCTTGGCCACCACAATTGTCTGAGTAAAATATGAATTTCAAATCGTCGGTATCAATTTTTAGAGATGTCTGTTCCAAATACATCAGCAGGCACGAACCAATTTCTATGGCACCTTTACTCCCTTCTCCTTCGTGTCAAACATAGCTGTGCACATTTCCCAGCCCCCTTTTTTGAAGTTCACATATTTAGAGAAATGATATGTTGACGGCTTAGATTTATAATAGAAAGCGGAAACGTCTCCTTTTGGTGTCGGTAGAGCAGCTTGTAGGTCAAAACAAGCAACTTTTTGTAAGTTGGTTACATTATCTTTGTCAAGTGTTTTTAGCTCCCAGCTTAAGTTTTTCTCCTTATGATGGTGATTATAAGCATCTTCCAAGGCTATTTTTACTTCACTACTCGAATTAATCCTTTTATTTAATGTGACACAACTTTAAAATTCTCACTGATACAGTTTCAAAATATCTAAAATTGTCTGCTATAGTGGCAAAACTCAAAAGTGCCGGTATTGCACAGAAACTTGATATCGATACGGTTCGACTTCCACTGCACAACTAAAAAGGGCCAGACTGCAAGAAACAATCTATCTCAACCGACAACATGTCGTAGTGGCACTAGTGACGTCTAGCGGACATTTTTGCTATTATTATTTTGCCAGTTTTGCAGGTCATAAATAAGGCTTTTTCTAGCCCTCTGGTGATGTTAACTCAATTTTGTCAATTTTTGAGTTATTAAGCCGCTATTGCATACAGCCGACGATATAGTCATGATGATAGCCAACTTTCAAAAGAAGACGATACCTTAAGAAGAAGAAGTATCAATAAAAATATGAAATACTCTCTAGAGCGGCCTGGATGGCAATATACGAATAATGGAGGTTCTACTATACTCTATACTTCATAATATCAAATATCGGTTCTAGGACGTTTCATCGCCGCCAGTTCATCGCCGCCGTTTCGATGCCGCCAGTGCATCGCCGGCCGATTCATCGCCGGCCGTTTCGATGCCGCCGGTTCATCGCCAGTCAGTTAATCGCTAACTGATATATTTCCGAATTTTCGACCAATTTTCGACAGTTACATTTATTATTTATTTTTTGTATTAATTAGGAATTCTAGGAAATGCGACATATGACCATTCCCGTTGCCATACTTAATCTTTTAATAGACTTTTAAACTTTTATAATATAATTTAACACTACAAATTTAATACTGTTTAGTATCAAATTTAGGGGAAGTAGAAATAGAACAGTAAATTAATATAATAATATTTTTTATCTATTTATTTGTCATAAGTTTTGAACTGAATTTAACGTCGTGTCGAGTCATCTCCCATAATACAAGATCAACTGACTAACTGGCGATGAAACGGCCGGCGATGAAACGGCCGGCGATGAAATGGCCTGGCGATGAACCGGCGGCATCGAAACTTCGGCGATGAACCGGCGGTGATGAAAGGTCCCATTCCGTCAAATATCTTCTTCTTGTAGTGCCTATCCATTTCGGACGTTTTTCCACCACCATGGCAATCTTTACTTTGCACACTGCTGCTCAGAAAATATTTGTGGTTGTTGTGTTGAACCTGAACCACTTACGTAGATATTTCAGTCAGGAAATCCTTCGCCTTACTGGTCCACCTTTTCCCTTCTAATTTTTCCTGTAAGATTAGTTGCAGCAGTCCATATACCTCGCTGTTCCTAATGATGTGACCGAAGTACATATTCGATTTTGGATGTTTTTATTATGGTTAACAGCTCTTTTTCATTTTGAATTCTCAACAAAACTTCCTGATTAGTAACGTGATTGGTATAAGATATCTTCAGGATTCGACGATAAAGCCCAGGGGCGTAACAGAGGCCCCCGCAGAGTAAAGCTTGCGGGGGGCCCCAATCGATCAGGGGCCCCAGCTTGTCGTCTGATAATATGTAAAAATCTGTTATAGGTATATGATTTTACTTTGTGTGTTTGAATTTAAAAACGTAAATTTCTAAATAGGCGTATTCGGCAAGTGAATCATCTCATATCTAGAAACTTACTCCTTTCTGGTCTCACGAACTTTTATGGTGACGACAATAAACTATAATGCTTTGTACGTGACTATTGAAAGATTTGAGAATTGCAATTTGCCGAATTTTACAACAATCTTTCTAAATCTAGAAAAAGGTTTTCTCTTTAATCTTTACCTACGTTTAGTATTTCGATACAATTATCCAGAGGCGTAACAGAGGCCCCCACGCCCTAACCTTACCAAGCTTATGGCCCCAATATGTCAAGGGCCCCATCTTGCCGTCTAATATACATACCGTCATACATACATACGTTTTTTAAGCAGTGCAGTATTGAAAATGAAGTTTCAGTAAATGACAGTTTTGGAGTGAAATTATCAACGTCACGATGGACGTATTTGCTTGATTATTTCATTCATAGGAGATTCTGACCAATAGAAAGCTACAGAAATCTGAATTAAATCGATAATTTTTGATAATCTCCCGTCGTTATGTATATTACGTCAGATGCCCTTCGTTGCTACGAAAAAATACATTCAGTGACATTAATGACAATTAATGTTTTAAAAATTATAAAAGTGATGACTTTCAATCGTCAAATATTTATAAAAACTGTGTGTTTAATGGTACTTACATACATAAATTACAATAAAATTTTGGTTTTGAACAGTTTTATTCATGAAATAATCGCAACAAATTGCACTCGACCTCTGAAATTAATATAGAATTTTTGCTCTCGTGACACTTTGACATAAAACTGTCAAAGTGTCACTCGGGAAAAATTCAATAATTTCAGAGCTCTTGTGCAATTACTACTGATTATTTCATTCATAGGAGATTCTGACCAATAGAAAGCTACAGAAATCTGAATTAAATCGATAATTTTTGATAATCTCCCGTCGTTAAGTATATTACGTCAGATGCCCTTCGTTGCTACGAAAAAATATATTCAGTGACATTAATGACACTTAATGTTTTAAAAATTATAAAAGTGATGACTTTCAATCGTCAAATATTTATAAAAACTGTGTGTTTAATGGTACTTATATAAATAAATTACAATAAAATTTTGGTTTTGAACAGTTTTATTCATGAAATAATCGCAACAAATTGCACTCGACCTCTGAAATTATTATAGAATTTTTGCTCTCGTGACACTTTGACATAATTTCACTCGCCTTCGGCTCGTGAAATTAAAACTGTCAAAGTGTCACTCGGGAAAAATTCAATAATTTCAGAGCTCTTGTGCAATTACTACTGACAATTTGGATTTAGATTCTAGTACACTCCACTTCAAAGTTGGACCCCCAGTAGGGGGTGACACCCCTCCTTGGGGTGAAAAACATAGGTACGTTTAGTCCGGAAATGCATAAATTGACTAGTAAAGCAACTTTTGTTCTATAGAGTTTCTTTATCTATGTTAATATTTTTCAAGTCATTTGCGAATGAAAATGTTTATTTTTTAACAAAAAAAAAAAACAACGTTTTCAGACGGGTTTTTCGCAAATAACTCAAAAATAAGTATTTATCGAATTAAATATTATATATATCGAAAAAATATATGTAGCAAAAATGTAGTTATAAGATACAAAAAAAGGTGTACTTATTCATGAAGTCTGTCGACACAGTAAAAGCACAGTTGAAGCTCATGAAAAATTATTCTTATTCGTCCAATTCCAAATCGAATATTTCAACCTGGAATAAACAAACAATGAAGCACTTTTCGGGAAAAACTAATTAAACCTTTTTTTAAATGTTTTTTTTTTATTTTTTATTAAAGTTTCTAGCACCAAAACTATACGAGTTACGCTCAAATAAAGTTGACCCCTTTTTTTGGTAAAAAAAATCGTGAAAATCTGCCCCTATTTCGCACCCAAAAACAAAATTATCGTTAGCACTTTACCATTTACTTTAAATATTTATTGTTTATATGATCTGTAAGTTTGACCAGTTTGAAGTTCTTATTTTTGAAAAAATTTGGTTTCATAGTAAAAAAGTTTTTTATTTTGGAAAAATGCCTTTTTTTTAAAAATAACTTAAAAAGTAAGTATTAGTGATACGAAAAATCTCTAAGAGTAAAGAAATGTAGGTCTTACTTTTATAAATATTTTGGCTTTATTTTGTTTTTCTGAAAGACAAAAATTGGTTAAGATATGGCTGTTTAAAATTTGCATAAACTCGTGATTAGTGACTCGTTCAAGCCCTTTCAAAAAGAACACTTTTAAAAATAAGCACTTTGAACCGGTGAAACTTACAGGTCATATAAAAAAGTTAAGTAATTTGTAAGGCGATAATGATTAGTTTCGTTTGGGGTGCTAAATAGGGGGAGATCTTCACATTTTTTTTACCAAAAAATGGGACTAACTGTATTTTAAGTTAAGCGTAACTGGCTCAGTTTTGATGCTAGAAACTTTTGTAAAAATAATGCTTCTTTTAAACACTTTAAAAAAGTTCTAATGAGTTTCCCCGAAAAGTATTTCATTTTTTGATTATTTCACGTTGAAATATTCGATTTGGAATTTGACGAATAAGAAAAACTTTTCATGAGCAACAACTTTTCTCTTACTGGATCGATAGACTTCATTTTTGTTTCATTTTTTTTATAAGCTGGAAACATTTTTGCTAACAATATTCTGTTCGATCAAATACTTACTCTTTGAACTATTTGAGAAAAATCGCCTAACAACGTGGTTTTTTGTTGAACAATAAACATTGAAAATTACACGGTATCGCCATATTTTACGTTCATTTACTGGACTGTAACACATATAGGTATTTGTTACACATGTTGCATTTAGTAATTTTTTAAAGGGGGCCCCATTTCCAATTCTGCGGGGGGCCCCGACGGAGTTTGTTACGCCACTGGTAAAGCCACATTTCGAAAGCATCAATTTTCTTGCAGGTGCGGCATCTGTGAGAGTCCACGACTCAACTCCGTTCAACAGTATAGGAAAGATATAACATCGTAGTTACCTGAGATTTTTATGTGTATTGATAAATCATGACATTTGAATAGCTTAACCATTTTTTGAAATGCAGATCTTGCTTTCTCTGTCCTACATTTGGTTTCTAGAGAATGGTCCCAATTTTCATTGACGTTCGTACCAACGTAGGTGTATGTTTTTATTCTTTCTATTTGTTGACCGTTCACGCTGATTCGTCCAAATTACTGTTTCTTCTTAGAGATCATCATACATTTTGTTATCTTAGTGTTTAGTGAAAGTCCATATCTCTGACTGACTTGTCAGATTCTGTTCATTAATTAACACCGGGAGGGCTTTAGAACTGTCATGTCAGCGAATATACCACCGTGTCGTCTGCCTATCTTATGTTATTGATTTATTATCCGTTAATGATAATTAATAAATGACGATAAGACAATAATGGAAAGATGGAGGGAACATTTCCAGCTGATACTGAATGGAAATCAAGCGAATACAATGGAGAAGGAAAGCCACATCAATAGAGCATCCATAAGAAACACGGAAAATCCAGAAACTATAGAAAAAGAAGAACTGGAAGAAACAATAAGAAAGATAAAGATTGGAAAAGCGCCAGGAAGCGATGAAGTAGCATCAGAAATGATGAAATATATAGGAGTAAAAGCAAAATAAAAATTGTTATACATAATATATAAACTAATATGGAAGAGAAAAGTAATACCCAGAGAATGGACAAATGCAGTAATTATACCTATATACAAGAAAGGAAACACAAGAGACTGTAAGAACTATAGAGGTATATCACTACTATGTGTAGCAGCAAAAGTATACGAAACCATAATAGAAAGGAAAATCAGAAAATAAATAGAAGATAAATTAGAGGACGTACAAAGTGGATTCAGAAAAGGACACAACATACAAGACCATATATTCACCAACAAGTAATAGAAAAAGCATTAAAGAAAAATAGAGAAATATATCTGAGCTTTATAGACATGGAAAAAGCATTCGACTCAGTCAAAAGAAAAGATATATGGGAAAGCCTAAAGAAGAAGCAAGTAAGTGAAGAACTGATAGAAGCAACAAAGAGTATATACATGAAAACAACAAATACAGTAAGAATATTAAATATACAGTCAGAACCATTTGAAACAACTCAAGGAGTTAGACAAGGGGGAAGTCTCAGCCCAGTGCTATTCATAAATGTAATAGATGAGATAGTGAAAGAATGTAAGAAAACTTTCAAGAAATACTGCATCAGTTGGAACATAATGCAAATGATAAACGCTGAGATGTGTATATTTGCAGACGACATAGTATTAATTGCGGAAACAGCAGAAAAACTGAAATACAACTTAGAGAAATGGAACCTAGAAGCAAGCAAATACAACTTAAACGTAAACAAAGAGAAGATTCAGATAATGAAAATATCAAGGAAACAAGGGACGGAAGATCAAATAGAAGTAATGATAGACCAACAAAAAATAATACAGACAAATTCATACAAATACCTACTTAGGAACAGTAATCAACAACAAAGGAGACATCGAGGACGATCTTAACAACAGAATGGAAAACACAGGAAAACTATTCCAAGCACTAAATAGAGGATTCCTTAATAACAAAGAAATATCAACAAAGACCAAGATGACAATATCCAAAACAATATATAGACCTACGGTGACATATGGAGCAGAAAATTGGATATGAAACAAAAGACATCAGAGCAGAATTCAGGCAGCAGAGATGAAATACCTCAGAAGAACGATCGGAGTAAAAAGAACTAATAGAATCAGAAATGAAGAAATAAGAGAAAGACTCAAAATCAAACCGATACTCGACTCAATCAAGGAGAAAAAATTGGAATGGTTCGGACATCTAACCCGAATGGACAATAATAGTATAATAGACAAGTAAAAAGAGTGTGGGACGCCAAACCAAAGGGAGGAACAGAAGAGGAAGACCCATTAAAGAATGGAACAGTGACATTTCGCAGATACTGCAGAGTAAGGGTAAGACTTGGCAGGAAGCAACACAGATGGCATCCAATAGGAAGGAATGGAGAAAGTTCGTTAAGAGCTAGGACAACTCAGAAGATTTTAAAATATTGTATTTTAATGAATTGTATTATAAACGGCCCAACACCGAAATGTACAAATGGGTCCACTGATTAAGTAAAGTAAAGTATCCGTTAATCCGAATTCCGCTTTCAACATCATCCACTACCTCTTGAAAGATTTCGTCAGAGTATAATATGTTAAGTGACAGGCCCGGCCCTAGGGATTTTGCCGCCCTGGGCAAGATAGGCGGCCGCGCCCCCCCCCCTCGCTTTGGTAGACCCATGACTCACCACCTTCCTTCAGCGATCGCCAACTTAAATCACGATTGTATTTTTATTGATGTGTGCTTTGTGCTAAATTATTTAATACGCCATTTTCCACTGTATTTGAACGATACACGCTTAAAAATACATATATTTGCAATATTTTCATGAAATTTTACTACATTACTATTATTATATTAAAACATGCTTTAATATCCAAAAACTCAATATGCATATCCATAATTACACACTTACTTTTCTAAGTAAGTACTACTCTTTTTATCTTGGCACGAGAAAGTCTTTTAAGTCTTTAATAATTCTCAAAGATCCAGGGAATCCGCTATTTCGTGTTCAATAGAGATTGTCGCTAGTGAACTCAAACGTTCCTGGGGACATACGTTGATCTTAACTAATTTTTTATTAATTTTAGCTTTGACCAGCTTCCCTCTCTAGAGGCCACTGTCACTGGTAGGGTTACAAAACTCTTCAAAGCAACACTAGCGTTGGGTGCAAAATAAAAATCATACTCTCTAATCATTTTCAGTGTCTCTAGAGGTGTACTCTTGGGCTTCACAATCGTGGAAAATACTTTGAGTGCATCTTTTAGATCAGCATAATTTAGATCTTTTGACTCATCAAAAGTTAAAGCATCACTTTAACTTCATCACTAATAAGCATCACTTTAAAACATTTATCTGATAAATCACTAGCAGTCATATGCTTAATTTGGTTTATGTCGTAAAAAAACTCAAAAATTTCTCCATGGCTCTTAATTTGCTGAAATCTATCACAAATAGAAGTCAACATATATATCGTGTCTCTGGATCATGGTCCATTCTTTCATTATCAGCTTCATAGGCGAATTGTCTTTTCACTTTACTCTTTCTTGATGTTAGTGTGCCTCTGATTTTCGGGTTTTCAATTTCTAACTTTGATGGAACTCTTTTGCGTCTGTCAAATAGTCCTAGAATTTTAAATCACTTCTGAGAAACTTAAAATGGATTTCTGTTTTTTCTAATAATCTGACAGCTTGATACACTCAAATTAATATCAATACTCTGCAGTGATTTGCTGACTACGTTGATGTGAAGTAAAATGTCATGCCATACCTATTACCACAGAGCAATGAAAAGTAAAATCATGTATTTGATTTTCCAAACAGCTTGCCTCATGAGCAACCATTTTATAGTTGGTTTTATTGACAGTGATTTCTACAAGAGCATAGATTTCTTCAAGATAGATTTCTTAAATTTGGTATTTGATCGGAGTAATTGAATCAATTCTCATCTAGTTCCCATCTACATAGTTTCGGACAAAGGTTTCAATGTTATGCTAGAAAGATGATTTTTTAGTATAGCCCAACGATGAATACATAGATGGTGAAAAAAAGTTGTAAATTTTGTGACTACAAAAGACTTACTTGGAAAAGAAAGAAACTGCAAACTGTGAGACACCAGCATCGTTCGCGACTTAGTTGAGTGAATGGCTAGAACATGGGTCAAAAAGTTCTTCCCTTTCATGTTTGCCCCATTATCATACCCTTGTCCTCTCATATCGTCCAAAGGTATTCTCAGTTTCAGTTCATTCAGTTTTTGCAAAATAACTTATGTCAGCTTAGCAATAAGCTTCAGTCAGATTTTTCAAATTATTATATCCATTTTCAGTAAATTTAATTTTAAGTGAATTCAGTGAATTTAATTTAGTTCTGGTTCTGGTCTCATTATTATTATGCGATGAAGAAGGCAGTGTTGTCGATTTCCCGTCGAATAAACCTTCCAATTGTTATTGCTTCACTTAATAATCCTCGTTTTTACAGTTGCATTTTTGATGCTATTGTTCATAATATTGATTTTTTATAATATTAAAAACATAATTTATTCTTCAATTTCAAAAATTGGCTGTCCTCTTAAAATTGCCGCCCCTAAATTCGCCGCCCTGGGCGGCCGCCCAGTTCGCCCACCCCTGGGACCGGGCCTGTTAAGTGATAAGAATGGGAGAGGATAGGCTACCAAAAAGAGCACTGAATGCTAGAATGCAGAGAAAGAGACCGGTTGGAAAGCCCAGAAAACGCTGGGAAGACGAAGTAAACAGCGACGCACAAGCCCTTTTAGAAGTCCGTGTAGAGGCAAAAAATAAAGGAGGCCAAGGCTCAATTTGGGCTGTACTGTCGTAGAAGAAGAAGAAGAAGAAGGTAATATGTTGAACAGCAGTAGTGATAGTATACATCCCTGATGGACTCCACGTTTTATTTTGATATCGTCGGATTCTCCTGCCTCTATGGATAGATGATGTTTGATTCCAATTCCAGTACATATTGCTAATAAATCTTACATCACAGGTGTTTATTCCAATATCGGTTAATATCTGCATCAGATTGTCGTGCTTTACTTAAAACATGACTACATATATATATATATATATATATATATATATATATATATATATATATATATATATATATATATACGTCTTTATATCAAGGCGAGATCCGACTAAATCGAGGACAACCCGAGATCCACCAATAGGAAATTAATTATTGGAGTATGTTGTTCATAACTATCTTTATAATTAACATATTAATCATGGCACACTTAGAGGGGAAAAGATTTTTGTACTTAAATTTTTCTGATAAATTTACAGCGAAACGAGATCCGTAGCTGAAACGTAAAGGGGAGGACTTATATACCAAATTTTAGATATTTACCGATCAACGCGAGATCACACACTGATGCCAGCTCTAAAGAGTATTAGTCGAGCGATTGGAGCTCGTGTTGTATTGTATATTTCCCACGATATACAGATATACAGCGGGCGGAGTCAATGACGGCACCAACAGCGTTGTCTCGAATTCTTTATGTAACTTTTAAGTATCGCTTCTTTTGTGTCTTTAATGTCTACGATTTACCTTTTAGAAAGTCCCCTAGTTTTGTTACATACATAAGGGTGTGAAAAAAGAAAAAGAATACTTCACAAATAATAACCATTTAATAATGATAATTATTTGCAATACAATATTTTAAAACTATACATTAATATTCTTAAAAAACACTTACTACGAAACCAAAATGTAATTATTATATTCTTAAATAATACAAATTGTTACAAAATAATTATTTAAATGATTGCTTGTTTTAAAAATACATTACAAGAAAGTAAACATTTTTATAGTTATTATTAAAGTTTAAAAAATAAAATAACTCAATATGTAATTATTATTTGGTAGTTAAAAAATGATTTTAAGTAAAATGATTTAAAAGATAAAAAGAAACACACATAATTTTCAGGGTCAACTCCTAATTGCATGAAAATTTGGATTTAGATTCTACCCATCCCCCACTTCAAAGTTGAATTTGTGCCGTTGATTGCTTTTACTTGCAGGGTGAAAAAATATACGTTTAAAATAAGTCCGGAAACAGATCTGACTAACTTTAAGCAACTTTTGCTCTATAGAGTTTTTTTAACTTAGGTACTAGGTTAATTCAGTGGTAGGTACTAGAGTCACTTGCGACTAAAAATGTTTACTTTTCAACAAAAAAAAAACACGTTTTTCGGCGGTTTTTCGCAAATACTCAAAAAGTAAGTATTTTATCGAAAAAATATTCTTGGAAAAAATGTAGCATATAAAAAAAAACGAAAAAATGGTATATTCTTAGTCTATAGAACCAGTAAAAGTAAATTTGTAGCTCATAAAAAAGACGATCTTATCCTTCAAATTCCAAATCAAATATTTTAACGTGATACATAGTACCAAAAAATGAAGCTCATGAAATGAAATGGGAAAACCCATTAAAATTTTTTTAAAGTGTTTACAAAAAGGTTTATTATATTTTATAAAAGTTATATACGGGTAGGAAAGACAACGGAACGAATTTTCGAACGTTTAAACAGACGACATCCCAGATTTACCAATTTCTGGACAATTGATCCAAAGGCTGGATTCTAACAATGAAACAGTTGTGGATTTTCAAGTTCTCGATGAGAATCAGAATGAAAAAACATTAGTGACCTCGAGTATGATGGTTTGGAGAATTTGGCTGGTTATATCTGCCATAAATTGAAGGACTCCAGTAGTCAATCCGAAGATGTTTCAACGTACACGTGGGTTGATCATTTGAGTAAGTGTGGTTTATGTAAACCATCAGACACTCTCTTGTCATATATTAAGTATACCCTATTCCACGAACATACGCCTGTTTTGGATTACTTCGAAAACGAATATTTTACTGTGCAAAATAAGAAAAACGAAAGTAAATTGCAAATTACATTGTTGTTTATTGGAATAATAATTATTAGCGCCATTTACTTTCGTACTTCTTATGTTGCACAGTAAAATACTCGTTGTCGAAGTAATCCAAAACAGGCGTATGTTCGTGGAATGGCCCATAACTGGAGACAATTTTTCCTTCCACATGAATGGTGATTCCATTTTGGTAACTAAAAATTATTTAGAAAACCTTATGTCCAAAAGTGTAACTGTAGACTGTTCTAACAAAGCGAACAAGTTATTTTTTAGGTCTGGGATGTACTTCCGAATTAAAGAATTAAACAAGTCTCTTAACAACCTGACATTGCGTAAAAGAAAAATTATGAAAACTGCTACATAGTTGCTGTATGTACATCTATTTCACATGCACAAAATTTAAATAAAGTGCATGGCATGAAAACTGTAAAACTTGTTTTTGTCTTTTCCAAGCCTCTTACTTAAATCTGATGAAATACATTATTTTGTTTTTTTATCAATCCATTAAATTTATGGTTTTATTTTGGGGCTTTTCTTCCCCTTGGTAAAAATTATATTTACTAATGTGTAGGCCACTAATCAATTTTTGCCAACTAACGAAATATAATAATTTTATTAGATATCGATTATATGAATATTTTTATTTTCCGGATACCAATATAATCAAGAAACTGGGAACTTTAAAAATTACTGAAAATCAATTTAAATAAAAGTAAATAGTTTAATAATTTTCCTCTAAACTATAAAAATCACGTAGTTTCTTTTAGTCATAATTCATTCATTTGTACTATTCTCAAATTTCATTCGCTTTCGTATTACGAACGCATAGACGGGACTATGCTTTACCCTGTTGCTGACGTCATGCGCCAATCGAACGAGCTTACGTAACTAGAATATCAGGGTGTGCATATTTCCGCGTCCCGGTGAATTCGTATCTATTTTAATCCCCCATCCTAATTACAGGCCAACTGGCAACTCTGGTGCGCAGGTAATTTTTAGATAACCCATTAACTACCGGTGAATTGGTAACTTTCATTTTTTAAGTATTGTTGATAATCTAATATCGGTATTCCAGGTATTTAGCGCTGCACTCCTAGAAAATGGAAAAAATGGCACAGGAAGTGAAACCGATCATGAAACGAAACGCAAAAGAGAAAACTTGGATGATTGTTTTAATAGAAGTAAAATTAAAAAACGGTCACCAAGCAAAGCAGGCAACGAAAACAAGGAAGACATGGAAAATGTTATGATTACAATAATGAAAGAGCTAATGAATAAAAACGATGAAATGCTTCAGGAAATAAAACAAATAAGGAAAGAATAACAACAAACCAATAAAGAGTTAATGGATGTAAAAGCAGAGAATCAAAAACTAAAAAAAGAAGTAAAACAGCTACATGAAAGAATGGAGCAACTGGAGAAATTTAGCAAAAAGAAAAGCTTGATCGTAACTGGGTTGAAAGTAGAAACAAATGATTATAAGAAATTAAAAGAAGAAATGGAAAATTTTATAGCCCAAGAGTTGCAAATACAAATAAAACTAAGAAGTGCAAAAAAATAGGAGAAACAGTATGCGCAATAGAAACAGAAGCCCTCACGGATAAAATGGAAATCCTAAACAAGAAACGTAAACTAAAACAGCATAAAGATCGTATCTATATAACAACGATTGGACATCCAAAGAAAAAGAAATACAAAAGGAAATAACTAAAATAGCAAAGGACGAAAGAAGCAAAGGTAAACAAACGAAAATCGGCTACAATAAATTAATAGTGAATGGCAAAATCTAGATATGGGACGAAGAGAGAGAACAGCTGATAAAAAATTCAAAAAACTAATAAACGAAGAACAGCAGCTGAAATATGAAATTGACATGGCAAAAAAGACTCGGAAATGCAAACGGTTAACGAAAACAAAATAACGCACACAAAATAAAGAAATAATCTCAATAAGAAGAAAAGAACAAGACCCATTAGAATGGGATCTTGAAATATTAGAACCATGCTGGCAGTAGGTAAGATGCAAGAAATAGCTCTTGAAATGAAAAAATACCAACTAGAAATGCTAGCCCTACAGGAAATACGATGGAAAAAAGAAGGAAAAATTGAGAAGAAAAACTTTAGCATGTATTATTCGGGAGAAAACAAACAGGAAACGAATGGTACGGCATTTATGGTGAACAAAAAAATGAGGGAAAAAGTGATACAATTCAAAGCAGTTAATGAAAAGATATCTTACATAAGAAAATAAACAAGCCAACATCTCGATAGTCAATTGCTATGCACCCACCGAAGAAGCAAACCAAGAAGATAAAGCAGAATTCTACGACATCCTGAAAGAAACCTGTGAAAATATTCCGAGGAATGACATATTAATAATATTGGGTGATTTTAATGCAAAGATCGGAAAGGAGGACTATAATCGTAATGTAGCTGGCAAAGAAACCATTCATGAAACTACGAATGATAATGGAGGAGAAATCTGCAACCTAGCAGCAGCAACAAACACATATATAGTTAGTACTGGGCATAAACATAAAAAAGAACACAAAATAACATGGATGATACCAGGAAGAATGGATGGAAACCAAATAAATCATACTCTAATTTCGAAACAGTGGACACAAATAGTACAAGACGTAAGGTCATATAGAGCGGCAAATGGAGGCACTGACCACATATTGTTGATAGCAAAACTTAAGATGAAAATAATCAAAGCAAATAATCATAAGGAAGGAAAAAGGAGGAAATGGAATATAGCCAATCTGAAAACGCAAGAAACAAAGCAACAAAATACAGAACAACTGGAACAGAAATTGGGTCAGTACGAGCACATAGAAATAGAAGGAGAACGGAAAAACATAAAGAACAGCATAATAGAGACAGCAGAACAAATAATAGGATTCCAAAAAACAAAGAATCGAAAGAATGGTTTGATGAGGAATGTCACCAAAAAAGTCAACTGAAGCACCTCGCAAGAAACAAATGGCTACAAAGTGCCGAACAGGAACAACTGGACCAATATAGAGAAGAAAAACAAGAAGCATTGAAACTCTATAGAAGAAAGAACAACACATGGATCTCTGAACAAATGCAAGAATTAGAAACGAATAATAAAGACAACAAGAAATTGTTCGAATAGATAAAACAACAATACAGTACCAAAAAATCTGTCACAAAAATAAACAAAAAAGATTGGGAAAAACATTTCACGGACCTATACAAAAACGACAATAAGGCATATTCAGAGGATGAGGATATAAGAGATAACAGAGATAAAGAGGAAGGCGCACCTACTTATCAGGAATTCATGGAGGTATTAAAACAACTAAAAGTAAACAAAACGCCAGGGCCAGATGAAATCAACAACGAACTGATTATCAACGGAGGAGAGGAGCTCACGAAGCGAATGCACAAGTTAATGGTTACAATTTGGAAGGACGAAAGCATGCCCATAGAATGGAAAAACGGACACATCGCACCAATCTTTAAGAAAGGAGATCCAACTAAGTGCTGCAACTACAGACCAATTATGCTAATAAATACAACGTATAAGATATTGACCACAATTATAAGAAACCGACTAAATCAATACACAGAAAAAATTATAGGACCATACCAACAGGGTTTTAGAAAAGGAAGATCAACAATAGATGCAATACACGTACTGACACAAACAATTGAAAAAAGCTATGAACATGACATAGAATTACACATACTATTCATCGACTTCTAACAGGCCTTCGACAGCATATACAGACAACAATTATTAAAATAAATGAAAAAATGGAGATACCGGCAAAATTAATAAGACTATCTAGAATGACAATAAAAGACTCAACAGCAAAAGTTAAAACAAATGAGGGCGATACAAATGACATCAAAATAGAACTTGAAGTAAGACAAAGAGACAGTCTGTCAACGACAAACGACACTATTTAATATCGCTCTAGAAGGAGTAATTAGTGACACAGGGCTGAAAACGACAATCATTCAAAGCTCAACACAGATCATAGGATATGCAGATGGTAGCACGAGATAAAAAAAGACTAGAACAGGCACTTTTGACCCTGGTAAGAGAAGCAAAGACGAGAGGATTAATAATCAATCAGAATGAAACAAAATATCTTATAAGCAAACGAGACAATGTAAACAGAATAACAGAAATAAAGATAGGTGAAAATACATTCCAGAGAGTAGATTGCTTCAAATATCTGGGGGTGATGGTGGACGGCAAAAACGGAAGGAGTATAGAGATAAACGAAAGAATTAAAGCAGGTAATAGAGTATATTGGAAATATCACCAATTACTCAAAGACAAAAACCTGAGCAAAAAACAAAATCAAAAATATACACAGCAGCAATCAGATCAGTGATAGCCTATGGAGCAGAAGTAATGTGCCTTACGAAAAAAGACGAAGAAAAGTTAAGAATAATTGAGAGAAAAATTATGAGAAGAATACATGGCCCAGTAAAGACAGACACAGGGGAATATAGAAAGCTGATGAACCATGAAATAATAAATATAAATAAAGGAGAAGATATAGTAAAATTCATTAAAGCACAAAGGCTCAGATGGTTTGGGCACACACAAAGAAGAGGGGTAGAAGAACTGATCAGGAAGATAATGAACTGGAAACCAGTAAAAAATAGACCAAGAGGAAGACCAAAAATAAGATGGGAAGATCAACTGCTAGACGATATATCAAAGATGGAAATTGCAAACTGGAGAGAAAAGATTCAGGACCGGAGAGAGTGGAAGAAGATAGTAGAGAAGGCAAAAAAACATCACAACCTATGAACTACGACCTAAAGGAAAAGCGGACTAATTTACCGCGTGAAATGGATGAAAAGAGCTCATATTTGAGCGAACTATACTCTAACAAGAGTGAACGGTCCATATAATAATTCCAGGTATGTACCTGTATAAATTACCCTTCTTGAAGTTGGTGTAAAAGGTATTCATCATTTATGTATTGTCTTTTGGAAGGATTACTAGAGAAAATCCAAATAAATTTTGAAAAAATGGCTGAAATCGCTGAAATTCTTGTAACAGATTTCGTAATGAGTGAACATGGGTGTAAGTTATTGGTGGTAAATGATTTTAAATTTCACTTAAAGAAAGTGCTAAAAAGAGGAAAACATTTATGGTACTGTTCTGCATCTGGTTGCCACGCAACCTGTTATACCGACGGTTAGTTTTTTTTAAATATTTTGAGTAGTAACTATGTTGGTTATCAACAATTTGATGTCAAAAATGCACATTTTGCCATTTTTTGTCTACCAGTAAGAAGAAAAACATTCAAAACAAAATTTAAGATAACCGCATTATAGAGCATGTAAAACAATTTAAACAAGGTTTTATAAATTTCGCTATACTTAATTGTTGCTTATAAAACTATAAATTAAGTCAGTTTAACGTTAATATAACTTATGAAAAATACAACTTATATCTCGATTTTACGTGAAATAGCTCAAAGCAATGAGTAAAAATACACGGTTTTTATGACACTCAGTGTAACTACGTAACAATTGTTTTAGTTTCTATATGGACGGAATAACAAAATTTATGTAAATCTGACCAATTTTTTCTCAATTTAATTATTTATTGACAATTTAAATGAAAAATAGCCGATTTTAAGAATTTTCGTCTACATATAAGTTACAATATTTTACCAAAAAACTGAAAAAAGAACCGGTGAGTTTATTGAAATAGCCTTAAAATGAGTTGAAGTAAAATAGAATTGGAGCTTTGTTTATCAATAAACATTAATGAAAAGTATACATTTGCGATAGGCTCTGTGTTGGCTTAATCCGTTACTATTCAAATTTATTTCTTACGTTTTAAGCTAACTACCTGAGGTACACCTAAACCCTAAAAATGTCATCAAAACGACGATTTTGAAGCTATTCCGACTGGATTAAAGAAGCTATTATCGATTCAAACAAAAGTTGTGTATTTTTATTTCTAAATTTCAACTATTTAATTAAAAATAAAGGGTTTCAGTTGATAATTCAAAGTTGCTACACCCACCGCTTTCGCAGGCAGAATAAGAACCCTGCTATTGCATAAGTATATAGATTTTGAAAAACCATTAAAAAAGCATTCCAAAGTTTTTTCGATATGCCGTCTAGTTCTCGAGATATTTGACAATCGCCTTTCTGGACAGAGCCCTTAAATAATGTAAATATTCTTATTCAAGCTAGACATAAGCCGAGTGAGAGAGCTGACCGTGAAATTCATTTGCGATGTTTCCAAATTTACCGGATCTCGGGTTGTCTGCAAAATATATATTTAGGATATACACAACGGATCGCGCGCGCTGCCCTCTACAGCGGATTTAGTGGAACCACTGCAATATAAAATTCACCAAAAGGGGTGCAAAATGAGGTCCAGACAAAAATCGATTTCCTTGTACCCCAACCATTGTTATATCGAGATGTCACTATATACACGTGAATACAAGGTGAGATCCAAAATCGGATCTCGCCTTGCAAAACGGATCTCATCTTGTATAGCTTATGATACAAACGGATCTCGCCTTGATATGAAGACATATATATATATATATATATATATATATATATATATATATATATATATATATATATATATATATATATATATATATATATATATATATATATATATATATATATATATATATATATATATATATATATATATATATATTGATGTGATCTTGATTATTGATATGAGATAATATTCTTATATGTCATTTAATTTAATTAATACATTAATCATAATCTAATTAATTTACCAGATCACATATCAATATGTTTTCAATCTCAGGGCGAATTATAAAATTAATTACTTACTCTCGTGGCTTCTAAGTATTTCTCAATGGTTCCTAATCGGGATAGGAAAGAAAAGAGTAAAATAATACACACATATGGGTTACAATTATAATCAAAATATTGTTTATTTTATTTAAATGGCAATCACTGCTTAATATTTGCTAGATCTTATTATTCTTAAACATAACATTTACAAATGGGAATCTTATTTCCTTTTGGTTTCCAATTGAAAGTTTTTATTAACATTTAACTATTAGGATTTATTAGCAACAATTCTATTTAAGTTTGATGAAGCTTTTCTGATATTATTTATTATGTTCTTCAATTTATAATGTGGTATTTAATACGAAAAACCCATACATTCATGTCCAAACAAATGAGACTGACCTTTTTCTGGTGAACTGAGAATGTCTTCACACAAGACCCGTTTCCTGCTATCCTCGGCTGCGATCAAAACCTCGTCCTGGCTTTCAGTAATGTTCTCCTTTGAAACTAGCTCGTATAGCTCTCGTTTCCTGCTTCTGTCGTGATGCTGTGTTCTACCTTTTTCGAAACTGCAATCAGCTACCGGGAACTCTTGGCTCAAGGAGGTTCTTTTACTCTCAACCTGGCCTACCTCTCGTTCCACGATAGATACTCCACACTCAAGGAACTACACCGGCTTTCTCACTCTCCGTACACTACCGTCTACTACTGGACTTCCCTTCTCGACAGCTCCTAACATTCTGATCTATCTTTTTCATCCATTCCCCTACTTTCTAAATATCCCTTCCAAATTCACAAATCAACCTTCCACCACCAACTCTCATTCTCAGTATTCCTCAAAACCAATTTTTAATCTTTCTAAATATGCTTAATGGATTTCAAAAAAGAAATAGTTAATTCCCATTCTAAAATTACTTTCTACTATTTACAAAATTTAATGACCTATTCTCTATTTCAACTGAGTCTTATTTAGCATAGGCTAATGATCGAACCTTCCGCGAAAAACGATCATGAACTATTATTAGGCTTACCATAATTAAGAAGAGCCAAACCGGGACGCAGAAGATGAAGAGGCTCATTTTCGTTTTGCTTTTCGTTTAGTTTGTGTAAAAAATGTGAATATATTTTTTATGAGAAAAAGAGATAAAGTACAATACAAACAACACTAAAAATTTGACCAGTTATATTATTTATTTATTTTTATAAAATTATATTTGCCATAAAATTCAGTACATGACATGTTCAAGTTGAGTTTGCACGTAAACAAGGCATATTCTTCCTCCCGATCGTCAGACCAAATTTTTTTCATCCGTGAAAAAATTCTCTCCAGTGGCGCTGAAGTACCGGGTAGACACATAGCAAACTCCATAATTTTTTTAATTCAGCACCTCAATACGCTACTTGTGAAAATGGGTGAATAGCTGGACCCATTTCTCGGAATAACTAGTTTCATTAGAATTTTGGAAGAAGCCTTTTACCACAGTATAAAGAGGGGCAGTAGAACCACTCTCCGAAAAATTGGAAGTAAAATCTGTAGTCGCGCATGGCGACCGCGCAATGCTCTTAGTCGCTTTTGCCCCACTCTCGCATTGCTAGTCGCATAGAAACGTACGGGTTTTAACAGGGAAAACCCGCATCCACCACTGGTGAATTATCAAGTGCGTACTGCCGGTATTACTTCTTGAGATCAAAGTGCCGACAGAGAAGTGGTTTTACTGTCCCTTTTTATACTGTTCCTTTTACCATTAACACCTCATCAAATAACTCATCAATCTTTATTTGGGTTTTCGATTGAGGTTTTTGCATTTTATTTATATTTTTTGCTGCTTTTTCGATGTCACTCCAGTTAAGCTCATTTTTCAAGCAGAACTACTCAAAATCTTCGGCTCCGCCGAAGATCTTTTCCCACAATTCTAAATAAGAAATGCAGCGCTCATAGAAAGCGTGAACGTCACTAATGAAGTTTTCGACATTTATCAACATTTATCGACATTTCAACATTATCATTCAATTTATTTAAGAGTTTTAAAAAAATTTGTTTTTCATCCTGTTTTGAAGATTGTTTTTTAACTTTTGTGAACTCCATACCTACATCTGTCACAGTTGAGTTAGTTTTTTCCATAGACTAAACGGTTTTGTTGAATACATTTAACTGTCCGAGCACAAACCAAAAGTAAAGTGCTCCCAGTTCTGTTGTGAAGAAATTTAGCAATGCGAGAGGGTAGTTTACTTGAGCAAGAAAATAAGATTTCAAGCATTAGTGTAGCGGCAATATCCTTTCCACAGCTGGTAATAAAGACAGCAATCTTGTATTTCCATGTTTCACTAATTTTTTGAACTAGATGACAGCTGTCTCACAAAACTCTTTTAAGTTTGTAACGCGTACTATACGGTATATATACAAAAATATTTGTATATTTTTACAATGATTGCTTGTATTTCGACAGGAAGACCATTAACTGCATGTTGAATTATTTTGTGAACGATGTGTGCGCTGGAACAAATGCCTTTTATGGTAACGCCGATAACTTCCTTGAACCTGGAATAGACGTTGTTGGTGTCTCGCCAGTTTTCCCTCCGAAATTCGTATTACAGTTATCACCACAGAAAGCTGCCATCTTGTTTTCTATTTAGTGTTTTTTTATTATCGACATTATGTGATTTGCCAAGATTTCAGACGTTTCTCCGGCGACAAATTAAAAATCGAGTAACTTGACAGACAGATATTCTGTCTCAGGTACCAAGTACCTAACAACTTTTGGTGCCTGTAAATTGAACATCATGTATGTTTGATGTATCTGTTGAAATGCCCGAAAATTTGCATTCTTTTAGCTCGTTGTGTAGTTCATCTCTTGCCATCGGTGCGAGGTGCAATCACTCCCGTGATGATCGCTTAGCACTTGGTGCGTGTAGACCCCAATTTGGGCTCAAACAGCTTCGATATTTATTTTGAGGAGCAATCAGATGTCTTAAATTTATGTATTATTGTGGATTGCTATATGGAATGCAAAAGTAGCTTCTTTAGCAGCAATGGAAAGTTCATTTTCTACGGGTTCAGCATTTTTGAAAAACGATGTTATGGTAGATGAGCTTGCAATGGTACTTGCGCTGGACTTGTGTTTTGAGCACTTTGGACGATCCTTGATCAATGGCTTGGGTGTCGGTGTTGTTCAAGTTTGACCGGGACACTAATGCAAACCGGCCGGGACGCCGGGACAGGGATCTCAAACCGGGACCGTCCCGGTCAAACCGGGACGTATGGTAAGCCTAACTATTATCTATTTCAACTGAGTCTTATTTAGCATAGGCTAATGATCGAACCTTCCGCGAACAACGATAATGGTACGCGCCATTCACTTTGTTTATTCTCGGCGCATTGTTCCGAGTTCCGTAAGCTTTTTCTAATCACTTCTTAAAATTAAATATAACAATTTGTTGTATACAGGTTGTTCTAAATTTATATGCCCGTGGTTGAGAAAATTGAAAATATTTTATATTAAATTGAATTCTGTTTATAATTATCAAAATTTAATTTTCATATCAAATAGAAATATAACAAATCCCCGCCTTGTATTTGATAAAATTTATCTGCATTTTTAAATAAATTTTCTCGAGGCAAAACCAACTCCCTGTATATTTCCTTACTTTAATCTACGTCTTATACCCCTTCTTCTTGTATTACTCTAATTAGTCCCACCCGTAGAGTAATTGTTTCCTTATTTTCAGTGTCCTCATCCTGTGTTAGAGTGTCGGCTATTATGTTGTCTTTCCCTTTTTCCCATATCAATCTTCTGTCTTTTTCCTCAGATTTTTCACATACTTTTACCGTGTATTCTGCATCCTCGTTTTCATACGCCTCCTCTTCAAATGCCACTGTTTCGATCATATCTTTTTCGCTTTCATTTGTTAGCTTTATTTCTTCTTCTCCTGAGCTCATCTCTTCTTTTGAGGAATCCCAGTTTTCTTTTGCTTTTGATACTCTCAATTTTTCTTCCTCTGGGCTCAACTCTTCTTTTGAGGAGCCACAGGTTTCATTTTCTTTTGTCTTTTTCTGACTTTTTCTCCCTTTTCTTCTTTGTCCTTGCTTCGTTGCCAAATTCATTTCCACTGTTTGTTCTTTACCTGATTCGTCCGTATTTTGTTTCTCCTGTTCCTTGTCCTGTTCTTCTTCTTTTTCTTCTGTTAGATTCATCGTATTATTTTTAAAATCTATCACTACATGTTTTTCTGCCAATTCGTCAACTCCTACTATCATGTCATGTGACATGTTTGGCATTATTACACATTGTAGTGCATACATCTTCTTACCCAGTCGTACCATTACTCGTATGCCTTCATTTATAGTTGCCAATGTCCGTTTGTTTGCGCCCACTAAATTTACCCTAGGTATTTTGTAAATTAAATTTGTTAAGTTAACTTCTTCTATTAGTTTTCTGTTGACCAATGTTATTTCAGATCCAGTGTCTATCATAATTTTAATTGGTTTCTCGTTGATAAATCCATCCACAAATTTTAAATTAACTCCATTTTTCTTTTCGTTGTTTCTTGCCAATTTAATAAACTCCTTGGGGTTACACAAGATTCCTGTTTGATTTTTGGTTTTTAGTGAGCGCCGTCGTGAAAAGACGCCGGTTGCTCATCGTTGTTTATATTTTCGTCATAATGTCTCTCTCCGTCATATTCATCTGTCTGGGTATTATTTACTTCTCTTCTATTTTCTCTTGGTCTGTCGGATCTGTTTCGGTTTTCTCGATATCCCTGTTCATTTTGTCTACCATTATTTCTGTTTTCTTGATTTGCGAGTGTGGTGTTTCTATTCTGGTATTCTCGATTTCTGTCCTCATTCCATTGCCTATTTCTTTGTTCATAATTTCCTCTTCCGTTGTCTCTATTTTCGTTTTCCCTTCTGGGATTAAAATCTCGTCTTGTATAGTCCCTCCTATTTTGATTTCTATCTCTGTAATCCTGTGTTTCTCGGGGCCTGTAATCTTCTCGCGACCTTCTTGATTTTCTTTCTCTTAAACGTGATTCTCTTATTTGTAGGAATTGGCATAAACTATCTATGTCTTTGTAGTTTTGCAATGTGATATGGTCTTCCAGCGTTTCTTCGAAATGTCTTGCAATCAGTTCGACTAATTGTTCCGATGAGTAATTATATTGTAAATGTTTTGCGTTATAGTAAATTTGTAATGCATATGTCCTTTCTGATATACCCATCCTATCATTGTATTTCCCATTTTGCAATTCCTTGTTAATTTCCAATTGATGGACTTTTCCCCAGAAATAATTCAAAAATTTTTGTTCAAATTGTTGCCAACTGTCAAATTCTTCTTCTTTGCAATCGAACCATAGGCTTGCTTCATATTTTAGATGGTTTCTGATAGTTTCTTTTGCTGTTTCGAAATTTCCGATGTGCTGTATTTTCTTTTTCAGGCTATTTATGAACGGCACTGGGTGTAATCTTCTTACATCCCCGCCAAACCTTATCTTCACGTCATCTGTGCTATGTATAACCATTTCTCTTCTTTCTCCTACATTTTGTTGAATATTGATTTCCGCAATCTTTCTTTCCATTTCTTCTCTGATTGCTTGAATAGAGTTTTCAAACTTGTTTTCCAAATTTTCTATTTCCTTTTTCTGGCAATTCGTTATCTCCTTTATTTTGATTTTGATTTCTTTAATCTCTAACTCCTGTTTCTCGCTCTTTTCTGCAATCTCTTCTATTTTTTTAACCATTTCCTTCTTAATACTCTCTATATTTCTGTTGTTTTCTTCTATGGCTTGTTTTGTTTCCTGTTGATTGTCATCCATTTTTTGCTCCACTTTATCCATTTTCTTTGATGTTTCTTCTTGATTTTTATCCATTGTCCTTTTTGCTTCATCCATTGCTAGTTTTGTTTCCTCCTGATTTTTATCCATTGTCCTTTTTGCTTCATCCATTTTTTGTGACTGGATTTGCATCAGTTGTAATAGTTTATCTATTCCTGTTTCCATGATTGTTGTGTCTAAAATATCTTCTTGGTCTGGATTTTCCTCTTGATCTGAATGTTCTTTTTGTTTTTTATTGTTTTTGCTTTGGCTTCTTGTCACAGATATTTGTTTTCAAGAAGTACTGTCCCCGCCAAATATGAAATTTTACTAGTATGTTACCACGACGACTTTTTCTCACCCAAATATTATAAATTGTCAATAAATATATCAAATGTAAATATCGTAAAAATAAAATATTAAATCAGTTATGTAAAATTTGTACCTAAAGAGATCTAAAATTTTATGTTATCAAATGTAAGTATCTCACTTTTTACCACAGGCATATAAATTTTCAAATACCGGCTTTACTCTTTCTATCCTTCAAATTTGCCACTAGAAATACTTTTCAATGCTTTCCACGTTGGACGACAGTTGATGTGATCTTGATTATTGATATGAGATAATATTCTTATATGTCATTTAATTTAATCAATACATTAATCATAATCTAATTAATTTACCAGATCACATATCAATATGTTTTCAATCTCAGGGCGAATTATAAAATTAATTACTTACTCTCGTGGCTTCTAAGTATTTCTCAATGGTTCCTAATCGGGATAGGAAAGAAAAGAGTAAAATAATACACACATATGGGTTACAATTATAATCAAAATATTGTTTATTTTATTTAAATGGCAATCACTGCTTAATATTTGCTAGATCTTATTATTCTTAAACATAACATTTACAAATGGGAATCTTATTTCCTTTTGGTTTCCAATTGAAAGTTTTTATTAACATTTAACTATTAGGATTTATTAGCAACAATTCTATTTAAGTTTGATGAAGCTTTTCTGATATTATTTATTATGTTCTTCAATTTATAATGTGGTATTTAATACGAAAAACCCATACATTCATGTCCAAACAAATGAGACTGACCTTTTTCTGGTGAACTGAGAATGTCTTCACACAAGACCCGTTTCCTGCTATCCTTGGCTGCGATCAAAACCTCGTCCTGGCTTTCAGTAATGTTCTCCTTTGAAAACTAGCTCGTATAGCTCTCGTTCCTGCTTCTGTCGTGATGCTGTATTCTACCTTTTTCGAAACTGCAATCAGCTACCGGGACACTCTTGGCTCAAGGAGGTTCTTTTACTCTCAACCTGGCCTACCTCTCGTTCCACGATAGATACTCCACACTCACGGAACTACACCGGCTTTCTCACTCTCCGTACACTACCGTCTACTACTGGACTTCCCTTCTCGACAGCTCCTAACATTCTGATCTATCTTTTTCATCCATTCCCCTACTTTCTAAATATCCCTTCCAAATTCACAAATCAACCTACCACCACCAACTCTCATTCTCAGTATTCCTCAAAACCAATTTTTAATCTTTCTAAATATGCTTAATGGATTTCAAAAAAGAAATAGTTAATTCCCATTCTAAAATTACTTTCTACTATTTACAAAATTTAATGACCTATTCTCTATTTCAACTGAGTCTTATTTAGCATAGGCTAATGATCGAACCTTCCGCGAAAAAAGATAATGAACTATTATCTATTTCAACTGAGTCTTATTTAGCATAGGCTAATGATCGAACCTTCCGCGAACAACGATAATGGTACGCGCCATTCACTTTGTTTATTCTCGGCGCATTGTCCCGAGTTCCGTAAGCTTTTTCTAATCACTTCTTAAAATTAAATATAACAATTTGTTGTATACAGGTTGTTCTAAATTTATATGCCCGTGGTTGAGAAAATTGAAAATATTTTATATTAAATTGAATTCTGTTTATAATTATCAAAATTTAATTTTCATATCAAATAGAAATATAACAATATATATATATATATATATATATATATATATATATATATATATATATATATATATATATATATATATATATATATATATATATATATATGCATTTGCTACCCATACACCTCCGATTGCTACATCCTTAGTTCGAGTGTGCCTCCGATTTTACGAGTTCGCCTCCGAAATCGGAGGCGAACACGTACAGTCATGTTTCTTGTGCATTTATTTGTTAACACGTCTGTATAAGGCGTTTGCCAATTTTTTAAGTAGAGGTAAAATCGAGTCATTAACGTCTATCGATATACATTTTAGTTCGCCGTATCTGGCGTCAGAGGCGCAGCTTGTTACACGCGTATACTCTGTCGTTAGCCGAAGGTAGTGGGCGCCTCCGATTTATACGCTATGTCCACCGGTTCACTTCGCCTCTTAGTAGTGGCAACATCGCAATCATTTAATCGCATAATGTAGTCGGAACCTGATACACAATGATTATGAATAGCTAGATATAAGACAACGCTAATATTTGTATTTTCTCACCTTAATAGAAAATTTTATGCAAGTTTGCATTTGACTAAATTCGTATAATTTCGGGGTAAATTTATCAGATCCTAAGTAGGTATCTATCTTTATCTATTTATAAAATAGGGCTCGTGATTTAAATTAGAAAGTCTAAAAGGACAAAATTTAACTTTCTTTTCGCGTACATGGCCTTCAATAGTAATAGCACTTAATAGTGATGTAATTATTATGAGTTATACTTTTCTTGTACTAAACGTACCATACAATTGTTTTATGTTTTATTAACACTGTCGTTATTCTTATTACTTTATTTTGATGTTAATCAAACTCGATACTGAAACACAGCTTTTAATGTAAATAATATGAAAAGGAATTAAACAAAAAGTAATCTCAACTACACCAAATTTAAAAAATTAGAGTATTTGTTAATTCTAATACTAACAAACATCGTCATAATCGGGATATCGGGGAATTCCCCTAAGCAAAAGAGGCTCAGTCGATACTATTTCATGTATTTGTTTTGTAGTTAGTAAGTAAAAGTGCTTTCTTATAACTGCAAATAGTGTAGACGTCATCATTAAACGTGAATGTTTAGAAGTAATAGAAGCCGAACAACAGTGCAGTACATAATAAAAAAATAGAAACACGAAAAAGTTAACTATAAGCAAGGAACGATGGATTTCTATAAAAAATGATACAAGAATGAATGCACTAAAGCGTACTATTGAAGTACAAACGTGCTGAAACAAGATTGTTCATCCTGAAAACATCCGACGGATATTACGAAAGAATACTTTCATGGTAGGTATAATAAGCTCGGAAGTAACCTTACATTAGTCAAAATATCGGAAAAATTAAAATGCAAAAATTGAAACATGTGCTCTTTCTTGACGAGAGCAAATTTTACCATAATATTATATTGAAAACAAATTTAAATAAAAGCGTCTAGAAGTTAGGTATTATAGATAGTTTTGTCTTCTACATTGATAACAATTCAAAGCATTCCGCACAAATTGTTAAACAATGGCTATTATAGTTATAATTTAGCGTAGGTAATTCAAACACCGACAAAATCATCTGACTTAAATGCAATTAATAATTTATTTCCTAATTTAGTTTTCCTTATTGAGTTCAGATCCGTTAACATGATATTCACAATAATAATAATAAAAGAAGATATTAATATAAGATATTAATATGAAAGATAGAAGATATATAGAAGATATTAATATAAAATATAAGACATTAATATAAAAATGCTCTTCTAGAAGAATGAAGTAAAATTAATCCTAAATATTGAAACAAATTAGTGAAATCAATAATTGATCCAAACAGGCTTAAAACTGTCATAGCTCAAAGGAACTACTGTTATATTGTGGTAATATAATATTATTATATTATATTATGTGTTAATATTATAATAAAGTGGAGATTGACGATTTTTATTGTGAGCATTAGTATTAACAAATACACAATTTTTTAAAAATTGCTGTGGTTGGAAGACTTTTGTTTAATTTATTTAATATTATTTACATATGTTAAAAGTTGTATTACCACATTGAGTTTATTAATTTAAATTTTAATTTTTTATATACAGTGCGCTGGAGTATATTATAGCATCAATGTTTCGAACTTTACGCGATCCCTCTTCAAGTGACAGGCATAACTTTGACTTTTCTAAATAGGAAAGAACATCATGTGATACATCATTTAAAAGCTTTTGAAATGCTGATTACAAAATTGTATACGTTACTCCTGTTTGAGAGCGTAGGCGCAAAATTTCGATCAAATTCTATTTAAACTCATTTATTTTTTTCGAATTCTGAGGAAACTATTAAGTATTTTTGAAAAGATCAAACGCAGAATTATTACGGAGGGCTGAAAGTCCCTTAGACTAAACAGTTTTTTTGAATAATATATTTGAAATTAAAAATCAGACAAAATTTTCTCTTCTTTTCACCCCTGTGAATTATTAAAATAAACATTACAGAAGTTCTTAGGGAAACCCTCGATATTTTAAAAAAAGACTTATTAGTTTTCTCAGGATTCGAAAAAAATGAATGCAATTGAAAATAATTCGACCGAAATTTTGCGCCTACGCTCTCAAATAGGATTAAAGTATTATATATTTTTGTAATCAGTATTTCAAATGCTTTTAAATGACGTGTCACATAATGTACTTGCCCATTTAAAAAACTCGAAGTTATGCCGATCACCTGAAGAGGAGTCGCGTAAAGTTCGAAACACTGATGCTATAGTATACTATGCTTATTTTAAAAATCGACCTGTCCAAGCGTTTTGCTTATGTGCTAAAAATAAATAAGTTAATAAGGGGGGGTAACACTTATTCCAGCGCACTGTATACAGGGTGAGTCACCACTAACGGGACGGAAGATTACAGCGAAATGGTAAAAGATTTGAAAAAATTTTTAAATTAATAGTTTGTAAATTGATAAAAGCTACATTTTAAAATTATTTTGGAATATACAGGGTGCGCCAATAAATGACGGCGTATCAAAGTTATATTTTTTCTTATGGAACACCCTGTATTTTATTGCATTTTTTAATTGTCCGCAAAAAATAAGGTATAGTTCCATAAGGCTTCCCTATACCTATGTACAGAGTGTTCTGAGTTATGCTGACTTTTCTTAAAATGTAAAGTTTTAAAAGAAGGCTTATTCTTAAGTTATTTAAGAAATTATAAAAATACTACTTTTACATCTTAATAGTTTGATATTGGTTAAATGTATTCCTTGATTAATTATTACACATTTGTCTACAGGGTGTTCAAAATTTACAGTTCCATTATTGGACTATTCAATGTGTCATATGATGCTTATTTTAAATGGAACACCATGTATATTAATAAACAATTATACTAAACAAATTTACCTCTTTCGAATGGTATATGGATGTTCTATACCTAAGTGTCATAGTTTTTGCGTAATTTACAAATATTTAAATTCTTTATCTGTAAATCGATTTTAAAACAAAAGATGAAGTTAATTAATGTCATTGTATGACATTGTCATTTTATGACAATACGGTCTGGTAATAATCTTATAATTAATGCATCCCATGATTGATTATTACACATTTATTTACAGGGTGTTCAAAATTTACAGTTACAGAACACCATGGATATTATTCGCTTATGTAATAGGTACACATTCAAAATGTTTATACAACAAGCGATTTTAAATGATTTGTTTACATTATTTATATAGCTGGTGCTATAGAAGCAAAAACGTTCGAAATTCTTAATTTCATAAAAATATCATCTGAGGTAGTAGGGTAGGAAGTGTAGCATTTACAACATTTTTAATATAACCCCATTTAAAAAAATTCAACTTGGTCAATCCTGGTGACCTAGGTGGCCAAATATATGGACCGAATCTATCTATCCATTTATTTCTAAATTTCATGTTAAGGTTGTTCTTAACATAACGTCAGAAATAAGCAGCAGCTCCGTCCAATTGGAGCCACATGTTTGTTCGCACGCTAAGTGGAAGGTTTTAAGAAGGATCCAAAAAACTTATTTTAAGAAATTTAAAAAAGTTGCTCCATTCAGATTTTCGTCAACAAAATATGGGCCGATAACGTACTCGCTCAGAATACTGCCCCAAACATTAACACTTCATCGGTGTTGGCGATCAACAGTAAAATGTTTGTTTCCTGTATCATAATAAAGTGAAAGCTATGTCTATTAACTAGACAATTATTATGAAAAGTAGGTAGATTCGTCTGTATACAATAAATTCTTAAAAAAATCAGGATCTTCTCCAAATTCTAAAGTCTATAAACGAAAAGTTAAACGTTCCTGTTCTGTCTAATGCTGTTGTAGTTGAGTTTTATACGGATGATAGTGGTTTTTCTTATATATTGTACATACACTCGTTTGACTGATTTCCAATCGACCCGAAATTTTTCTCGTACTAGTATTTGGGTTTTCCGTAACAGAAAGCAGTACATTAAGTTCGTTAACGTCATCAAAAATAAATGGTTTATTTTTATTTAACTTTTCGTATCTATGCAACATTACCATTAGCACAGAATCTATCGAGAAATCTCTTAAAAACGTCCTTTTTGTGTGTCTTCTATCAGGATACTTTTAAGCGTAAACTTTAGAACCTAAGAGACAATTTTAAAAATATTCCCAAACGAAAAGTAGCATGTCTACTCTTTCATAGATAGCGTGATTATTCATTTTTAGGAACAATTAAATTTGAATGTAATTGGCCCTGCCAAAGCCATTTTTAAGTAAAAAAAAAAATTGAATTTCATACACGGATGTTTATAGTTTTGATAATTACCAAAACAGACTGTCATAAACTGACAATGTCATACAATGACATTAATTAACTACATTTTTTGTTTTAAAATCGATTTACAGATTAAGAATTTAAATAATTGTAAATTACGCAAAAACTATGACACCTAGGTATAGGACATCCATATACCATTCGAAAGAGGTAAATTTGTTTAGTATAATTATTTATTAATATACATGGTGTTCCATTTAAAATAAGAATCATATGACACATTGAATACTCCAATAATGAAACTGTAAATTTTGAACACCCTGTAGACAAATGTATAATAATTAATCATGGAATACATTCAACCATTATCCAACTATTTAGATGTAAAAGTAATGTTTTGATAATTTCTTAAATAACTTGAGAATAAGCCTTTTTTTAAACTTCACATTTTAAGAAAAGTCAACATAACTCAGAAAACTCTGAACATAGGTATAGGGAAACCTTATGAAACTATACCTTATTTTTTGCGGATAATTAAAAAATGCAATAAAATACAGGGCGTTCCATAAGAAAAAATATAACTTTGATACGCCGCCATTTATTGGCGCACCCTGCATATTCCAAAATAATTTTAAAATGTAGATTTTATCAACTTACAAACTATTCAATTTAAATTTTTCTCAAATCTTTTACCATTTCGCTGTAATCTTCCGTCCCGTTAGTGGTGACTCACCCTGTATAATAATGTAATATTTTTTGCAATAAACATATTTCAAACGAATGACCATATTTACCGTGAGCCACTGTATAAGTTGAACAATAATATATAAGTTAAAAAATAAAAAATATGAAAAGAAAATTTTTTAAGAAACGCTTTTCTTTAGTTACGAATGACTAAAATTAAAAATCCTATAAAAAAATCAACTAAAAAGCAAAAAATAAACAAAAATTGAAAAAATCTAACACATTCGTCAAAGAAAAGCGTGGAGCGTGTTTATCGAATAAACAGTTTTCGCCCCACGCTTATCTTTAACGAATGTGTTAGATTTTTTCAATTTTTGTTTATTTTTTGCTTTTTGGTTGATTTTTTTATAAGATTTTTAATTTTAGTCACTCGATTAGCTCGCTAATCACCGAAAAAAGGTCGTACAACTCGGGAAACCACCGGGCGAAAGCGATTACGCATTAATAATTTTTATCAATACCAATACCATTAAAAAATAACAGAGAAGGTAAAATACAACAAAAAGTTGCGAAGATTATAAAGAGAAACCGAAGAACTGTACAGTACCTAATAAAAAGGCAGAAAGACTAAAAGAGGGGGTGCATATAAATTCCAAACTAGAAATACGAAAAAGTTAAGTATAAGTATGAATCATATGTCGCAATCGCGATAATTAAACGATAAATTTGGCAACATCTACAGAGTTGGGCCCGCACTTGCAACATCATATAAAATATGCAAATGAGGCCATATAGTACGTTCAGTGTATGGAGGCAAACACGAACTACACAAATAAAATAACTGTATAAAATTAGGTTAATAAATGTTTACCCCTCTTTCTTTGCCTTTATATTATACATCAAAATAAGGTTAATGATGCATTATATGTGCACATACTACCTTTAGTTTTGGTGGAGCGATGGACGTCTGTTGTATGTGCGGAGGCAAAAAGGATACAAATGCACATATATATATATATATATATATATATATATATATATATATATATATATATATATATATATATATATATATATATATATAATATAATAATATCTATAAATTGAAACATAACTAACTATAAATAAAAAAATTGTATCCATTTTATTAATTTTAGATATCGATATTATGCAATTCTGCAGTCAATCTAATAACAGGTGATAATCAGTTCCCAGACCTTATCTTTCACACACAATCCCACTCACCTTAGTCGATTTTTTGCATTGCTGTTAATTTATCTTTTCCTTTCACAATTGATCCAGTTCCTTTATTTTTATTGCGCGATAGTTGGCCGAGCCAGCAATTTTCCTGTTTCATTCATAAATTCACATCGTGATTATATACAGGATGTTAGGATTATTATCAGCCGTTTATCTGTAGTAAACGGAAAGAAAAATCATGTAATTGGAAATATTGACGAGGACATCAGATGGACTTCAGTTATTTTTAAATGACTGTTTGGCATAGTATTGATATTCCATACTTGTTAGTACAGGATTTTTTTACTAATAACTATTCTCTCTGCATCAAGGCGTCAAGTAGTTGTACAAGTTTATATTGTCACGATTGTATATAAATTGTCTTAATCGTATAAATAGTAGATGCTACTGGAAACTCTTTTTCACTAGAATGGGAATAATGTGGTATAAACTAAGGGTATCGTGCAATATACTTAGATAATGCAGCTACGGAAAGTAGTGCAATTTAAGTAAAGAAAACATTCAGTATATAAGTATATAATATAAAACTGTATATAAGTTGCAATATATAAGGTTCTTGAATTCCTAATTATAAAGCATAAAGCTTCAGTGAAAATACGCCATCGGGTTCTATTTTGCGTTAAGGCCTTCACCTCATTTCAAAACTTTCCCTTACCTCTTATCACATCTGTGGCGACACGCTTCAATTACTATTTTACTATTTTTTCAATTGCTAATTTTAAATATTAACTTTCCTTTCTAAACGAAATAATATGGGTCATTTAAAATTCACATGTGTTTCGTTCCTAATATAAAAACCATATGCATAGAAGGGCCTGTTAAGTTTTAAGAAACGAAATATATCCCTATTCAGGTAAAATGCCTTTGCAGTTTTTAAAACACCAAATCTAATAAATTTTCGCCTGTCTGGCCATATGGTAGAACCACATAATGAGAGATTAGTGTTTGTGGTCTAGTTCAGTAGAGTCACAGCAGGCACCCCGTGCGGTCACACCCTCGATAAGATAACAAACCTTCTTTCGAGACATTTTCACGTTCTTTTTACCGATTGAAATAAATATATTATTGACAGACAGTTTGTTGTTTTTACATTTATTTTAATTTCATTTAATTGTTTCCGTGGACAATAAGGCTATTACACGCAACTCAACCACCACGGAACGATTGTATATCATTGTCTTAATCGTATAAATAGTAGATGCTACTAGAAACGTTTTAATTGTTCACCAGAATGGGAATAATGGGGTATAAACTAAGGGTATTGTACAATATACTTAGATAATGCAGCTACGGAAAGTAGTGCAATTTAAGTAAAGAAAACATTCAGCATCGTGAAGAACTTAAATACGTAACAAACTGTATATAAGTTGCATACGGAAAGTAGTGCAATTTAAGTAAAGAAAACATTCAGCATCGTGAAGAACTTAATTCCTAAGTATAAGGAAGAATTCCTAAGTATAAAGTTATTCACTAGATGTGAAAAGAAAAAATGGTGACAAGTGGGTCCAGTGTTGCTACTGCTTGATTCCATACCATGGTTGTGCCAATCGTCTGATGCCGAAGAGTATGTTTTTATGTGCGACATGTGTGGAAACAATGAATACACCATTAATGATTCTGAAGAAGATTAAGTTATTTGTCTACCACCTGTTTTTGTTTTTAATTAATTTTGTTTTGTTTTATTTTTTCAAAATATGGATTTACTTTTCTTGTGTTAAAGAATTCTAATTTTGTTTTGATTTGTTAAGAAATTACCTAATTTTACCTAATAAATGAATTTTTATTATTAAAAAAATTTATGCGCACAAATTGGATTGACACGAATTTACCTTACTTCTATCACGAAATTGAATATCCATATCACGAAATTACCTTACCTGAACAAAATTTAAAAAATATATAAATTATTAAACTTTATAATATTTTACACAAAATAGTAACTTGAAGTTGTTACTGAGTGATAAGTATCCTTATTGGTAATATTTTTACGGTATAAAATTAAAACCTTTAACCGCATTAATTAAATAACCTATAATTATCACGAATATACCTTACTTTACCCTACATGTAAATCTTGTAATTTTTCAATTGTCAATTGTTATTAGTCAGTTCGACTGTTATACCATTTTTTCCTGAGAACTTATTGTTAATCTATCTTCCTCAGAATTTTCAGTTTTATTTTAGTATCTACTCAATTTTTCACGAATTTATTATGATGTAGCTTGTTTTTCTTGATAAATATCTTAATATTGTTGAATTATTGCTATTATGTCATATATGCCAAAAATAGTTATAATAAGGTTTATTATTGCAACATAGTTCAATATTATTGTACTATTACAATCAAGTAATTATAGAACAATAAATAGTACTATGATCAAAAATTGCCATTATAGTTGTATAATTTGTAACTTTTAGTTGAACAAATAAAACGATAATTTATCGTTTTTCTGTTTGGTAGCCATTACTAAGCTGATATTCTAAATCATTATTAAACACAATGAAATTTAAAATATATAATGATGCTCGTTATAAAAACAATTAGTAATTACCTATGAGAAAATAGAAAATATGCAATTCCTATAATACTTATTTCATCAGTTCAATTCCTTGCTAATCAGTTTTTCTTTTCATGAATGAATGAAACATGACGTAAGACTGAGTTTAATGGACTTTGTTTTTAGTTCAGTCACATACTCTTATCATGTCGATAATTTCTTTTCAAGTAAAATCTGTTAGTCAGAGTTAAATAGTCATCGTTTTTATCTGTTTTATATAAATTCCAAGCCAAAAAAAGAACTGCACATGGTAAATACTGACGAGGTCACTAATAGACTAAGAGCTGTTGTAGAAAAAGAATTGCTAATCGTTTTAGGTACCGTACTACAGTAGAGTCCATAATTCAAATAGTAGAGCCTAGAAAAATTTAAATCAAACCTTATGGAAAATCAACCTTTACACTTACGGACCGGATAAACCCCGTTAAGATAGAAAAAATTATCAACAAAACAACAAAACAGATCAACAAAAATTAAAAAATAAGACTCAGTGCAATTTTAACCGACCACTACTTCCCCCTCCTCCACCATTTACAACGTCATTTTTTAGTTTTTATTATTTTTTTTTGGTGCTATGCAATCAATTTAAAAATTTCAAAAAGTTCACACGCATAGTTGAGGATTTTACTCAAAATGTCAAAATATAATTTTACCAAAAAGTTGAAAATTTGGATGGCCCGGAAGCCTTGTCCGGGATGCCGGGACACGACTTCGTAATTCGGGCCATGTCCCAGATTTTTCGGACAAGTTGGTCATATTAGGTATGGTGTTAAGCGTATAGACGTTAAAATGTTATGGCGAGCACGCCACTGTGTGTGTTTTTATTTGAATATCTAGACTACATCGGAGATGATAAACACCCACGCTGATAATTTCGAGGTGTCAGTGATATGTTCCAGGACTATGAAAGGTTTTAAGAAATAGTTTGTATTCATTAATTTAGTATCGTTTTGTACTCTAAGCTGTTATTAACTTAATAAACTTGTGCATTTCCTTCAGAGTTTCGTTATTTAATTCTCCAACGAACACACATCATTTTATACAGAATAAAAGTGGCGCAGTCAGTAGGATTTCCAATTAGAAAAAGTAAAGCCTTTTTTAATCGATTTTGATCGTTAATTGGGAAATTGGAGAATTAGTAACTTAGTATTTGAGTTCCGAGTGTAAGGCCACGAGGAAGGAAAACTGAGGGAACCCGTACATCCCAATGGGGGGGTTATAACCCCCAAATCCCCCCTGGTTACGCCTATGGGCCAGACTAAGGCTACGACCAGACAAGTGACAATTTACGGCGCTGTAAGAGCAGTAAAATGAAGTGCTAGAAATCGGTCCCACAGTGGGTGTAGTGGCTGGCCAGACTGAGCTGTAAATTATCGCGCAGCAACTTAGGATAATAACAATTTTTCACGCTTCACCTTACTGTTCTTACAGCGCCGTAAATTGTCGCTTGTCTGGTCCTAGCCTTAGGTTCTACTATTTAAGTTATAGGCTCTTATCGTGTCTAAAATGATTAGTCAATTTTTTCTATCCGGCTCTTAGTCTATAAATGTTAGTATCTATCTAAAATGTTGGTAAACTTATCACAATCGCAGTACATTTGATTTTTTTTTAATGTAAAAACATCAAATAGATGATTCATACTATTTTCAGATGCTTTTTATCGATATAACAGTTTACTTAATAAAACTGTTAATTCAGTGAATTTGTACTCTAGGGGCCCCCTAGCCCCTGGGAAAAGTTTTGGGGTAGTTCTGATTTCTTTCATATTGGTGCTAAATTCGAATATGAGGTTTGCCGACAAAATTTCGTGACGCAACATTGAAAAAATCGCGAAAAAAGCGGAAAATTTCTGCTTTTGCTCTTTTTAGCTTGAATCTCGAAAACTATTAACTTTTAGTAAATTGTCTGTATAGAATATATTCAGTTGAACCAATCGTATTAAACAACCAGCTATTTTAACTATTCGTGCAAGTAAGTACATATTGTCCAAAAGAGAGATATACGTAGTATCAACCATAACAATGGATGATAATTGGGATTAATATTTTAAGATACTCCTAAAGAAAAATAGACCACAATTTAAAGAGAACAATGAAACGCAAAACATACATATTTTAAATAACAACAAAAGAAGTGGAAGATGTATGTAGATCATCAAAAAATAACAAAGCAGAAAGTTCAGTTAACATCCCTGCAGGTTAATACAACACGGTACAACCAAGCTAGACCTAGGTATACAAGTTTGGCGAAACTTTTCAAAATTGCATTAATAAAGATAATAACCCCAGAAGAATGGAACATTTCTTTCATGTCCACCAAACACTAAAAGGGCAAACGGGATCTACACCCGTCTGCATTTTGTGTGTTTAGTGGTTATGAATGAAATATTCCATTCTTCTGGTGAACGTCGTCACTTATATCTTTATTCTTCTTAAAGTTACTTCTCCTATCGGAGGTTGGATATCATAATGGCTATGGTCACTTTGTTGGCTGCTGCTCTGAATAGTTGCAATGAACTACAGTTAAACCATTCTCTAAGGTTCCTCAGCCAAGAGATGTGTCTTCTACCTATGCTACTTCTTCCTTGGATCCTTCCTTGCATAATAATTCTCAGCAACTCATATTTTTCTCCTCTGGTAATGTGACCCAATTATTCCAGTTTTCTAGTTTTTATACTTTTCATAATTTCTAACTTCTTATTTAAACGTCGTAGCACTTCAACATTGGTAATCCTTTGAACCCACTGAATTTTCAATATTCTTCTGTAACACCACATTTCGAACGCTTCTATTCTTCTTATATGTTGTCTCTTCAATGTCCAAGCTTCCATTCCGTATAGCAATATAGAAAATATGTAGCATCTTAGAGCCCTCAATCTGAGAGGCAACTGAAGGTCTTTGTTTGTAAGCAGTGTCTTCATTTATATAAATGCTTGCCTTGCAGTTTCAATTCGGACTTCAATTCTTCGCTTTGGTCATTTTTGTCATCAACCCAGGTTCCCAGATATTTGTATGTCTTAACTTTTTCTATTTGGGTTTGCTCTATCATTAACCTTTCATTTCCATGTTCTGTTTTTGAGACAATCATAAATTTAGTTTTTTTCTTGTTTATTTTTATTCCAGGGTGTCTGCCATTATAACGGTGTCATCAGCGAATCTTATGTTATTTATTATTCTTCCGTTTATAGAGATTCCATCACTTAGCTCCGCTATCGCTTCCTGAAATATGGCTTCACTGTGCAGTTTAAACAATAGCGGCGACAGAACACAACCCTGTCTTACTTCTCTCTTTATATCAATATTCTCGGATTCTTGTTCTTCTATCTTTCTATTGGCGTTTTGATTCCAATACAGATTGATGATAATGATAATTCGTAAATCTCGTCTGTCTATATCTCTGTTTTTCAATAATTCTATTAGTTTTTCATGTCGGACCCTGTCGAAAGCTTTTTCGAAGTCGGTGAAATAGGAATAAATATCCAGGTTCATATCTAAGCATCTTTGAGAGAGGACATTAAAGGCAAACAATGCCTCTCTTGGTCCTTTGCGGAACCCAAATTGGGTATTATCCATATATCATCTTTATAGCTCAACATAAAATTATTAGACCTTCCGAAATATAGCAAACTGGTCACCCGCATCCTTTGGAGACTTATAAACTTATCACTGCAGATAGGTAAAATCATCACCAACTTGTTTGCCCCAAGACACTGGTTTCTAATGCGGAATATTACTTGTTACCTGTTACACTTGTTGTTCACGTAGTAATCTATTAATTCAGAAATTATTTTATGCGAATTGCTTAAAAATTTAACTGATATAATATATGTACCTATTTACCATTACCATACCATAATGGTAAACTCATCGCAGACATCAAAGATAAACTAATAAGGTTTTGGCAGGAGTACAATATCATGAAACTATTCGACGATGACCGATGACAGAATGATACAAGAAGAATCACAGAAACAAACAGGGCCGAAAATAATAATGGGCGAATTAGAACAGGCAATTAGAAATGCAAAGACCGCAAAAGCAGTAGGCCCAGATCAGATACCCACTGAGCTAATTAAATGCATTGACGAAGAAACACTGCATATACTTTTAGATCTATTCAACAAGGTATATACAACAGGAGTAATACCCCAGGATTGGTTGCTGTCCACGTTTGTAACACTACCAAAGTCAGTACATCCGACAGAATGCTCTAAGTATAAAACAATTCCCTTAATAAGCCACAAACTTAAGATATTCCTCAAAACAATGCATGGAAGACTGTACAAAAAAATAGAAGAAGATATAGATGACACCCAGTTTGGATTCAGATGAGGACTAGGAACGAGAGAGGCTCTGTTCACTTTTAACGTTCTCGCGCAAAGACGACTAGATATGAACCAGGCTCTCTATGGCTGCTTTATAGATTATCAACAGGCTTTTGATAGAGTACGACATCAGAAACTCGTAGGACTTTTAAAAGAAAAGAATGTGGATAGTCGAGATATACGGAGTATTGTCAATCTGTACTGGGATCAAGAAGTTAAGGTTAAAATGTCGAAACGGAAACCATAGAAACAAAAAGAGGTGTTAGATAGGGTTGCGTGTTGTCTCCATTGTTATTCAATCTGTCTGTACAGCGAAGCTATTTTTAAGAAAGCAATATCAGATGAAGAACAGGGTATATCAATAAACGGAAAAATCTTGAACAACATAAGATTCGCAGACGACACCGCTATTTTTGCAGACAGTCTAAACGATTAGTAAATAGATTGCTTCAAGTCAGTATAAAATATGGACTACAAATGAACGTTAAGAAAACCAAGATCATGATTATGTCTTAGCAACACACAGTAGGAAGGCTAGATATCGAGGGAAAACAAGTAGAAAGAGTCAATAACTACAAATATCTGGGAACCTGGGTAAATGAAAACAATGACCAAGGTAGAGAAATCAGGACACGCATTGAAATTGCAAGCAAAGCATTTATAAAAATGAAAAAAATTTTTGTTATTCGAGACCTTCCTCCGGAGCTGAGGATAAGAGCCTTAAGATACTACGTGTTTTCGACTTTGTTGTAAGGAATAAAAAGCTGTAGACACTAAAAGTAGACAATATAAAGAAGTTGGAAGTATTTGAGATGTGGTGCTATAGAAGGATTTTTAGTCCAGAGAAATAAGGTTTATGTCGGGACACTTGAGCAGCCAGGTTGCAAATGGGTTTTTTGGGTACTATATAAATAAGACATTATAAATACAAAAATGCCCGTCACAGTTCGGACGAGAATTTTAGTTATTAACAAAAAATATAATAAGTGTCAAAAAGGCAGTTTTTTCTTTTAAATCGGTACAGATAAAAATAGGGTTATTAAATATCTTATTTAGAGTATTCATCTTTTAGTAGATGAGCAAAGATGTAAAATGGCAGTTTTTAAATTCTGGTCCGATCATTTGTTGCTTCGCTAATTGCAAAAGAAAATAAAATTTCGAAAATGAACTTAAGCCTTTGATATTGCACGAAAAGTTGAGTCAATCAGTACATATAATGCCCTAAAAATTTCATGATTATTCGGCGATTAGTTTATATTTTATTCAATTTGTTTATCCCAAAGAGCTTTTTTTTGCAATGTTATTGTTCAGAAAATAGTAATGATACAGCAATTCTGTGGAAACCTCTTGAAAGAAGAATACTTATATTTTTAAAATGTTTAAACAAATTAATAAAAAGTCATTTTTATTATTCCGAAAACATTTTACTAAAGTAGAGTCATTTTTGGCTTCCAAACAATTTGAATAGCTTTGTTAATATTAGCTGTAGAGTAAATCTACTTTGGGATTTCAAAAGCTAGAGTATTTTTACACGAATTTTCAAAAAAAAAAACCTTTTTGTAGGTTAATTACAGTCAAAGTTAGCCATTTTTTTAATTAATCCGCAGTTACTTATGTATGCATAAAATTCTCCTGTAACAGTGCTAGTTACCATACTCCTCCGAAACGGCTTAACCGATTTTTATGAAATTTTACACATATATCCTGTAGGACTGAAAATAGGTTTTAACCTATTTTTCATACCCATAAGTTGTAAGTGGGGTTACCCCCTGAGTTTTTTTTTTTATTTTTTGGACAAAATTGCCTATCATAATTTTGTATCATGTAGCATTAAAATATATATACAACCCTTAATTTTCACTCTTCTATCGCCAACCACTATTTTTTAATAGCCATATATATAGTTACATCTATAAAATTCTCCGGTCGCAGTGTTAGTTGCCATACTCCTCCGAGACTGCTTGACCGATTTTTATGAAATTATATATTATGTATATTCGGTAGGTCTTAGAATCGGGCGTAATCGAGTTTTCATATCCCTGAGTGATAAGGGGGGTTCCCCCTAACATTTTGTAATGTTTGGTAGGAGTATGTATATAGGGTGAGGCAGATAACTGGCCTATTAGAAATATCTCGAGAACTAAAGGCAACAGAATCATGAAAATTGGAATAAAGGGGTTTGGAAGGATGATCTATTAAATGAAAATATTTTCATCTCTTTGCAACTTCCGGTTATACCGAAAGTTGCTTATAACTTCGTTTTTTTAAATGGGACACCCTGTATATTTTTACATTTTTGGATTCTCTTCGATGTCTTCTTTCTTAAAATATAAGGTTTTGTAGGGTATTTTAAAAGATAATTACGTTTTTTTATTAATTTCGTAGCAACATTCACACCCTGTAGAATTGTAGTAGTTTGACATCTAAAACTCTACTTAGTTCAAATGATTTTTAATATATCTACTATTGTTAAGAATCATTAGTATAGCCAAATTTTTAATTTTAGTATACAGGGTTGGTCGAAACTCGGAATGAGTATTTTCTGAGTTTTCTTAAATGGAACACCTTGTATTTTTGTATTGTAGTGAAATGATATTTTATAGTACTTTTTTATTTCTTAAGCATTCCCTATACCTAACTGCTTTAATTTGTGAGTTATTGGTGATTCAAGCTAAACATTCATTGCAACAAAAAATACGTAAAATTTTATTAGGTTGGCCGTGAAAATACTCAATCCCAAATAATTTTTCAGAAATAAATACATATTAATCCAGACTGGTCCTTAAAATTACCAATAATGGTTTAGCTATCGAAATACCTACTTAGTTAAGATTGTTGGTGCGATTAACAATTAAGCACAAATTAAAGCAGTTAGGTATAGGGAATGCTTAAGAAATAAAAAAGTACCATAAAATATCATTTCATTATAATACTAAAATACAGGGTGTTCCATTTAAGAAAACTCAGAAAATACTCATTCCGAATTTCGACCAACCCTGTATACTAAAATTAAAAATTTAGCTATACTAATGATTCTTAACAATAGTAGAGTATATTAAAAATCATTTGAACTAAGTAGAGTTTTAGATGTCAAACTACTACAATTCTACAGGGTGTTAATTTTGCTAAGAAATTAATAAAAAACGTAATTATCTTTTAAAATACCCTGTATAATATTACAAAACCTCATATTTTAAGAAAGAAGACATCGAAGAGAATCAAAAAATGTAAAAATATAACGAAAAAATGTCCCATTAAAAAAAAAACGAAATTATAAGCAACTTCCGGTATAACCGTAAGTTGCAAAGAGATGAAAATATTTTCATTTAATAGATCATCCTTCAAAACCCCTTTATTCCAATTTTCATGATTATGTTGCCTTTAGTTCTCGAGATATTTCTAATAGGCCCTTTATTTGCCTCACCCTGTACATAACGTACTCTAAAGGACTACGAGTACATGTAAATTAAAAAAATTATGATCAAAATACATCAACAACCTCCGGAGATATTAATCGCAGCATATGTTTGAAAAATCAATTTCATTCTTTGAGTGCACGGATTTTAATATTTCCCCTTCACCGACCACGAATCGACTTCGTTAGGACGTCATTTTTAAAGCTTTAGTAACCACTCTGTTAAAGATCAAAGTTTACTCAAACTTGTACACATAAAATATATACCTTTAACTTCAAAATGGCGCTAGTTAGGTTGCTTAATTGTTATAAACAAATTAGCTGTGAATTAAATAAAAAAAGTGGATCACTTTGACCGTAATTAACCAGGCAAACAGTTTTTTTTTTGAAAATTCGTGTAAAATACCAGCTTTTCAAATCTCAAAGTAGTTTTAGTCTACTGTCAATATTAACAAAGTTATTCAAATTGTTTATAAGCCAAAAATGAGTCTTCCTTAGTAAAATGTTTTCGGTATGATTAAAATGACTTTTTGCCTTATTTTCCTGGTGTATTTGAAAATACCATGGATCCAATGAGTTACGAATGCAGAAGTGTTAAGAAGGCTACAAAATGATTGCGAGTGCGAGGTAATAAAGAACATCAAAACAAGAAAGCTGGAATATTTGGGCCACACTACCAGAGGTGCCAAATATAAGATACATATTAAGGCTCATAATCATATAATGAATAATGCAGGGAAAAATTAAGGGTAAAAGATCCATAGGTAAAAAAAGAATTTCCTTGCTGACAAACTTAAGAGTGGTATAGTTGCAGCTCAGTAGATCTTTTCAGAGCAGTCGCCAATAAGGTACGGATAGCTGTGATGATAGCCAACCTCCGATAAGAGAAGGAACTACAAGAAGAAGAATATACCTATTTATTCGGGTGGCTCACGGTGAGAGACCCGATTCAGAGTCTAACCAAAACTTGCATCCTTCTCTCTTATCATCCAACCAAGCTTGGTAATCGACAATGGCGGAGTTATCTATACTAAAGACTTCATATCAGTCAAATGATGTAATTTTATAAAGAGAATTAAACATCCTGATTGATAACCCTAGCAAAATAAGTATATTTTATACTAAATGATTTAATTCAAGGTGGGTCTCAAAACTGATCTCTAGCAAACAGCATAGAGAATGAGAGAAAAATATTTCGTTCTTCTCACTAGTCATGTTTGTATCGGTAAAATACCACTCGTAAAGCAATATAAAAACCGTACATTATTCTTGATTCTTTATTTCACCCTTAGTGTATATTCTTGTCCATTTTCCCCATCTTAAGAGGGCATTTCTAGTTTGAAACGTATTATAAACCATCCATAGCCATTCATGGGTCATAAAACGTAATGTTTTTACTATCCGTGTCAAAGTTCGAGGTTAACAAGAATTATACTACCCCTAAAATTCCATTGTAATGATAATTATAACGACTATTACGCTGTTATTTGATGGGGTTAGTACTTTTGCATACGAGGCGAATGTAAATTTTCTTTCATTTTTTGTCAATGCGTGATCTGGTTTTGAATCAGGGGTTGTTTTGTATTATTTTTAATCGATATTGCTTGCGATAAAACGATGGTGGCATGCAAAAACTTGTTGCAGTCCGTTAGAAGGTCCACAGTTTAATAACAGAATAAAAACATCGGTTGTAATCTATATGTATCATAAAATCACACAATAGATAGGTACACATAATATTGCAGAGTTGGAAGCTGTTTTCTGTGTTCCATTTTGTATAATAAACTACTCGTAAAAAGTTAATAAAATATTTATTAGTATTCACATAAAACGTTTGCCCTAAAAATGTTATATTTTGATCAAAAGGACGTAAACAAACAAAATATGATGTAGGGCGACTTCTTCTTTACGTGCCATCTCCGCGACGAAGGTTGGCAATCATCATTGCTATTCTCACTTTTGACACTACAGCCAGCCCGAAAGAGTTCAGTTGAATTGCATCCAAACCATTCTCTGAGATTTCTCAGCCAGGGCATTTTTCTCCTACCTATGCTGCGCCTTCCTTGAATATTTCCCTGCATAATTAATTTTAGGAGTTCATATCTTTCACCACGTGTTATATGACCCAAGTATTGAAGTTTTCTTATTTTGATGGAATCCAGTATCTCCCTGCTGTTCTGTATTCTCCTTAGAACTTCCTCATTGGTTATTCTGTCTGTCAAGGAGACTCTCGGCATTCTTCGATACGTCCACACCTCTAATGCTTCCAATCTATTGAGGCATTGTTTATTAACAGTCCATGTTTCCACACCATACAAAAGAACAGAAAATACATAACATTTTAGTACTCGCTTTCTAAGATTTAGGCTGAGGTCTCTACTACATAATATTTTTTTCATATTAGTGAATGCATTTTTCTAGTGCATTCAAGCCTTTTCTATTCTAATTCGTATTTCTTTGGTATAATCGTTTGTTTCACTAATGTTTGTCCCTAAATAATTATAATTCTGAAATCGTTCTATCGTCTTATTATTTACGTGTAGATTGATGTTTCAATATTTTTCTTTGATATAACCATGAATTTTGTTTTCTTTATGTTTAGTGACAGACCAAATTCTTCACTCGTTGCAACAACCTTATCTAAAATTCTTTGTAGATCTGTAATAGTGTCTGCTATTAGTATTCTGTCATCGGCGTATCTAATTTCACATATGGGTAGGCCATTGATTTTTATGCCTGCTATTTCATCTTCTAATGCATTTTTGAATATTTCTTCTGAGTATGCATTAAACAGTGACTGCGACAAGACACAGCCCTGTCTAACGCCTCTTTTGATTTTTATTTTATTGGTGTTTAAATTATTTATTCTTATGACAGCTCCTTGTTCATAATAAAGATTATTTATTATTTTTATATTCCGTTTGTCGGTGTTCTTTGTTCTCAGTAGTTTTATTAACGGATTATATGTTTCACCGTATCGAATCCCTTGTTATAATCTAGGAAGCAGACATAGATGTCCTGGTTTACATCTAAACATCTCTGTATTAGCACATTTACTGCAAATAATGCTTCTCTGGTTCCTTGAGCATTTCTAAATCCGAACTGAGTTTGTCCAATGTCTTGTTCTAACTTCTTGTATATTCTTCTATATTCTGTAGGGCGAGAATACGTTATAATACAATGCAAAAACAACTTAATATTAATGTCCAACTTAGTCTTAAATTTAACTAATATTCTGCTATATATTTATATTATATACAAATTTGACCCATTCCTTCTTATTTCTGACCAGCGTCCTTGCTTCTATCCATGCTGTTCCCCCTTTTTCGAATATTTTGCCTAGTGTTCTATCCCATGTTTGTCGTGGTCTACCTTTCTTCTTTCTTCTTTGCGTTTTTGCCTGCCAAATTTCTTTCACCGGTTTTGTATGATCCATTCTCTGAAGATGACCGCACCAAGTGAGTTGCCTTCTTTCTATAAATTCTGAGGTTGACTCTATTTCCAAATCTTCTGTTTTCCAGTTCCAGTGTTCCGTAGTCTATCTCTTGTGGTAACTCCTCGAACTCGTCTAAGGTATTTCATTTCTACTGCCTGTATTTTATTCTTTTGCCATTCTGTTAGTACCCACGACTCGCAATCACAGGTTAATACAGGCCTATATATTGTCTTGAACAAATTAATTTTTGTTTTTCGTGTTATTTCTTTTTTATTTATGATTTTATCTACTCTATATTATGTTTAAGTTTTTAGTTTGTGAAAACTGTCATTATAGATAGCAGTGCGTGAAGGATTTAAAGTGTGCGTGAAGTAACAATGTATTTTAAATGGGATTTACTTTTTCGCACTGTTTTTTGGCAAACTTTCATATAATCAAATATCCTTAACTTTCGCGTTGTCATGGTGATGACATGGGAGCAATAAATTACAACAAAAGTTTTGACAGTTTTGAGGTTTGAAAGAAGTTAGAATTTTTAAATGTCAAAGTTCTAAAAATTGTAGAATAAAAATGAATTCCAGTGACGAAGAGTTGCAGTTTTCTTATTTGTTTATCGTAGATAAAATATTGTATGAAACTGTGCGTGAAGTACTTTTTGCGAACTTACGCGATGTATAGCACTCGCGCCACTGTCGCTCGTGCTCTAAACATCGCGTGCGTTCGCAAAAAGCATACTTCACGAACTGTTTCATAACTAACTATTATTGCTTATTGTATAGGAGAGGTTCATCGTTTTTGAATTATATTATTAATTTCTGTTTCGTGTCTTCCGTTGTCTTCTAATTCTACTGCTAAAGTATTGGAATGTTCGCGTTTGTTACTTACACACTTACTTACTTCTTCTATTTTTATGTTTATAGCTTTTTAAATTGATATACACAGTGTTAATAAAAACAGGTCTATAAAAAATACTTCATTAAATAAAACATGAATTTCTAGGATCATTTGCTATCTATATGTATCCTAAGGATTTCCACAGTTTTCACTGTATTCCTTCACTCAACCGTTCTCTCCAGCTCTTTCTGTTTTGCCAATTCTCTTCCTGTAGATTTCTTCTCTCCATTGCTTCGTCCACTTTATCTCGAAAGGATATTCGAGGTCTGCCTCTCTTCCTGTTTCCTATCGGGCTCCACTCTGTCATTCTATTTATCCAACGATTTTAGTCTGCTCTTCTGACATGTCCGTACCAGGTTCGATGTAGTCTCTTATATATGAGCTCACTCCCATTCTTCTCTTAATTTCTATTTCTTGTGACTCTGCGGCTTCTTACGAATTCCATCTCTGTTGCTCTTATTTTGTTTTCTCATTTCTCGTTTACTATTTATGTGGCCTAATGATAGATGCCGAATGCCGTGAATGCAACGAAATGTGCCTTAGCATTCTGTAAAATCATCTTTTAATATATTAAATATGAAAATACAAAACAGAGCTGATGCAATATGTAAAAAACTAAGTAAAGAGCACTGATAAAATCTTTCATTTGAAAGAAACACCAACTGAAATCAAAGCATAATATAATAATAATAATAATATAATTTATTGACCTTTTGAACCATACAAGTATGAAGGTAAGTTATAAAAAATAAAATACGTAAATTATTAATTTATATAATACACATGTATGAAAATAGAGGACAAACAAGTATCTAACATCATCACAACTACTCAGTCCCCTCGTGCAAAATTCCTCTGCGGAGTAGAACATTTCATCTAATAAAAATATTTTATCGCCAACCGTAACTAAAGTCATTCATTATTGTACTCATTTGCCCTCATTTGCGGCAGTAAAGTAACACTTTATTGTACTGAAAGAAAAATTTTACTTTTACTGGCGATTAATCAAATTAACCCAGATTGAATGTAAGTGGTCGATGGCAGTAATCGAATGACGAATATTTGAGTGAACTTAAAATTTATTTGCTTTAATTATTAAAAATTAAAATTAAATTTATGACAAAAAGTGAAATTCTGTAGTATTTAGTAATTATATTCATATAAAATAAATTAAAACTTACCGATTTAGTAATTATTCAATATTGATAACTATCGATTAAAAATCGAAATCTTGCAAAAGTTATCTGTCACCACTGTCATGAAATTATTAAGACGTCTATAATTTAAAAAGTTTTTAAATTGTAAATTGTAAGTAAGTGTTAAAACCAATACCAAATTTTTGGCGATAAAATTTTGTATGCACCACGTCAGTAACGACTCTTTATCGAACTCGTCTGTTATTCGCCTCGCTCGCTAACGCTCACTCTGCTCATAATATCAGACTCGTTCCATAAAGAGTAACTTTACTGACTTGGTACATAAATAACTATTTCTAGTCGTTTCTGAAATTGTTTTTGTTTATTAATTTTTTTAATGACGGTGGTAAATTATTGTAAAGAAAAGGACTAAGAGTAAGGGGACTTTTTAAAACTAACACGATTAAATTTCATTATGGATTTGGTCTGATATTCTCGTACAATATGGGTGAAATTCACTATTCTTTTCACAAGGGACGGCTTTTTGCAGAAAAGAACCAACCCCAAAATCGCATTCTTGAGTAAATTGATGTTAAAGTTCTGATGGTAATAAAAAATTTAGTTCATCTCGAATAGCTTGCTCATTAAGAGATAGCGCTAGGAACGACCTGGTGGGTTGGATCTTTTTTGGAGTAAAGTATATGACCCGTACTTCAATAAGAATTGTATAATAAAAAATCTCATTTTTGTGGATTGGTTCCTTTCTGCAAAATAGGCTATTGATTATGTACTATAGAAAGGAACTACAACGTTAACGGGGTTTTATTATTTAATATGGTCAATGAATCTCTATATATGAAAAACCGCGGAGTGCTACCATTTAAAGGGGTGCGTTTTTGAGAAATGGATGAATTAGTCCCTGGGCACAGGTTACATTAGGGTGAGTTCTATGCACTTTTGGTAGAAACACGTCTACATAAAAATTGTTCCTGGTTAAATTTCCTATCTAAATATAACTTTTTAAAGTCAAAGATACTTTTTTTTTACAAAAATATATTCAAAAGAAAAAGCACAAAGAAACCCAAAAGAAAGAAATTTTGTTTTTTGTCCCATAACTTTTGTCCACGGGGATATAGGTATAGACATTGCTTCACAGAAAAAAAATTTACATATTTTGTCTTTAAAATGATGTTTGGTAGAGGTCATTAGGATTTACAGTTTTCGAAATATGATTTTTCAAAGTTCGCCACTCACAGCAATTTTGTTCAGTTTTCCTTGTTATTTCGCAAATATTGTTCTGTAACTTTTTTCTACGTAACTTTAGGCATATGCAATGGTACATGTAATAGGAATAGAAATCAGTTACCTTTAAAATGTTCTACTGTATAATGTTGTACGACTTCCTTTAAACAGGTTATCTTTTTCAACACTTTATACTTTTAACGTATTTTTAAATTTTTTACGATTATTTTTTAAATTTCCCATTATAACTTTTTTTTTTCTACATTTAGGTATATATTATTATATAATAAAAAAGAAAGCTTATTCTGTTTAATTTAAAATGGCGTATTATAAAAAAATCTAGGATTATTTTTGAATAAGATATGCTTTTTCAAAATGTAATAAGTACTTGCAACGATTTTTGATTTTAGGATTATTTTTTAAATTCCTCATTATAACTTTTCGATGTGATTGTGCGTTATGATTGAATCTTATTTTTTATAGGTAATACTTTGGAACCACTTGACTCGGCCGGGCAAACTTCAAAATATGGATTAATTCCAATATTTACTGTCAAAGCTCCTGCACCACAAGCTTTGCTTGAAAAAATAACACGGATCTGTCCCAAAGGATGTACAAAAAACCGCGGTTGTAGGAAGATAGGAATTAGTTGTTCAATATTCTGCAAAAGGTGCATGTGCATGGGTACTAATTGTGGAAACTCTAAGATAACTGAGGTGTCAGCGGAGTATATTGAAGCTAATGCTAACGAAGAGATGGACTGTGATTTTGAAAATTTTTTAAATGTCAACGTTTAAATAATTTTAACTGAAGTGATGTTTTCTAAGACTAATGTTTATGTAATTTTTGTAAAAGAAATAATTTTAAATAATACACGTAAAAAAATATCAAAGAATCACTCGGTTTTCATTACATATTTAAATATAGATGATACACCATTTTAAAGAACAGAAAGTAAGCCCTCTTTATTGAGCAATATAATATAGTATATTCATATACAAAAAAAAGTTATAATGAGAAATTTCAAAAATAATCGTAATAAATGTAAAAAATAATATTTTTTTATAAGGTATTATATAATATATAATATATAATATATAATATATAATATATAATATATAATATATAATATATAATATATAATATATAATATATAATATATAATATATAATATAATAATATATAATATATTATATTATATAATAATATTATTTTATTTTTATATTATATTATAAAAAATCGTTAAAAGTATAAAACCTTGAAAAACCATAATCTCTTTAAAAAAAGTCGTACAACTGTGTACAGTAGACCGTTTTAAAGGTAATTGATTTCTATTCCTATTACGTGTACCATTGCATATACCTAAAGTTACGTAGAAAAAAGGTAAAGAACAATATTTGCGAAATAACAAGGAAAATTGCCCAAAATTGCTCTGAGTGGCGAACTTTGAAAAATCATATTTCGAAAACTGTAAATCCTAATTACCTCTACTAAACAACATTTTAAAGAAGAAATATGTAGATTTTTTTTCTGTAAAGCAATGTCTATACCTATACCCTCGTGGACAAAAGTTATGGGACAAAAAACACAATTTCTTTCTTTTGGGTTTCTTTGTGCTTTTTCTTTTGAATATATTTTTGTAAAAAAAAGTATCAATCATTGACTTTAAAAAGTGATATTTAGATAGGAAATTTAACCAGGAACAATTTTTATGTAGATATGTTTGTACCAAAAGTGCATAGAACACACCCTAATGTAACCTGTGGCCAGGAACTAATTCACCCATTTCTCAAAAACGCACCCCTTTAAATGGTAGGACTCCGCGGTTTTTTCATATATAGATGTCCATTGGCCATATAAAATAATAAAACCCCGTGAACGTTGTAGTTCCTTTTAGCTATCTTATTTTGAATATAATCAATAGCCTAAAAAGCCGTCCGTTAATGTTCTCGAAAATAAAGGATAAGAATTAAATATATCAACTTACCGCAAGGTCCACTTGTGTGGCAGGTCCTGAGTCCCTAAGTGTGGGAGCTGCCACACAAGTGAAGTTATGTCTAGGCTATTTTGTTAGGGCTTAAATGTTTGTATGTAGTTGAAAGACTAATAAATATGTACACACTTGAATAAATCAAGAAAGTGAAAAAATTGTATATCAAAGTGTGTACTTTTTAAACACTAAATTACCCAAATATAACCTTACTATACTCGTACTGTAGTTTTCTTCTCTCGTGTACTAGTTGTGGACCTGCACAATTTTGTTGTAAAGTGAGTCAAATCTAATAAGTAATTATAAAAATAAACCGTTTAATAATTGAAATAATTTTTAAAATGTGTGTGACGATGGCCAAAAAGGCAAATGATCGAACATGGTATAGAACATTTTAATGTCATACAACAAGCTGTCTGGGACTCAACAACACTCAGCAATAATGAATTGAAGAGTGAATACCCTTAGATATCTATAAAAAAAAATAATCCAAAAAAGAAAACTCAGGAAACAATGAACAATAAAGAACAATGCTGTAAAGGTGCTAAAAGAAATTATAGTAACGGAGAAGAATCTACAATTCAGTGAATACATAAAACAACTAGATATAACTGAACAAATAAACTACTTACTCCCTATGGAAGACTACTCGAAAATTAAAAAGACCCCAATACAATACACCACCATTAAAAAAGAACCAGGCGGATGGTCAAAAACACCAAAAGAAAAAGCAGAGACATTTGCAAACCACTTAAGAACTGTGTCCCCAATGAAGAGAGAAACAATAAACCAAGCACTTGAAGAACATACCAACTAGAAGAATAAATGTAACAATGCTTATTTTGTAAAAAATCATCATCAATGGCGTTACAACTCTTCGTGAGTCTTTGCCGCGTTTGCTATTGCCTTCCATGTTTGTCGGTACTGTGCCACTATTTCCCATTGCCTCGCTCCTATGTTCTCCAGATCTTCTCTGGCTGCATCTTTTCAACTTTTTCTAGGCCGTCCTACAGACCTTCTCCCATCTGGCATTTCCCAAAACACATTGCTTATAAGGCGATTATCGTTACTGCGTATCACATGCTCTGTCCATCTATTCTGCCGTCCTAAGAAAGAAGGCAGTATCTCCGCAAATGTAAGTTTCGAGATAATGCAGATTTTAATAAACAAGGCTGAGCCACCATGAAAATATTTATGGATTCTGGAGTTGTTTAACTGCGTTGTAGTTCTTTTTCATATCTTTCATATCATTGAATAAGTTTATTTTTTTATAAAATATTTTTATAAATTTTAATGAAAATGGCGGTTACTGCTTTTACGCAAGGTATGTTATTACAACCTTGCTTAAAAGCAGTCAACCAGTTGCTAGGTTAAAAAGCAGTATCTCCATTTTTTTCTGTAGGAGATGCTGTCTTTTAGGCTTGTATGAGATACTTATTGCCTTTTAACTAAGTAATGCCTAACAGCAAGTTGAGTTACTGCAATTTTAATAGTCTACCAGACCCAGGAATGAAGGCTTACTGCTTTCTAACTTTGTTAGGTATATTAATAATTGTATAAGAACCCATATAAAAGAGCAAACTCGAAAATTGTAAAAATTGGAGATACTGCCTTCTTGTTTAGGACGGCAGTATTGGCCTTTATATATATATTATCTGACTAGATTTTTCTTTCCGTTCGTTCAGAGCCTATTTTACTTCAAATCAGGTCGGAGGCACTACACAATTTTCGGGTGCCTAAATATTATTTAATAATAATAACTTTTTTAAATGAATTAATTATTTAATAGAAATATAGTTGCACCAGAAATTGAAATTTTTATTAACAATAATAGTCCAGGGCGCATCTGTTTTGAGATGGACGTTGAGAGGTGATTCAAATTTTTTTGCAGAAATTGCTTGATCATAAATCAAATAATAATATTTGAATTATCCTCCCTCTCAAAAAGGTCCGGAACATTGTTTAAATAATCAAAATGTCAAAAAATGAAGGAAAAATTCGATTTTTTTCTTCGTTTTTTGATTATAACTTTAAAAGTATTCATTTTCGAGAAAAGTTGTACTGACATAAAAGTTGCGCAATTAAATTTCCTACAATATAGAATTGGTTACAAATTTAAAAAATAGTCACCCTAGTTGCAAAATAGCAATAATTGCGAAAAAACCATACAAAAACAAGAATTTGCATTTTACGTTTTTCAATCATTTATGCTACACTTAGGACCTTCATATTTTACACAGAAAAACTTTATGATACAGTAAAACAATACTGTAAATTTAATTAAGATCGGTTCAACAGATTTTGCAAAATAAATTTTGAAATCCAGCTTTCGCAAAAAAAATTCATTTTTTTTAAATGTTACATGACTGAAAATAAAGCAGGTAGCAGGTTGAAATTTTTTTGCTTATAGAAGTGTACTGTACCTTTTATTTGCAATTTGAATAATTAAAATCGATTAATTACCACGGCGTCAGGAAATTTTTTAAATAAACAATAATTTTTGGTGCTACGCGCAGAACAGCGGTGTTCGATTCACACAAGTTGATTTCCACCAAAATTTCTTCCATTCTTTATCTAGTATATTATTTTCTTACTCTATATTTTGTTGTATATTAATATTTTAATTCCACACAAATCAAACTAATTTTATTATTGTTCGTGAAATATTGTTTAAACAATTGCATATGTTTAAAAATAATAAACTTTTATTCTCTAAGTTAAAATATATGAACAAAGAAAGTTTTTGCTAATAAAAGTGTTATTTCAAAGGATATAGTATGTGTTTTTATTTTGCAATAAACAAATTTATTTATTTATATCGAAATGTAATAAAAATTAAAATGTATCAATCATTATCAAAGGCCATTGGAATGCCCAATCCGAGCAAACTATCCGCTGTCCGGCGCGTAGCACCAACAATTAATGTTTATTAAAAAAAATCCTGACGCCGTGGTGTTTATCGATTTTAATTTTGCCAAATTGCAAATGAAAGGTACAGTACACTTCTATACGCAAAAAAAATTTCAACTTGCTATCTGCTTTATTTTCAGTCCTGTAACATTTTGAAAAAATGAATTTTTTTTGCGAAAGCTGGATTGCAAAATTTATTTTGCAAAATCTATTAAACCGATCTTAATGAAATTTACAGTGTTGTTTTACTGTGTCATATAGTTTTTCTGGGTGAAATATGAAGGTCCTAATAGGTCTGGATCCCGCGTATGAAAAAAAAGTTGATTAATAGCAAGCTGAAAATTTGTTAATAGCTTAAGGGTGTCTAGTCGAATAAACTTTGATATATGGGAACACTGAAACAGGGGTAGTTTTAATTGTGGAACAGGTTAAAAATTTGGAACGGTCACAGCACGAAAACGGCACATTTATTTTGTCCGACAGAACAGACTTAAACTCTCCGAACAGAGATTAAACTCTCATGAAAAAATCAGACTGCTATTTATTACCTGTCATAATTCCTGTCATTTGACATATTCTACATGTTCCACTCATTAAAACGCCCATTTGGTGATAAATAGCAGTCTGATTTTTGCATGAGAGTTTAATCTCTGTTCGAAGAGTTTAAGTCTGTTCTGTCGGACAAAATAAATGTGCCGTTTTCGTGCTGTGACCGTTCCAAATTTTTAACCTGTTCCACAATTAAAACTACCCCTGTTCCAGTGTTCACACATATCAAAGTTTATTCGACTAGACACCCTTAAGCTATTAACAAATTTTCAGCTTGCTATTAATCAACTTTTTTTTCATACGCGGGATCCAGACCTATAAGTGTAGGATAAATGGTTGAAAAACGTAAAATGCGAATACTTGTTTTTGTATGGTTTTTTCGCAATTATTGCTATTTTGCAACAAGGGTGACTATTTTTTAAATTTTTAGCTAGTTCTATATTTTATGTTAGTACAACTTTTCTCGGAAATAAATACTTTTAAAGTTATAATCAAAAAACGAAGAAAAAAATCGAATTTTTCCTTAATTTTTTGACATTTTGATTATTTAAACAATGTTCCGGACCTTTTTGAGAGGGAGGATAACTCAAATATTATTATTTGATTTATTTTCAAGCAATTTCTGCAAAAAAATTTGAGTCACCTCTCAACGTCCAAATGTACTAATATTTTTACAGATGCGCCCTGGTCTATAAATGAAATTTATATTTAAACAATTAAACATTGTTTAAATACAGTATGTCGCATTTACGATGAAAAAATATATTTAGAAGAAAAGGAACATTGGAGAAACGTTCTTCGACGAATAATAGCAACCATTAAATTTTTGTCCAAGAATGGTCTATCCTTTTATGGTTCAACAACCAAATTATCTACAAAAGGAAATGACATAATACAGTGTGTCGCATTTAAGATTAAGACAGCTCTATATTTTGGCTATCAAAATAAATACTGATTTGAAGTTTTGCACAGTCATACAGGTTGAAGGTTCACATTTTTTAAGATACTCAACTGAAATTTAAGTTTTAAACGGGGTAAATTTTCTATAGTTTGCTTCGCGTTAGAGATATCGGAAAATTTTTCCAAATATTATTCTTACCCCACATACCAAATTACAGGACAAAATTCGCCCTTTTAGTGGTTTCAGTATTTTAATCAGGACCCTAAAACTCATCTCAGCTGTCCCGAGATGCATCTCGGGCCAGTTTTAAGTTTTAGGGCCCTGACTAAAAATAATGAAAAAACTAAAAGTCCGAATTTTGTCATGAAATTTGCAATGTGGGGTTAGAATAATATTTGGACAACTTTTTCCCATATCTCTAACGCGAAGCAAAATATCGAAAATTTACCCTGTTTGTGGAGTCGCAGTAGGCTGCGTTTAAAATTTAAATTTCAGCTGAGTACTGAGTATCTTAAAAAATGTGAACATTCAACCTCTATGACTATGCAAAACTTCAAATCTGTCTTTATTTTGATAGCCAAAATAAGGGACTGTCTTAATCTTAAATGCGACACACTGTATTATATCATTTCCTTTTGTAGATAATTTGGTTGTTGAACCATAAAAGGATAGACCGTTCTTGGACAAAAATTTAATGGTTGCTATTATTCGTTGAAGAATGTTTCTCCAATGTTCCTTTTCTTCTAAATAACTTTTTTCCATTAGTGTCAAGAGATCGCTCATGTTGAATAACTGTCCTATTGATATCCTTCCAGTCATTATACCCGTCGAAAGATAGAAGAACAATAATTTTCGTAGAAATCAGTTTAGAAACGTAACAATAAACACGGCTACATTTAGGACTGACTGTACACTAACCACTCGCGAAGAATTTTTCGGCATTAGTTTTCATTTTATAAAAAATCGCACTTTGCAAATGTCTGGTTTTATTATTATCCATTTGTGTAACATATTCACTAATTTTATCAATATATTGATTCGGTCGATTATTTATAAAATATTGTTGAAATTCCAAATTTAAATGTTTTGGAAAATCCCGTATATCGCTAGGAACAGAGTTATTGACACTGTCGTTTTCTATAGGAGATGACGTAGATGTACTTGTGACAAGTGAAGTCACTTGAAAATCAACAGTGGAGTTATCATTTATCATTTCCTGTTCGTAAAATGAAAGAATTTTGAAAATTTATTTTGTTATTGAAATAAAAAAGGACCTTTACTTTGACCTTGACCTTCAACGGACGTCATCTTCTAGAGTTTCGAGGGTTTTCGGCATTAAATTGATATAAACAGATTACTCATGGGTTTTTGGGATCGTAAACACGAATATGCCATTAGAATTGCCCTCCGGATGACGTAGTGGCCAGGGCCACTGTAAGGGACGTCATCTTCTAGAGTTTCGATGGTTTTCAGCATTTAATTCAAATGAATTACTGGAGGGTTTTTTGAGGTCTCTAAACACGAATATGTCACCAGAACCGACTCCCGGAGCACCTGGTTTCCAAGGTCAATGAAAGGGACTCCTGGAGTTTCGAGGGTCTTTGGTACTACATTGATACAAACGGATTAATTATAGGTTTTTGGGGTTGCTGAACACGAATACGTGATCACATTGTGCCGTAGGCACAATGTGTTTCGTGGGTTGGATCTGATAGTGTAGTCATGTTCAGCAACCCCAAAAACCTAAGAGTAATCCATTTGATTCCTCCGAAACTCCAAAAGATAACCTGTCTTAGGCACCAGGTGCTCTTGTGTCTGTGCTGATCACATATTCGTGTTCAGCAACCCCAAAACCTATAACTAATCCGTTTGCATTAATGTAGTAACAAAGACCCTCGAAACTCCAGGAGCCCCTTTCATTGACCTTGGAAATCAGGTGCTCCGGGAGTCGGTTCTACTGGCATATTCGTGTATAGCGACCTAGAAAAACACTCCAGTAATTCATTTGCATCAATTAAATGCCGAAAACCATCGAAACTCTAGAAGATGACGTCTCTTGCAGAGGCCCTGGCCACCACGTCATCCGGAGGGCAATTCTGATGGCATATTCGTGTTTAGCGATCCCAAAAACCCATGGGTAATCTGTTTATATCAATCGAATGCCGAAAACCCTCGAAACTTTAGACGATGACGTCCGTTGAAGGTCAAGGTCAAAGTAAAGGTCGCCATTGGATAGCCAGGAAAAAATCATAGACTACTAGCACTTTTCTTTGATCCAAACTTCTACATATTGCCAAATAACCAGTAACTCACGGAATTGGAATACCCCGTAAATCTTATAATTTTCCGAGTTTGAGCCTCTATATCTTGAAAATCCTTCATACGATTGAGTTGTGCCCCTAAGAACTTTTTATCAGGATGCTTCAAAGAGTATTTTCCCAAAGAAGGAACGAAATCCACTGGGACCTATTTTCCATAAGGTTTGTGCGGGGTCCTTTTTTGGTGATCTTTCCGGGCCCCATTAAAATGCGGGCCCGAGGCAGGTGCCTCACGGGCCTAGTGGTAAAATAGGCCCTGCGTTCGTTTGTCACGCTATCTCTGCAAGAGTCATATATCACTCGAAGGATTTTACGTTCCCACACCAGCAATTTATTTACTTCTCTTTTTGTTAGCGAGCATGTTCCGCTTCCATATTCCATACGCGACTGCTGGCCGTATAAAGGCCGGCGCCCACTTATACGGAACAGCCCACTACGGAACGGACCGCGACGATCGGCATTTTAATATTTTCATGTATGTATTCAAATGGCTCAGCGCCTACTTTACGGAATCGTATTTAATATAAAATATTAAAATGCAGATTGTTGCGTTCTGTTCCGTAGCGGGCGGTTCCGTATAAGTGAGCACCGGCCTTTATGGTCTTATATATCTGGATTTTTGCACTTCGTGAGAGAAGTGTTGAATTCATTAGATGTTGCATTGCAAAGAAAGATCCCTTTCCCGCCATTATTCGCGTTTTAAGTAACTTGTCGATCTATTTTGTTGTCATTAGTGATTGTTGCTTCTAGATTCCAGATGCATAAATTCTTTAACCATTTCGAATATGATCGTTTATAGTAATATTTCGCCTTATTCGCCGTCGGTAGTTCTTGCTTTGAGACGCTTATGTATTTTGTTTTGTCTTCATTTATTTTTAGACCGATATTTTAAAACAGCTTCTTCAAAGCTCGAGAAATTATCCTTAAGTTCGAATGTTGATTGTGCTACACTGCATCTACGTCATCGGCAAAGGCGAGTAAGATTTCTGCTCCCCAAGCAGCTATGTCTGGTTTGATTTTTGGATAATTTTTTCGCATGATATACTAAAGCCAGGCTAAACAACAATGGGGACAACGGATCTCCCTGTCTCAGTCCAGAATTTATGCAGAAAGCATTTGATATATTTTCCCCCGTATTCTAATTTGTGCAAAGGAGTTACTTAAAAAATGCAGATTGTAATAAATTGAGATATAAAAAAATAATTATAAAAATAAACCGTCTAATAATTGAAAAAACCTTTAATTATATTCAATGTGGTTGCATTAATCAATTAATCGCGGTATTCTAAACGCCACTTTATTGCAAACAAGAAAAAAATCGTCACGATGAAATCACCACATCGCAAGGTTGCAACCAGGAGACTGCAACAGCTATTTATAATTTTTAAAATGTGTGTGAAGGTGGCCTAGAAGGTCATTATAGAATTATGAGACTTGGTGTAAAAGTATGAATGAACGAAGGTGTTGATCAATTGAAATGGTGCATGGTGGGGTAAGTCCGGTTAAAATGTTAAAATGTCAAGAGACTGGAGAAATTGCGTAACTGGCATTAATATATACGGTCGATTTGATGCGAAAAGTGCATAGATACTGGTATCTCATTATCTGAAATGACTATCAATGAAGTCTGCAAGGCGTGAAATAATGGTACTTGGTGTACCTGCATTCTTTACATTCCCAAGAACTTATTATATTTCTAATTAAAATTTATAAGCCCAGATAAAATAATCTATTTTATTACTTTTTACCACTTTTGTACTATACCTGTAAGTGTTTACAACTGTATCACACAAACCTTAACAGGGAATAACAATATTAATTTTATTTCAAAAAGTAAGCATGACAAGAAGCAATTACAAATTATATGCAGCATAATAGACGGAGAGGCAGCGCGCTGAAAAATCTATTTCAATTTACTAAAGCTAGATTTTTCACAGTTGATTACTGTGAGTGTGTAGAGAAACATACTGCGGTCGGTCAAGCGAAACGTAGAACAGGGGTTACTGAGAGGGTATCAAAGTTGCATTCCTAAAAAGGTAATTATTTCCATTTACTAAAGCTGAAAATCAGTACACACATTCTAAATTAAATATAAATAAAAGTTATTATAGTCGGTCAGCTGTATGACAGGACATAGCCGGTCGGTCGGCCCCAATAGTCGATTGAAGAAATGAAGCATTTTGGCTCGCAATTGTTTCGTCCAGCATGGATTTACTTGAAATTTTCACAGAAGGTAGGGAATAGTCCAAAGATCATTTTCTATATCATGTCGCTATCATTCGCTAAAACCTTGGGGGTGGTTACCACCCCATCTCGGGGGTGGGAATTTTTTATTACATTTTAACCATGCAATTCGATGGAAAAGGGGATTCTAAGAAAAAAATGTTTTTTACATTTTCTTCGTAAAACTAATATTTTTCGAGTTTTCGCGCTTGAAAATAGCAGTTTTTCGACGAAAAAATCGACTTTTTTAGAGGGTTTTTTGAGAATACCTCGAAAAATATGCATTTATTAAAAAAAACTGTAGATATCAAAATTGTACCTTTTAGTAACACAAACCATATTATTTTCCAGTAAAAATTAGTATCCAGTATTAGTTTCCAGTATTTTAATATATTTAAGACCAATACAAACCGAGATACGGCATGTTAAAGATTAGCTTTTTTCGTCAAATGAAGAATTTGAAATATTTAAAGCCAAATAATGGGAAAAATTTGCATTTTTCTAGGAAAACTTAAATAATCTTTTTTCAAGTAAACAATTAGACCTTTCAAAAAATAATAATAAAAAGATTCTAACATGAAAATTAAGCGACTTATAATCAAAAAAATGTCGGTACCTGCTTTTCTCTACGAAAAAATCAGTGAGAACAACCCCCTAACTACCTTCCTAATTTAAAATTGGTCTTTACCTTTCTGTAGATCCTTTTATATTTATATTATCAATAGACTCAAGGAGTTTGATCTATTTAAATGGCCTAATTTTGAAAAAATTGGAGTTTTAAAGAAAAATTGATTTTTTGCAATTTGGTATTTTTCACCTTTTACTTCATAATATCTCCGAAAATACTGAAGATACGAAAAAATTATAAACTACTAAATTGTAGCTTTTTTAATGACTAAAATTATCCTGTACATAGATTTTTATTACAGTGAACAGTTAGCCAGATATAGCTGTTTACAACCTCTATTTACCAGCAAACACCCCTTTATTTGAGCCTTTTAAACCCGCCCCAATTAAAAACTAAGCAATCTTACGGAATTTAATTTACACAATCTTATAGCTCTTTAAAAATCCTACAAAATCATTTTTAAAGAAACTTTTTATCGCCAAAAATATATAGAATATTTTTCGAGGTACTCTCAAAAAACCCTCTAAAAAAGTCGATTTTTTCGTCGAAAAACTGTTATTTTCAAGCGCGAATAACTCGAAAAATATTAGTTTTACGAAGAAAATGTAAAATACATTTTTTTCTTAGAATCACTTTTTCCATCGAATTACATGGTTAAAATGTAATAAAAAAATTCCGCCCCCGAGATGGGGTGGCAACCACCCCCAAGGTTTTAGCGTATGATAGCGGCATGATATATAAAATGATCCTTGGACTATTCGCTACCTTCTGTGAAAATTTCAAGTAAATCCATGCTGGTCGAAAAAATTGCGAGCCAAAATGCTTCATTTCCTCAATCGATTATTGAGGCCGACCGACCGGCTCTGTCCCGTCATACAGCTGACCGACTATAATAACTTTTATTTATATCTAATTTAGAATGTGTGTACTGATTTTCAGCCTTAGTAAATGGAAATAATTACCTTCATAGGAATGCAACTTTGATACCCTCTCGGTAACCCCTGTTCTACGTTTCGCTTGACTGACCGCAGTATGTTTATCTACACACTCACAGTAATCAACTGTGAAAAATCTAGCTTTAGTAAATTGAAATAGATTTTTCAGCGCTGCCTCTTGGTCTATAATAGTCGCTCTCTTGTCGTTTCCTCATTACTGACGATCGTGATTTCTTCCAATATTCCTAACAATTTTTCTCCATTGGTCTCTATCTTCAGCTGCTCTAAGAGCTTCGGAGAATGAGTTTCCAGCTGAATTCTTAATTTGGTCGGACCATCTAGTTGGTGATCGTCCTCTTGATCTTTCTCCCCGGAACGTTTCCAGAAACAATTAATCTCTCGAAACTATCGTCACCTCTGCGAACTACGTGACCGAAGAATTGCAGAATTCGTTGCAGACATAATGTGGACAGCCTTTTTTTAATCTCGAGTTTGTTTAGAATGGAAACGTTTGTCCTATGAGCTGTCCAAGGTATACGCAGCATTCTTCCCTAGCACCACATCTCAAAGGCATCAATTTTTTGGCTCTGGCGTGCGCGAAGAGTTTTTGCTTCGTATAGAAATATTGAGAATACAAGGGCATTCAACAGTCTCATCTTGATATTTTGAGAGATCGATATGTCTTTCCAAATTTTAGTTAGGCGACTCATCGCATTTTTTGCCATACCAATACGTCTCCGAACTTCTGATTCACAGTTACCATCGTTACTTATACTAGACCCGAGATAGACAAAGGTGTTTACTATCTGGTATTCCTGTAACATGTTAGTCACTTGAATAGTGTCGAATCTGTCGACCACCATTATTTTTGTCTTAGCTTTATAGATTTTCAGACCAACTTTATTGCTTTCGTACTCAACTCTTCGCAGAAGATCAAACATTTCTTGCCCATTTTCTGCTATAAGTGTAGTGTCATCAGCAAATCTTAAAATGGAGATTTTCCTACCAGCTACTGTTACTCCACCAGCTCAACCTTCTAAAGCCATCTTCATGACATGTTCACCATAAATGTTGAATAAGTCAGGTGATAGCACACATCCGTGTCTAACACCTCTCTCGGTCTTGAATTGGTTTGAGAACTTCTGATCTAGTCGTACTGTTGCTATGTTGGACTGGTACAGATTTTTAATAAGTTTCACCAAGTGCATTGGTGCGCCCATTTCTATTAAAATGGACCACAGATTTATCCAGCTTACACACTCAACTGCCTTTTGGTAGTCAACGAAGCATATAATCATAGGTACTTGCAATTCTCTAGACTCTTCAATGAGTTGTCTCAGGTTAAGATTTTGTTCCCGTGTACCTTTACCCTTTACAAACTCCGCTTGTTCCTGAAGTATTTGGTAATGTAGATAGGTTTTTAATCTGTTTTTGATGATATGCAACAATATTTTACTAGCATGTGTTATTAGTAACAGTGTGCGGTAGTTTTCAGATCTGGTAGTATGTAGTTCCTTTTTTGTGTAGCGGGATATAAATTGAGGTACACCAATCAAATGGCCATTTTCCTGAATTCCAAACAGCGACACAGCTAAAATGGATGATATGTGATCCTTTATCACCTAGTAACTGTAGTATTTCACATGGTATTGAATCAATGCCTGGGGATTTATTTCCCTTTAGTGATTTAATTGCATCTTTGACTTCAGCGAGTAAGACAGTAGGTTCTCTAGGGTAGTCAGAGGGCCACTGAGTTTCTGCTGATACCTCGTTATTTTTATATAGCTCGCCACAGTAGTTTCGCCATGTTTCCAATATTTCGTCATTATCGGTCTTTAGATTACCTTCCTTATCTATTACAGACCACGTTTGAGATTTAAATTCTCTGTTTAGGAGTTTGATCTGCTGAAATAAATCCGTCGGTTCATTTCGACAGCCATGTTCCTCTATCTCTCTGCATATTTGAGAGATGTAATCAGCTTTGTCTTTGCAGCACTGTTTTCTGATTTCTTTCGATAACGCTCTGTATTCATCGTTTGTTCCGTATCTAGTTTTATGTTCTTTTCTGCGTTGAATCACAGTCCACGTATTAGCAGATACCCATGCTTACGGCCAGTGGAAACCGCTGCCTCACAGTATTTTGCAGTCTCGATTATCTTATCTTTGAGATAGATCCAAGTGCTCTCAGGGTCACTATCTACTTGGTCTAAAGAAAGAGCTTCTTCTAGGTTTTGTTGGAAGTCATTGATTTTTGATGAATTTAAAGACATGACTTTTCTTAGGGGTCTTCTTTTGGGGACTTTAAAACGAAGTCGAACGTTCAATACCAGGAGTTGATGATCGCTTCCACAGTTTTCACCAGGATATGTTTTACAGTTGATGGCCACACAGCATAATAGAGAAGTGGTAGAAACTAACTGAGGAAACAGATACAGATATATGGAATGAAACATGAAGCACTACGTCTGGTTTAGCCATTGATTTGCTGTATCCTTGGTTGATTATAATCATTTATCACAATAAATGGCTGAAAAATAAAAGGTAAAAGGCTGAAGATCACGAGGAACATTCCCAACAAGATGGATCGACCAAATTGCAGGAATATGCAAAAGAACTATGAATGATTTTAAAGAAATGACCAGAAATTTTTGGAGACGAACAATCAATACACAACATTACGGTGACCAGTAAGTACACTCCCTCCGGGAGGTCAGGACTGAAGTGAAAGTTGATTATCTTGTATTATATTGATGTAGCCCCTCGTGCTACATTATGTCAAAGACTTTATTGAGGTCAAGAAATACTGTTCCTGTTTATTGATTTTTTTTTTAAATTGGGGGAGATATACATGTTAATTAGACTTAGTATTTGGAATTCATGGGAGTGTGTGGCTCTGAATACAAATTGCGGTTCCGGAATTACTCTTTGTCTGTCTCGAATTTTAATTTACAGATTATCGATTATTCTTTATTTTTGTGGAAAATTCTTCCTTCGTCCTTCGTGGATGCTTCCTGCGTCCTTCCTGGTTTCTGAGTCATTATCATATGGGTTAATTTTCATCATTCTGGGAATGCAGGCAGGTGTTTTAACATTGTATTAACCGGCATCGATAGCCAGGATTAACTTACAATATACCTGTCTAATCCTGATTACGATAATTATTATGATATCTCAACGAATTTTATTCACTTTTGATAACGCAAACTGCCATGATAAATACTTTTATATTTTGTTGCACTTGCATTCCTAAAGAAATCGTTATTCATATCTGTTTATTCATACACATTCCTTGTCGTATGAATAAACAAACGAAAAATTCCATACGAGTATACGAGTGGAGCCGTTAACCACTGCCTACATAAAAATAAAAGACATTCATTAGAAAGGAATACAAAGTATTTTACTAATAGGCACCAAGTCAGGTCCAACCGAAATAAATTATTGAGCTGTGTTGTAATGCCGAGGTGATTTATAGGAGAATAAAATTTCTTGTGATGTAATCTATTAAATTGTAATGGAGAGGAGTTTTTGAGAAGCATAACGATTTTAATATATAGCTTTTATTTGCAGTTTGTATGATAAATTCTATGAACCTTAAATAATTAAACTGCAAAAATTGGAAAAAATAGAGGAATGACAGAGCTAGACAACTCAAAAGAAATCTGGTAAGGAAGCACCAAACAATACAGTACGGTGAGGTCAGGACACTACAAACGATTATGGCCAATAAATCAAATAAATGTGAGCAAAAATTCAGGCAGGCGTGTCACCATTTTCTTTCTCCTACAACATTTAGGAAAGCCAAGTGAAACTTCATAGGTGTTTCATAAGATAAAATCATAGTAATGGCTGATAAACATAATACGGTCCCGATTCCGAGGCTCCTTAAATGGAGCAGAGATGTTAAAAATTTCCCGATCATCTAGCGATCATAAATAAATTTTATGGCGAGAGCGACATAAAATATAGAATAGAAAATATGCAGTAAAGCAGCATGTAAGAGCCAGGAAAATGAATAGCGGCTATATAATATACTGTCGTGATCTTAATTTTGAAATCTGATGCTGTTCTCAGATGTAATTTATTTTAATTAATTAATTAATAATTATCTCATTAATCAAACAGATCAAATACCAATATAGTGTCAATCTCAGGGCTAAATTATAATATCAATTACTTACTTTCGTGGCTTCAAAATATTTCTCAGTGGATTCCTAATCGGGATAGATAAAAGAGAGTAAAATAATGCACACATATGAATTTCAATTAGAAATTATAAAATCGTTTATTTTATCTAAATGGCACTCAATGCTTAATATTTCTTATATCTTATCTTTCTATCTTTATTTAATATAACATTTACAAACATGGGAATCTTATTTCTTTTTGTCTCCAAAGTTATTTTATTTAAAATGAACTATTATGATTTATCAGTGATAAATTGATTTAGGTTTGATGAAAAAATTTTTAATAATGATTGTGTGCCTCAATTTTCAATGTGGTATTTAATACATAAACCATACATTCATGTCATAACAAAATAGACTGACCTTTACTGATGATTTGACAATGTCTTCACACAAAACACGTTTCCTCCTATCTTGGGTTGCGATGAAACGACTCGTACCAGCTTCCCAGTAAAGCCTCTGCTCCTTTCTGAAAACTACGCCTCGTACAGCCCTCGTTCCTGCCGTCTCCTGATTCCGTGTTCTACCTTTTTCAAACACTTCAACAAAACCGGGATACTCTAGACTCAAGGTGTTATATACTATCTCAACTCGGCCTAACACTCGTTCCACGATATCTTACTTTTTTAATTTTTAAAAAAACAAACTAACTATACCGGCGTTTCACTTTTTTGTACACTCTTCTCGAAAACCGTCCTTCGCCTTTCGATCGCCAAAAACCTTCTGCCTTCACATTTCTCATCCATTCTCCTGCTTCCAAATTACCCCTTCCAGCATTCAACAATCAACCAATCCCAAGCAACTTTCAATTATTCGTATTTATCAACACAACTTTCCTTTTTCTAAATATCTTAATGGATTTCAAGAAAAATAATATTCCCCATTTCAATTTTACTTTCTACATTAATACAACATTTACAAATTTAATGACCTGTTATCTTATTCACTAAAGTATTAGTTAGCGGTGGTTAATGACCAATCCTTCCGCGAACACTTTCTTTGTACACATCACTCTAATTGTTTATTTGAGTCGTATTGTTCCCGCGGTTCGTAAACACTTCTCCGAATCACTCTCTTAAAAGCTACCTAGACATAATTTGTTTTATACAGGGTGTTCCAAATCTACATGCCCGTGGTCGAGAAAAATGAAAACCTTTATTTTAATTTGACTTTAATTTATAATTATAAACTTTTATTTCTTATATAAATTAGGAATATAACAATACATATGCAAGTAAGTATTTATCCTTCAAATAAATAAAATGAGTTGGCCAGGCTCCGACAACCAAATTATACAGGGTGAGGCAAATAAAGGGCCTATTAGAAATATCTCGAGAACTAAAGGCAACAGAATCATGAAAATTGGAATAAAGGGGTTTTGAAGGATGATCTATTAAAGGAAAATATTTTCATTTCTTTGCAACTTCCGGTTATAACTTAGTTTTTTTAAATGGGACACCCTGTATATTTTTACATTTTTGGATTCTCTTCGATGTCTTCTTTCTTAAACTATGAGGTTTTGTAATATTATACAGGGTATTTTAAAAGATAATTACGTTTTTTTTATTAATTTCGTAGCAAAATTAACACCCCGTAGAATTGTAGTAGTTTGACATCTAAAACTCTACTTACGTTCAAATGATTTTTAATATACTCTACTATTGTTAAGAATCATTAGTATAGCTAAATTTTTAATTTTAGTATACAGGGTTGGTCTAAACTCGGAATGAGTATTTTCTGAGTTTTCTTAAATGGAACACCCTGTATTTTAGTATTGTAATGAAATGATATTTTATGGTACTTTTTTATTTCTTAAGCATTCCCTATACCTAACTGCTTTAATTTGTGCTTAATTGTTAATCGCACCAACAATATTAACTAAGTAGGTATTTCGATAGCTAAACCATTATTGGTAATTTTAAGGACCAGTCTGGATTAATATGTATTTATTTCTGAAAAATTATTTGGGATTGAGTAGTTTCACGGCCAACCTAATAAAATTTTACGTATTTTTTGTTGCAATTAATGTTTAGCTTGAATCACCAATAACTCACAAATTAAAGCTGTTAGGTATAGGGAATGCTTAAGAAATAAAAAAGTACTATAAAATATCATTTCACTACAATATAAAAATACAGGGTGTTCCATTTAAGAAAACTCAGAAAATACTCATTCCGAGTTTCGACCAACCCTGTATACTAAAATTAAAAATTTAGCTATACTAATGATTCTTAACAATAGTAGAGTATATTAAAAATCATTTGAATCTAAGTAGAGTTTTAGATGTCAAACTACTACAATTCTACAGGGTGTGAATGTTGCTACGAAATTAATAAAAAAACGTAATTATCTTTTAAAATACCCTGTATAATATTACAAAACCTTATATTTTAAGAAAGAAGACATCGAAGAGAATCCAAAAATGTAAAAATATACAGGGTGTCCCATTAAAAAAAACGAAGTTATAAGCAACTTCCGGTATAACCGGAAGTTGCAAAGAGATGAAAATATTTTCATTTAATAGGTCATCCTTCAAAACCCCTTTATTCCAATTTTCATGATTCTGTTGCCTTTAATTCTCGAGATATTTCTAATAGGCCAGTTATCTGCCTCACCCTATATACTATCGTATTGTAGCCTGGGAAATGGGAAGCATTAAAAATACAAAAAGTTGGTAGCAATAATAATTGTGACGAAGGACACCTACAAAGCTGTAAAAAACGTAGTCCTACTTTTAAACAGGATATTAATGATACATCTGCAAACAACAACAATAAATGTGAATGTATTACAGTGATGTAGATATTGAAAAAATATATATTCCAACTTCTGGGTTGGAATCATCTCCTTTAGCCACCTCCCAATTGTGTCATTTGCGCAGTTAAGTTCTAGGAAACCCAGGTTATAGGTACTATTCGGGAAGCGAACCCTAGGTACTGCTTCCGGAATTTCTTCCTAAGCTACCAAGATGGCTTTTTGGACTGTCTTAAGCTTATCAACATCCATCTTGGCTTTTGAGAATCCTAATACTGTCGCAACCTTAACCTTAAGGAAGCGACAGCTTCGCTGAAGTTCACACCCTCCGTTATTGGATTTTGGCTTTAGAGATGCCAGATAACTTTGCAGCCTTTATCTCTTCGTCTGTTACGACATTAACGTTTTCCAACGCTGAAAATGCGAGAAACTCTGGAAAATGAAACAGTCGGCATAAGAGTAAATGGAGTCTGAGTTAACAACATCAGATATGCAGATGATACAGTAATAATAGCCGATAGTTTACAAGACCTGCAAAGACTCATGAGTAAAATAGCAAGGTGTAGTAGGGAGTACGGACTCTCTCTCAATATCAAAAAAACGAAGTTTATGAAAATTAGTAAAAACAACCATAACACTAACGAAATCTTGATAGTAGAGGGCCAGCAGATCGAAAGAGTAAAAAAGTACACTTACCTAGGAACACTTATAACAGAAAATAATGACTACACTACAGAAATAAAAGTCAGAATCGAAAAAGCACGTTCTAATTTTATAAAAATGAAAATGGTCCTAAGTAGCAACGATTTAACATTAGCTATTAAAGTACGCCTAACAAAATGTTACGTCTACATTGTACTATATTATGGAGTGGAATCATGGACGTTAAATGTAGAGACAATGAGACGACTTAACGCCTTTGAAATGTGAACCTATAGAAGAATTATGAGGGTTTCCTGGGTAGATAGAGTTACGAACAATGAAATACTGAGAAGAATAGGTAAAGAGAAGGAAGTTGAACTTACAATTAAAGAAAGAAAGCTACAGTATCTCGGACATGTGATGCGGGGCGAGAAGTATGGCATCCTACGACTCATAATGCAAGGAAATATAGATGGCAGAAGAAACATCGGAAGAAGACGAATTTCATGGCTGAAGAGCCTGAGAGAATGGTTTGGATGTAGCTCAAAACAACTATTTAGAGCTGCTGCCTCGAAAATTAAAATAGCTATGATGATTGCCAACTTCCGTAGCGGAGATGGCACCTGAAGAAGAAGAAGAAGAAGAACTCTGTACTCTGACAGACTTTGTAGTTCCTTGCCTTTCAGCTTAGAAGATTTCTTTAAAACTTCCTCACCTGTCGGGATTTTTTTTAGTTCTCTGCTTTTCGGCTTTAGGAACCGTGGTTTTGACTTTAGAATTTCCTGGCCTGCGCAGAGCCGCGCTTGCGAGGGTAAGGTCTAAATACGTTGGGATGCGACCTGTTGCCCCAAAGGAACTGTTTGCGACACTATCATTCTAGTGCCTTATAGCGTTTACCTCGGTGTCTCACAGCTTGGCCTGGGGATTGTTTATCGACTATATCCAGTCTAGATCCGCTGGGTTCAATTTCAACAGGGCCACCTTGAAAAGAGTACAATCAAAGGTTGCCCACCTACAACCACTGTACGGACAAAGTCATAAGACTCCGCAAAAAACTCGTCCCCCTCTTTCCCCGCTCAGCTTTACGCTGATTGGACAAGGAACACATCCCTCGGCTCCTATTACAGATGATAATACAGAATAAAGTATAAGGAACTAGGAGTATTGGGACGAGACGCATTTGCTGGGTAAATAATTTGAGGAAATGGTATAAATGCAGCTCTGTAGATTTATTCTGAGCTGCAGTATCAAAAGTAAAAGTAGCCATGATGAATAACAACCTCCTAACAGGAGATGGTACGTACTGTAGCGTGATTAGTGTAATTACTTCTAATTACAATAAAACTAGCGGTTCGTAATTTATATACGACTTTATTTATATAAGTTACAGACGAATTTATCTTATACACTAAAACTTATTTACAAAATATGCCCGTATTTATACCCAGTTGTTATTCTGGAACAATCGACTCCCATCTCGAGCTATCGGCTTGTTCCGCCTACGTGACGTACCTTCCAGAATTCTCCGGCGAGGCCTAGCACATCCGATTACGTCATTCTCGAGGTGTTTACTGTTATACGGGGATCGGCCAAGATTTCTCTTCCGCTACACTGCTCCCCTCTTAAGATCTGAGCGTCTCGATCAGCAACTCTAAATGAAGGCCCAGGATGGCGGAATCTACACGACTCTCCAGCTCTGCATACACCCTTCAAGAAGAAATAACAGTCTACTGTCTTTGAAGGGTACGACATCTTCGGGTTCATGCAACACACAGTGATTTGTACACCAGTTCCTCTGAAGACCACTTCAAGCATGCTTCTCACAATCTTCCAATCCAGATTTTCTACTGCATGGCCTATTTTTGGTAAAGCCAAATTTTTGATGTCATAATTACACACGATTTTCTTCAAATTAGTTAGAGCACGCCATATGTTCTCGTAGCTTGGCGTGTCCGTATAAGACTTTCTGGTCACCATATACAGCAAAGATCGAGGACCATCTTCCAATCGCAGTACTCTTCCAATTTTAGGCTGCTGATTTCTTAACTCGTCCAGGCGGCCGAACTTTCTATTGAATACGGACGATATTCCTTTAGTCATCTCGAGGTCTTGGGCAACACAGTGGGCCAGAGAGACGTTTTCTGGAACACCAAACAGATCTTGCTGAACTTCTGTGGTCACGCCGAATCTAGCACTCTTTCTCGCTGCGTAATTTGACATAAATTGATTAAAACTTGGCTGTGCGACATCTTTCATCTCCTGTTGGAGGACTCGTGCTTCTTCTGTTTCATTTGAGCCAGCATATGGTGCAAGACGATTTATGTGAATAACTTTTGGTTTACCGTTTGGCAACTTCTTAATTCTATATATTACGTCATTTATTTTCTTCTTAACTTCATATGGACCTTCCCATTGTCTTTGCAGTTTAGGACATAAGCCTCGACGACGTTGCGGATTATAAAGCCAGACAAGATCACCTACTTCGAAGCTTTCATTCTTGCATCGAGAATCATATTGATCTTTCATTCTGTCACTGGCTATCTGGATGTGTTGTCGGGCAAGTTCATGAATGTTGTTCATTCGTAATTTCAGGCGGTCAACGTAGTCTTCGCCTGCAACATGTTCCTCGGAAGGTCCGCAGCCAAACTCTAGGTCGCAGGGTAACCGAACTTCACGACCCAACATCAGGCAGGTTGGTGTTTGACCTGTAGTTTCATTTACGGCCGAGCGGTAGGCCATCAGGAATAAATGAATGTGTTGGTCCCAATCTCGCTGATGTTCAGATACAGCTTTGGACAAGTGTTTACCCATCGTTCGGTTCATCCTCTCGACCATCCCATCTGATTGAGGATGCAGGGGTGTTGTTCTGGTCTTATTGGCACCAATCAATTTACAAACGTTTTGGAAAAGAGCTGACTCAAAGTTTCGCCCTTGGTCGGAGTGGATCTCCAAGGGAACACCAAATCGGCTAAAGAATTCTTTAACAAGTACCTCTGCAACGGTAGCAGCTTCTTGATTTGGTAATGCATAGGCCTCAGTCCATTTTGTAAAATAATCCATGGCTACCAGGATGTATTTATTTCCAGCATCGGTTTCTGGAAATGGACCTGCAATGTCGATAGCTACTCTTTACATAGGACTTCCAACATTGTACTGTCTCATGGGTGCTCTCTTTTTACCAACCGGACCATTACCGGATGCACACAGTTCACATTTTCGGCACCATCTTCTTACATCATCTTTACAGTTCACCCAATAGAACCGTTCTCGAACCTTTTGCAGAGTCTTCGTAATACCAAAGTGTCCACCTGATGTACCGTCATGCAACTGACGCAATACTTCTGACACTTTACTTTTAGGTACAATTAACTGAAGCTTAGATTCTGTACCATCATCGTTCTCAAAGGTTCTGTACAGAAGATCATCTTTTAGTACCAGACAATTCCATTGGCTCCAGTAGGCCTTGACTTCTGGACTACATGCACTAATGTTCTGCCAACTAGGTCTTTCACCTTGCCGCATCCAATCCAATACTCTTTTTATACATGGATCATCTTCTTGGGCGTTTTGTAACTGTTGGGGCTGCCATTGCTCATTAACTACGGTGGTTCGTCTCACGGGGCAAAATCGTTCCTCTAATTTGGCACAGTGATTACAATTTGCACTGCATGGTCGTCTCGAAAGGGCATCAGCATTTGAATGAACTCTTCCGGCCCTGTGTTCTATCTCATAATCATATTCTTGCAGTCGTTCTAACCATCTTGCCATCTGGCCCTCTGGATTACGGAATTGTATGAGCCATTTTAGAGCAGCGTGATCTGTTCGAAGAAGGAACTTTCTGCCGTACAAGTATTTATGGAAATGTTCGCAAGCCTTCACTACACCCAGCAGTTCTCTTCTGGTAACGCAATAGTTTCTTTCTGGTTTCGACAGGACTTTGCTGAAATAAGCGATGACTTTTTCCTGTCCATCCTGGATTTGTGAGAGAACAGCTCCTATGGCACTGTTGCTAGCATCGGTATCCAAAACAAATTTTCCTGCCTGTCCCGGGTAGCTTAATATCGGTGCACTGACCAGAGCCCTTTGTAGTTGTTCGAAAGCTTTTTGACACTCCTCACTCCATGTATATTCTTTGCCCTCCTCCGTCAACTTTGTTAGGGGCTTGGAGATATTGGCAAATCCTTTGACAAATCGTCGGTAATATGTACATAGGCCAAGGAAACTTCTAATTTCATGTTTATCTTTTGGTACTGGCCAATCTTTAATTGCTTCAATCTTTTCAGGATCAGCTGTTACACCATTACTCGATACAATATGTCCCAAATACTTAACTTCTCGTCGAAACATGTGACATTTCTTCGGACTTAACTTCAAGTTCGCTGCCCTCAATCGTTGAAAGACTTCTATTAGATTCTTGGCATGTTCATCAAAGGACCTTCCAACCACAATTACATCATCCAAGTAAACCAGGCATGTTTTCCATGTTAGACCTCTTAAAACTGCCTCCATTAATCTTTCAAATGTGGCAGGGGCATTACATAAACCAAACGGCATAGCCGTAAACTGCCAAAGCCCTGATCCTATCGAAAATGCGGTTTTCTCCCGATCGGCTGGCTCCATGTCTACTTGCCAATATCCACTTTTTAAATCGAGTGTGGAAAACCAACGAGAACCGGAGAGAGTATCCAATGTATCGTCTATTCTGGGCAAAGGATAACTATCTTTTTTTGTTACCGCATTGAGCTGGCGGTAGTCGATACAAAAACGCGTTGAACCATCTTTCTTCTTTACCAGAACTACTGGTGATGTCCATGGACTGTTCGATGGTTCAATTACCCCTTGTTTGTCCATATCCTTGATAATCTCTTCGGCTTCATCTCTTTTCGCGAATGGAAGTCGTCTAGGCCGTTGTCTGATTGGCTGAGCGTCTCCGGTATTTATTTTATGCGTCACTATGCTTGTTTTTCCCTTATCCTTCGTGTCAATAGCAAAAACATCTTGATACTCTATCAGCATAGACGTCACTTTTTCCGTTCGTTCATGATCAAGATCTTGGCATCTTTCAATGATCATCTCAACAAGCTCCTTTGGATACTTCGCCTTCGATGATTTCTCATTGGTATTCACAGAGCAAATTGAAGCCACGGGAACACACTGCCCGATCAAAGCTCCTCTACTTAACTTGATAGCAGTTTCCCTTAAATTCATAACTCTTACAGGGATCACATCTCGAACTTTTACCAAAGTTTTCGCCGTTAGGAACTCGACATTATCCACATCTTCGACCATCCTTAAACTTCCCTCTCGGCAGTGTCCATCAAGCATGGTCATCAGAATTTTCTCACTATTACCGGGTATGGTTACGTCGCATGTAGTAAGTAAGCGGATGACATCTTCTTTGTCGTCGTGAAAGGGCAACTCTTCACCATTGATCTTGAGAACTCCATTTTGAACATCCAATATTGCCCCCACTTTCCTTATTACGTCCATCCCCAATATGAATTCGTCGGAGATCTCGGCAATTAATACTTGATGTTCAACTGTGGTCTGGCCAATGGATACTGACATATTAGCCTCGCCATATGTATTAATTAGCTGACCAGTCGCTGTTCTAAGCTTTACTGTTGCAGGTGATAATTTATTATGGTCTCGTACTACATCTGGACGTGCGATAGTTCTCGTTGCACCTGTATCCACCAAAAATGATCTACATCTATTACTGATACGACCTTCGATGTATAAGTTGTGGATTCCACCGGAGGACGTGAGGTTGACAGTTACTAAGGGGGCTCTAGTTCTCGAGGTCGGCAGTTGCCCCTTGGTGTCGACCCGCTCTAGTTTTCCGACGGCTGTACGATCTTCTTACAATTACGACGAATGTGGCCTACGTCTCCACAATTCCAACATCTAGGCTCGCGTCTCTTTGGCATCTGATTACTTAATACTCTCCGTATCATTTCCTCCAGACGTTCATCGTTGTGTTCGTCACTTTCTTCAATGGTTCTTACTCTATGGCCTCGTAAAGTTTGACTAGCCGTTTCATGTTCCAATGCAATAGCAAGTGCTTCATCTAAAACTTTCGGCCTTGCTAGTCGTAAAGCTTTCTGTAGTTCATTATCTTTCAGCCCATTGACGAAGGTATCTACTGCAATTTCTTCTAAAACGCTGTCTGGCACCTCTGGATAAGCCAACCGCACCACACGAGCCACATCTGCTTCAAATTCTTGCAGATTTTCACTTGCTCGTTGACTTCTACTTCGCAGTTGTGCTTTGTATACTTGTTGTAGATGGGCATCTCCATAGCGTTTTTCTAGACGAGTGAACAAGGTCTGGTAACAATTTTCTTGACCCTTAGGAATTGATCTTAATATATCTGCAGCATCACCTCGCAAAGCAGCAGTCAAGGAAACAGCCTTTTCCTGTTCGGTCCAATGATTGGCGGTCGCAATAGCTTCAAATTGTCTAAGATATATGGACCAAGAGGACTTTCCATCGAATGGTGGTAATTTGAATCTCATATTATGCGACGTTTCGTCTCTCGGTAGTTCATCTTTCACTACAGGATCTAAAGCTACTGCATTAACTGACGGTTGCACTTTTGTATCGGTTATCATGCTCTCTAATTCTTTGATCTTCTCTTCTACGGCCAAAACTACTGCATTAACTGAAGGTAGAACTTTCGTATTGGTTACCATAGTCTCTAGTTGTTTGATCTTCTCTTCTAACATTTCTTTATTGTCGTCTACACTTTTCTGTATCTTATCGAATGTTCTAGAAACTTCTTCAAATTTCTCATTGTTCTGTTTACAAACTTCTTCAAGTTTTTCGTTGTTTTGCCTACAGACCTCTTTAAAAGTTTCTTCAATCTTTTGAGAAGTCTCGTCGAATCTTTTAGCAACGTTTTCGAATTTCTCGTCGCTTTTTCTACTAACTTCTTCAAGTTTCTCGTTGTTCTGTCTACTAACTTCTTTAATTACTTGAGAAACACTTTCAAATTTCGATAAGATCGCTTGTTCTGCTGTCTGGAAGTGGAACGTCTTTGGGTCCTCTCCATTCTTCTTGAGGACCTCGTCGAGTCGTGCTTTCAGGACTTTCTTGGACCCACTGGCATCTTGCTCGTACTCTTCTAATTGTTCACGGAGCTGTTTTAGCGAGAGTTCTTCTAGCAACATCTTTAGTCGGCACACACGTACTTTTCACAATGTCTTTTAAGTCTTTCCGAATACCGAACAATCAACGCACTCCGGTTATTCCCGACGAATAAAGTTCAAAAGTCTTTTAAAGTCTCTCTGTAATTCACTTATTTATATCGCACTAAGTTTACCGAACACCGACACCAACTGTAGCGTGATTAGTGTAATTACTTCTAATTACAATAAAACTAGCGGTTCGTAATTTATATACGACTTTATTTATATAAGTTACAGACGAATTTATCTTATACACTAAAACTTATTTACAAAATATGCCCGTATTTATACCAAGTTGTTATTCTGGAACAATCGACTCCCATCTCGAGCTATCGGCTTGTTCCGCCTACGTGACGTACCTTCCAGAATTCTCCGGCGAGGCCTAGCACATCCGATTACGTCATTCTCGAGGTGTTTACTGTTATACGGGGATCGGCCAAGATTTCTCTTCCGCTACAGTACCTACCTAAATATGAGGAAAAACTCATAAATAGCAAAAGCTGGAATTTTAAGGAGAATATGTGAGAATATCTAGTTCGTAGAAGGAGACAAACTATAAAAAGTGTACTTACTCCATTAGGTACTATAGACCTCTTCGATCTATCGATCAATTTGAATAATTATTGTTTTTGTAGACAATATTGGTTCAGGGTTCAGTACACTAACTGTCAGTTATTTCATGGAAAATAGTAAGCCTAGATTCTCTTAAGCATAATTTTCATTATTACCAGAGAACCGCAGTTCTCGCCAGTGGCGCACACCCAAACCCCCCTACATGCGACACTATATATACACGAAATTTTCGATTTTCTAAATCTGATTGAAATGAAAATTGGGCCAACTCCTATCTTAAAGTTCAGAAAAAGACTCACCCATTCATATGTCAACCATCCATTTTGGTCCAAGGCAAGGGTGTGGATTTTACGGCCCTTCCTATTTAGGGTCTGTTTTTCGTTCTCGTCCCCAAAACTCCCAAAAACTTCAATAATTTAAGTATGGCCTTTGCGGCTTCTGATAGTACTGATCATTACCTTTCCAACTCATGTTTAATTTTGAAAATCGGTTAATATATAACATTCGAAAGTTACCGAGCTCAGAAATATGACTCAATTTTTATTTAAAAAAGGGAAAATGCTTGTGGATATGTACCTATGTATGTGTGTGGAAAAGTTAAACCGATTTGAATTTTTTTTCTGTATTTGAGAGGGGGTCAGGGCCGATTCAGAACCGGTGTAGTTTGTGACTTTTGACCACCCATAAGCCAGCTATAGTACTTGGTAGGTACAAAACGGCATCTTTTTTGAGGGTATCGGGTATATATCTTCGGATTAAGAAGAGACAGGAGAACCGCAAACACATCAAATCAATAGTGTTGAGTTAAGCTTTCAAATGGTCTCTAATCCGTCAGGATCAGACGTACACACGGCTCATTATAGCCGAAAAACTGAAAAACTAAACTTTGAAAATTTTGGTTTTTCGACAATTACTCAAAATTTTAACCTACGAATTGCGCCAATAACTGAACGTTTGTAGAAGGACTCTAGACCTAGACGAATCTAACGGTGTATACCTCATATTCGGGAAAATTCGAATTTTTAAGTTATAGGCTTCATAAGTATGATCAAATATATTTCCTATGGGAAAAACGGTTTCTCAAGCTCAATAATTCATGTAATAGCTTCAGTTATCATACTTGACCTTAGATACTACTGGTCAATACGTTTCAAACTCATGTTTACTGATCAAAATCGGTTAAGCCGTTTAGAAGTTATTAAGCTACAAAAGTATAATCCAATTAACGATTATTCCCGAAATGGTTTATGTAGTTGTAGTGGTTACGACGCTAAATTTGATCTGGCAACGGGCAATCCAACTTTATTTACCGGCCATCTCAATTTTTTTTTTAATCTATTTCGAATAGAAAAAAATCTAGTGTACATTCGATGGACACTAGATCATTTGGGAGATAATGCAACAAAGGTGACTATTTATAAAGCTTAACCTGTAATAGAGGAGCATTGCAGTTAACTTCATACATTTAATTTATAAATAACTTTAAAAAACTCCTGATACAAGAATAAAAAACCGCTAAACGCCGTAAAAATGAGTGGCGCATACAATATTCCAGCTACAAAAGATCTGATATGAATATTACGTTGCGCGAAAATGTATTTTCATTTTGATGCAAAACAAAATTCTAGTTTTATTTTAAAAGATTTTTCCATAATATTTGCTAAATTTGAAGTAAACGCGCCACAAAAGAGTTTCAAAATTCAAACTGTATCAAAGTTACTCTTTTGTGGCGCGTTTACTTCAAATTTAGCAAAATGGGAAATTTTTTTAAAATAAAACTAGAATTTTGTTTTGCATCAAAATGAAAATACATTTTCTCGCCACGTATTATTCATATCAGATCTTTTGTAGCTGGAATATTGTATGCGCCACTAATTTTTACGGCGTTTAGCGGTTTTTTATTCTTGTTTCAGTTATACCTACAATAACCTGTACCGTTTTTTGTTATTATAAGTTTATTGTTATCATTTTACAAATTGTGGGAACCTCAGTGAACTATTAACAGCGATAGAGCAGCAATATAGTAGTTTGCTTTCATTTCTGTTAAAACTAGAAATATCACTTGTCACGGAACAATAATAATTATTATTATTACATCGTGTAAAGTGGATATTACATTCGCAGTCAAAAATATTGAATATACGCGATTTTTCTTTATTTTTATTTCTGTATACTCTGCAGACGAAGAATATCAAGGCTTAAGAGCTTGGGAATGGTTTGATGTTTGAATGCAGAATGCAGTAGTGTCAGAACTGCTTAGAGTCTTAGAGCGGCAGTCAACAATGTCCGCATAGCCATTATGATTTCCAACCTTTGACAGAAAATGTAAATTGAAGAAGATACCCTAGTAATTTACAGAAAGTACATACTCAAAATGGAACAAATTATTGGTCTATCTAGCAATAGAAAAATAATATTTTTATTATCCTTATTTTAACAGAATTAGATCCTGTTTGCTCCCTATGGTTAGCTTATGTTTAGCCTTCCTTTGGGTTCTTACAGTGACGCTGAATCCCAACTAACCTCGTATCTTAGTTTTGGTGGTACTTACTGGTCTTCGCATATTTTGTTTCTGAATCTTAGCCATTTTGCTTATTTCTTTTCGGGCACCCCAATATTTTAAAAAAATAATCATTCGTCTTCGAAGTCTTAGTAATTTCGGCTATTAGTTCTTCTAATATCTGGATCTAGGCAGGATGCACTTTCTCTCCAAAGAGAAATTTAAATAAGTAGGACTAAGAGAACGGAAGTTCTCATATTTATATCTTAGTCCTATTGAAGGTTGGTATATTGTACCATTATTTGCTTCTAAAGGCTGAATTTGACCATGTGTCTCTGGGATTTTTAATTTTTCAATTTTCGTCTGGTGGTCAGGTATATGTATGATTGGAACAATCTTTGGAATTGTAATGTCTTGGGACGTCTTTTTGTTGGATACTTGTTACTTTTATCTCTATTTGCTGGATTTTCATCGGATGAACTATTCGTTTTGAAAAAGTTCTTCTTGAGAAAAGTCATGCAGTTATCTACATTGGGACTGTATCTGGTTGGAACAGACTATGCTGTCGCTATAAGATATGATCGAGATCGAGATATGATATTTATATGGGATCGAGATCTTAAAGGTTGTGTAAGGATTTTCGTGGACTATAGGAATTTTCATTATATGATCATTGTAGATATTTGAAGTTATACAAACTAAGTTTTTAGATGATTCAATAAGTTCGTACAGATGTTCGTTATTACTTACTTAACTATGTAAGTACCTAAGTATTGAATTTCTATTTTCTATGATAAATTTTGGGAAGATTTTCTTTTAGATCTTCTAATTCTTTTAGAGTGAACAATTCTTTCATAAAATGTTTAATTCGGATAAGGTAATGGTTCTAATTAGTTTCATTAATAATTATCGTCTGAATTACCTGTATTGGTGGCGCCCAGAAAATTAAAGAGTCCTCCTTTCTGTTTACGAGTAATTTTGTGTAGGTCATCTTTTGTTAGTTCCCGTATATTGTAAATTTAACAAAATGTAGGTATAATAAATACATTTATTTTTTTTTCAGCTTCAATATTTTTCTGGTGATGTCTGCCTTCGTATTCGCAAAAAGGATCAATAGAAAAAGAAAAAAATGAATCTATAAAGTGCATGACTTGTGTTGGTAAGTGTAAATTGAAAATAAATACGAAACAATTTCTTATATTGCAATAATAACTTTTTATAGATTTATTATCAGTTGATTAGTTTCCGGAAAACGATATCACATCAAGTCGATTGTGGTTATGCAATGTTAATTATAGCTATAATTAATTAGAATATTTTTGAAATGTAATATTGATATCTCTTAATATTGATCTTTAATAATATTGTAGTAATTACCTCGATTATTCAAATTAACATTCGACGTTTTGCAATTTCCGATCATCATTCATCGCTGTCTCTGCCGGTCCGGATCGGTATATTCCAGGCCCCTGTATCTTATTTATTCGCCTATAATACATTATACAGAAAAAGAAGAATACTATCTGACTACCTAGGACCTAGAAGATAAAGGCAACACAATAGTAACATCGGAAGAACCGAGTTACTCCCCCGTGGAAGACGTACTTCCAACACATTTGGTCCTAGCAATTCTGCTTAACCTAGAAATACTGTATGATATACCATCAGTATCCAGTGGAGGATCCAGATTTTTTTTTTGGGAGTCAAGGATCTTGAGGGTGATTTAATTGCTTTTCTCTGATGTAAGGTCACTTAGTCTTATCACCTCTAGGATAAGTGGGTTTTCAATTATTTTTTGGATGGTCCTAAATTTTTTTTTGTTTGACAGCTCTCGGTTTTTATTTTATTTTTAGGATTATTGAATTGATATTTATTTTCGTTTGGGGGGATAATGACCCCGTGACCTCCCCGCCACTGTCAGTATCAGAAGGGAATGGAAACCATAACTCACTCATATTAATTATAGGTGGGAACAAAATCAACAAAAGAAGGCAAACTGGCAAACGTTCAAAAGGAGAATCAGTGAAAACATTGGCATAATTTTAACAATCAACTCTACCAACGAACTGGATGAAAAAGTAGCAGAATTGGAAAGGTGTTGCTTACTAAATGCAGTTGAAAGAAGCACGGAATGGCTATAGGCGGTAACGAATGAAGAGGTCACGCTAAAGGAGATCACGGCTCGAATTAGACTGTAGAGCCCTAGAACAGATGGAAGAACAATTACTGGCAAAATACTTAGAGGTAGTATGAGGATCAGCGATATAAGGACCCTGTGTAACACCCAAAAAGTTATCAAATGGTCTAGAGATAGATGAAGTTAAAGGAGAGACCACGCTGATAGAATGGGTGATGGTAGACTTGAAAAGATTGCAAAGGAAAAGAAACCGAACACCAGCAGACCACCCGGAAAACCCCCAAATGCTGGAATGAAAGTTGGAAACCCGAATCACAACTTAGCCTACAAATTAGAAAAAAAAAACAAGGCATTGTCTTAAAATAAAAGGAATATTTTTGTTCATTCAAGTGACCCCAAAAATATATGGTAGCCATTCACTAGATCTATAGCAGCAATACAAGGTCCCAAAATTCTTTCTTCTTCTTCTTCTGGTAGGACTGAAACCCGGGGTGGGTCTTGGCTGACGGCACAACTCGCTTCCATCTCGAACGGTCGTCCATGATAGTTTGGTCAGTGGGTAGCCTCTCTTAGATCTGACCATCTCATATTGTCTCTCCATCGCAATCGTGGGCGTCCTAAGGGCCTCCTTCCTGTGGGGGCTTCCTCCCAGATCAGTTTGGTAAGGCGGTTATTAGGGAGTCTATGGACATGGCCAGTCCATCTTAGACGCTGCGATTTAATTTCTTGGACTATGTCACTCGCCCTAAATATCTGTTTGACCTCAGCATTTGTTCTCATTCGGTATTAGTTGCTATTAGGGTCGTGATAAAGTCCAAAGATTCTTCTGAGGATTTTTCTCTCAAAAAGATCTAAGTTTTCTTCCAAAATTCTTTATTGGAAAAACTTAGAAATAGATATAAAGGAGAAAACGGGAGAAGACCAGACAGGGGTTCACAGCGGGAAGTGTATGTTTAGTGTTTAGATCACATTTACACGGTCAAACAACTAGAAAACTAGAACTAGAAAACAAAATGGCCAAAAATGGATCCGTCCATCTAGCTTTTGTAGATCTTAAAAACGCCTATAACTCGATACCTAGAACTAAGCTATGGGAAGCAATGACATCGAAGTTCCACGAATACTAATAAAAGCAGTAAAAACAAGCTCTACAAGAATAACAAATTAGCTATCAAAACTGGCAGTAGAATAGGCAGTCAATAAGACGACAAAGAGACGACCCCTACACTGTTCAAAATATTCCTGGAAAACCCTGAAACCATGGAAAAGAAAGTGCAAAGGAATGCTCATATCATTAAGAAACGAATACCCAGATGCGGCTCTAGCCCATGTAGACCAGTAAGGATCTGTTTTTAGGTGGAAGTGAGAGGTGGCATTCAGATTTTTGCGGATAAAGTTAGGTGATAACTTCGTTAATAATAATTGAATTATGCTCCTTCTCAAATATGCCCGGAACATTAATAAAAAAAAATAAAATATTTAAAAATTTTGAAAAATTTCTAGGCTAAAAAAAAAGCCTACAACTGGAAAAAATATGTAATTTTCTGGTCTTATAAATAAATTAATATATTATAACAAAACAAAAGCAAGTCTGACATTTAATAATGCGTTAGTTCGATGGCTCTACTCGAGTTACTTGGGAACAAAAAAAAGAATGAAGGAAATTGCTCCATGGGAAGCCGAGAAAATGCATTTTTTTAAAGTATACCGATTTTGAACTTTGAGGGTTACATTTTCTCCAACCTAATTTTTGATTGGAATTTTGCTATTTTTGGCAATTTTCACACGTATTATCGATAGTTTTTATTATAATAATATATGTTATGAGGATTTTAAAGATATGAAAATTGGTGTGGAGAAAGAGGACAAAAACAAAAAGGTGATGGTTTGAAAATTATGATCCTATTGTTTATGTCTTTGCCGTAAATTTCGGTCAACTTTGACCGGTTGTATCTCAGGAACCACTCATCATAATTAAACGTTTTTTCTTTTAAAAGAAGCGTACTGCCGCTGTCTTTCGAATACCGTTTTCACAATTTAATTTAGTTTAATATTTCCCGAGATATTCTATTTGTTTATAAGACAAAAAATTGTTTATAATTTTAAAATATTCCTGAGGCCGCTTAAATAGTCCAATTTCAATTCTGTAAAGTACATTAGATAGGTATAGTGTCTTTTTATGAAAAAATCTTAAATATTCTTATGCATTATAATTATTGTCGTTATTATAGCGACCATAAATTTTTAATTAACATTTCAATTGTTGCTAAACTGTTCATTCAATTTCCATCGGCTTCTGAAATTATAATATATACGGAAAGGGCTTTTACGTTACCAAGTTATTTAATTATTTATTAACATATCTGCGGACTTGGCATATCTATATTATTAATATATACATTCATAAGATTCGATTCCAGCAATAAAATTGCTGGTAAATAACTTTTCCCAAAAATGGTATATTCTCCGATAATCAGCCCAGACAATAAGAAGAAGAGATAGAATAAATAACATAGAGATTAAGCAAAGAATGGAAAGAACTCTGGTATTACGACTAGGTTCATAGAAAGAAGTTATACGTTATACGGACATGTCAGAAGAGATGACAAAAAACGATGAATAAACAGAATAACAGAGTACAGAGTGGAGCCCAAAAGGAAAAAGGAAGAGAGGCAGGCCCCGAAGACCTTTCAAAGATAAAGTGGACGAAGCAATGGAAAGAAGAAATCTGCAAGGAAGGGGCAGAACTGGCAGAACAGAAGGAACTGGAGAGAACGTTTGAGTGCGATGAATACAGTGAAATCTATGGAAATCCTTAGTATATAATAGGTTTTAATTGACTACTTTTTCGGCGGTTCATTCTCCGTATCATAAACTGATATTGCAGAATAAGACTACTAAAAATACTTCTATTTCGTTCTGTCTAACAGTCTAACAATAACGACCGTTTATGGTCGTGATAATGATTTCTACTCCCTATAAAATGTTAACAGTCAAACAAAAATTACTTCAGAAAACAATAGTAACTGTTATCGTCCATTTTATTGTTTCGTTCTTGTAATGTAGAACGTGCTTACTGCTTGCTCTTTTAATTATAGATTTTACGTGCTGTTGGAGGTGGCTGTGTTTGTAGACTTGTTATAAAAATTAAACGAAATCGGACCTACACGGTTGGCTATACACATACACGGTGGACTATATTAAATGCATGAAAATAAAAATATTAAGAATGTTATGAAACTGTAGTCTTGTAACATGTCTTATTTAAATATATGATAGTAGTCTGGGCTGATTATCGGAGAATAGGCCATTTTTGGGAAAAGTTATTTACCAGCAATTTTATTGCTGAAATCGAATTATAAGATCCTATATATTAATAATATAGGTATGCAAAGTCCTCAGATAGTGTGCTACTTTTTTTATAAACAAAATGGCGCCCGAAAATCGTGTTTTTTTCAATAATTGCTCTATAACTCCGAAGATTTTAACTTTACAACAAAAACACCCAAATAAAAATTCACCGTGATTAAATTCTGCATAGAGACGTGTTTTCCCGATCTGCTCCGACGAAAATTTTTCTCGGAAAATGCGGGTTTTCCCAACAAAATCTTTAATTTTCAAATAAAGTTTTAGATAAGTAATTCTCTACCAATAATTAAATAATTTGGTGACTTAAAAGCCTTCTTGGTTTAGATTATATTTGTGAAAATTAAACGAATATTTTAGCAACAATTCAATTGTTAATTAATAATTTACGGTCGCAATAATAAGCAAAATAATTATGATAAACTGATCAAACTTTGAAATCTTATAAAGATAAGATGCCTATTTAACATTTTGTCGACAAAATATAAATTTTTTATTTTTTTGCATAATCTTTAAATGTTTAAAGAAAATAGTTATAAACAAATTAACGTCTCTCAGAAAGTTTTTATTATATTATAATTTTAAAAAATAGCTAAAATGTGCATTTCAAATATCTTGAAAATTAATGCTTTAAATGAAACAGAAAAGTAAACATACAATTACTACGGTGTTTATAATTTTTTTAAATTTTTTCAAAGCGTAGAAGTGAGTTTAAAGTGCAAGCTAATTATTTACAAAAAATATCGATTATCAGTTTAATGGTTATATTTTAATTAAATATTATAAATATATTTTTTTGTAATTTACACGCGCGAAAGTAGAATAATACAGTACTGTAGCTAAAATTTTCACTCGGAGCGACGACCGGCCGCGAAACGTACACTTTTAATAAATAATGTATGCTGCGTGTCAGTCGCTTCGAGTGAACATTTTAGCTCCGACTCTGTATCAGGCCTACTTTTGCGCTAAAAATTCCAAAAATGTATTTTTAATCTTTGATTAAAATATAACCATTGCACTAATTTTTGACAATCTTTGTGAGTAATTAGATTGTACCATAGACTCACTTTTAAGCTTTGAAACAATTAAAACAAATTATAAACAACTAAGAAATCGTATATTTACTTTGCTGTTTCATAACTTTTTTGCAAATGGTTGAAAAAATTTTTTAAAGCATTCATTTTCAAGACCTATGAAATACGTATTTTAAGTATTTTTTAAAATTAGAATATAATAAACAATTTCTGAGAAATGTTAATTTGTTTATAAACACCTTTTTTTGAACATTTAAAGATTAGGCAAAAAAATGAAAAATTTATATTTTGTCGATAAAATATTAAATAGGCATCACACCTTTATAATCTTTTTAAACTTGATCAATGTCTCAGGATTATTTTGGTTGTTATTGCGACTGTAAATTGTTAATTAGCAATTGAATTGTTGCAAAAATATTCGTTTCATTTTCACCGGCTTCTGAACTTATAATCTATACCAAGAAAGCTTTTATATCACCAAGCTATATAATTATTGATAAATAATTACTGGTCCAAAAAATTTATTTGAAAATTCGAGATTTTGTTGGGAAAACCCACATTTTTCGAGGAAAATTTTCGTCGGAGCAAATCAGGAAAAACATGCCTCTATGTACAATTAAATTGGGGTGAATTTTTATTTGAGTGTTTTTGGTGTAAAGTTAAAATCTTCGGAGTTATAGAGCAATAATTGAAAAAAATACGATTTGTCGGTGCCATTTTGTTTATAAAAAAAGTAGCACACTATCTGGGGACTTTGCATACCTATATTAATAATATATAGGATCATAAAATTCGATTCCAGCAATAAAATTGCTAGTAAATAACCTTTCTTTGTACTTTACTAATTAGACCAGCGTATTATAACAATTTTTTTTTTCAAAATTTAAAGATTATGCAAAAAAAAGAAAAATTTATATTTTGTCGATAAAATATTAAATAAGCATCTCATCTTCATAATCTTTATAAGTTTGATCAATGTATCATGATTATTTTGGTTATTATTGCGACCGTAAATTGTTAATTAACAATTGAATTGTTTTTCTGTATTTCCGGGAATTTTTTGACAATGAGCAGAAAAAGTGTTAACAAGATTAACCGAATCACTTAATTGTAAATTCCTTTGTTCTAATGACTTTATTAGATCTGGTAAAAAACTAAAATTAACTTTTATGAACATAAGTTCTTTAGCAATTTGTACGTTACTTAAAGAACAAAGTACGTTACTTAAGCTGAAGAACAAAAGCAGAATTGTCTACAATTTGATGGATTTTTGTATTTTGATGCTCCTCTCTATGTCCGTTTTTATAGAAGTAAAAGCGAATTTGTCGAATAAAAACACTCTTTCCAGAAAAATTTCTTTTGTGGGACATGATGCTTTTGTTTGTCAGTTCCTCATTTAAAAAATGAAATGTGAAAATTAATGTAACTTACGATTTTGGAACAGGCCTTGCAAAATACTTTGTCTCCTCTTAGCTTTAACTCGGGAAAACACTTTATCCAAGCACTTTTTTTAATGGTAGACATATTTAAATTTAATATATACCAATCACTTCAAAAACACTAAATACGATACAACGTTTACTTTAAACAAATGTTGGCCGGAAACTGACAAAATAATTATTAGACCCTTAAAAGCAGGTAGGTACCTACAACTTGCTACGCTAATAAAATAATATTTTTCTGGGAACACCCATAATTGTTAAATTCAGGTAGTAATGGGAAAGTCTAGATGAGCGATAGATAGATAAATAACAAGCTCGTTCATATCGAAGTTATAAAATTCCAACTAAGAGAGGAAAATTTTAACTTTTATATAATTTATTTTTAAAATATGCAAAATAAATCGTGTTTAGCTTAAATATGCAATGTTGTGTTTGTTGTCTGAAAATATGCAATATATGCATCTATATGCACTTTGCATATATTCCGCTCTCTATTCATAACTTATGTAAAAATTAACTTAGAACCTTCTTATTATACAGAGTGCTGAAACTTCTGGTGTTTAAATCATACCCTAAATTTCAAAGCAATCGGTCGAATAGTTATGGAATAGAATAGTTATATAAGTTATTTAAATGTCAGAGAATGATGAAGTTACAGTAATACTTTGGATAGTTTATGAAAGAAGAAGATTTACACTAGTAATTTAATTAAAACATATGACAAAAAATAATTCTAAATATTGCAAAATTATTTTGCAAAAACATGTGAATTAAAAATGGGGTGGGGGCTAACTTCGTCCCTAATTGTCCTAGGACAATTATTGTTTTTCTTTCTAAATGTGTATAAAAATTCAGTCTTTCTAAATATGAAAAAATAATTTTTCTACGGATAACGGTTAAAAAGTTATTCTAATTGTTTATAAGTAAGCAAAAAATCGACATGTTTTTGCAAAATAATTTTACACTGTTTAAAATTATTTTAATTTTTTTTAATTAAGTATTACCGTTGATTGATAAATACGGATACCAGTTTATTTATCAGTCAACGGTATTACTGTAACCTCAAATTTTCTGACTTACAGTGCTGCAAAAAAAATGAATTTGGGATAAACAAATTAAATAACTTTTAAACTATTTGACCAATTGCTCTGAAATTTAAAATATAATTTAAGCACCAGAAGTCTCAGCATTCCGTGTAATAAGAAAGGTGAGTTAAAAAGAACAATTGCTACCCAAGCTTCTGTGTTTAATATTTTTTCAGTAAATTTTGAATTTGAACAAAGAACCTCATCATCTTCCGTAGTTGAATCTTCTCACCATCTCCATAGGCAGAATTAGAACTAGCAAAATTTTAAAGCTACTCACATTCGATGGTCAAAAAGGATGTGAAACTTATCGTTGTCAATTCTAAGCTACAGCTAAACAAATGATTAAGAACGAAATTAAAGCTTCCTATATAAGTAGTAATACCTGTTTCGTTCAAGATTTAAAACAAAATATGGCCAGCAGTATTTAAAGAACGTTTTCCAAAGTCAGCTGAAAATTCGATATAAAAATGGTAGGGGAGCCCAAGCGGGGATTTTTGCAGTTACTCGAGCGCGTCAGATTATCATATGGGGAGAAACGTGGTACCCTGCAGATGTACCTCTGCCATATATTGGCTCTTAACACAGGGGAGTTCGTTTAGGGGGGCCCGAAAAAAAAATCTATCCTTAAAAATACTCGAAATTGTCAGATTAAGATCAGGTAAGTTAAGTACATGCAAAACAGTGTATATTTAAAAAATCTGACGATTTGAGCGGGGGGCGTAAAGGAATTGGTGAGTCACAAAGTTTCACAAGAAAAATGCGAATATTTCGCGAAATGAACGTCAGATCGAAAAACTAAAAACTACACGTTCAATATTTTTCAAAAATCTATCGATAGATACTAAACACGACCCCTCACAGAGAGGGGTGGGGGGTAAATTTTAAATTTTAAATACAAATCCCGCGATATTTAGCAAAATAAACATCAGATCGAAAAACTGCAAAATACACTTATTTAATATTTTTGAAAAATATATTGAATGGTACTAAACGCGACCCCCCACGGAGGTGGGGTGGGGGGTTACTTTAAAATCTTAAATGGGAGCCCCCATTTTTTATTGCAGATTTGAATTCTCTGCATAAAAATAAGCAACTTTTATTCGAAACATTTTTTCGAATTATGGATAGATGGCGCTATATTCGGAAAAAACGATTAATGGAAATGGAAAATTAAATTAAAAAATGGCAAGGGCCCGCTAAAATGGAAAATTTTACTTAACTTTTTTTGGTTTTAGGACCTAATAATCACAACCCAATAGGTCCCCAAAGCGCTCGAGTGACTGCACATTTAGCATACTTTGCTCCCCTACCATATACAGGGTGTTTCATTAATAATTGTCCATATAGTAACTGGAGAAACCTTAGCACAAAATACGAACATTTAACCTAAAACACTTAAATAAAATGTGGTTCCTTACTGAGTTACAGGGTGTTTTATCTAAAAATTTAAAAACTATTTTTGCTCAGCATTTTCAAACTATTTGACGTATCCTTTTCATACTTTGCAGGTAGTATAGGTACTGTACAAACTACTAAATTATGTTAAACAAACGTTTCTGGCTATTATCAGAGGCGTACGATGGGGGAAAGTGAATGGTTGACCCTTTCCAAATTTTGCGCCACTGACGATATTGCTATTGTAGTTCAATTTTTGGATTCCTCAATACTTTCTATGAAAATAATATACTCTTCATTCGTAACGATAAAGGCTTTAGTTTTCGAGATCTTTGAAGTTAAAATTGAAACGACACGGTTATTTTGATTAATGTGTTGTGTCGCTTCATTTTTTATTTCAAATATCTCGAAAACTAATCATTTTATTGTTACGAATAAAGAGTATATTATTTACATAAAAAGTATTGCAAAATCAAAAAATTACACTAAAATGGCAATTTCGTCAGTGACGTAGAATTTGGGAAGGGTCAACCAGCCACTATCCCCTGTCGTACGCCTCTGGTAGTAGCTAGAAACGTTTATTTATCTCAATTTAGTAGGGTGCACAGTACCTACAGTTTCTGTCAAGTATGATAAGGATACGCCAAATAGTTTTAAAGTACTGGCTACAAATAATTTTTAAATTTTAATCATATGAATCATATCATAAATTAATCAAAATAACTGTGCCGTTTCATATTTAACTTCAAATATCTCGAAAACGAATGACTTTATAGTTACCAATAAAGAGTATATTATTTACGTAGAAAGTATTGGAGAATCTAAAAATAGCACTAAAATAGTAATTCCTCCAGTGGCGTAGAATTTGAGAAGGATCAACCATTCACTATCCCCTGTCGTACGCCTCTGGTAGTAGCTAGAAACGTTTGTGTATCATAATTTAGTAGGGTGTGTAATAGTCGCACTTTCTGCCAAGTATTAAAAGGATATGTTGAATAGTTTTAAAATGCTGTGCAAAAATAGTTTTTAAATTTTTAGATAAAACACCCTGTAACTCAGTAAGGAACTACATTTTATTTAAGTGTTTTAGGTTAAATCTTCGTATTTTGTGCTAAGGTTTCTCCAGTTACTATATGGACAATTATTAATGAAACACCCTGTATAGTCCATTAAAATGTTACATTTTTTAGGCCGTACCTTGCATTTCTTAGAGGAGTCAATTTTATTTCTTTAATGTGTAGAGGGGATCAGTAGAAGCTTAAGTTCAAGTTTTTGGGGTCGCCATCCTTGTCCCCCGGTCGCCATCTTGGAAATGGGGTGCAAAGGGGTTTCGTGCTATATCTCGTAAACTACCAACCCTACGAAAAATCTAATTAAACATAACATGTAGCAAATTAAATTTTCCACAATTTTGTTTGAATTACTTTTTATCGTCAAGTGACCAACAAAAAAGATATAACCACAAATATATAAATTTTTTTTAACAAGTTTCCTTTTGGATGTTTTAACTTTTTTCAGTTCATCTTAAAATAAAATAACATTATAGCAATTTTGTAGAGGGTTTTTCAACGAACAATTTCCACTATAAAGTTGTTTAATTCTATTTATTTATATAGGTTTTACAGCGCTCCAAACTTGACAAGATTCTCGAATGCTCATAGGGATACAATAAAAACAAAAGTTAGGCTTACTTTTCTATCTATTAGTACATTGTTTACCGGGTAGGAAAAGCTTAACATTCCTGGACGACTGTGAAGATTGCTAAGTCGAGGCGCAAGCCGAGACTTAGCAACACAGAGTCCAGGAATGTGGCTTTTCCTACGAGGTAAACATACTATTTTTCCGCAAATCGTTTAAAATTCGACAGATATTGATTGATTTAAAAAAAACGCGATAATTTTATTCCCAAATAAATGGTGCTTTGAAATTCCTAATAAAATTACTTGGGTTACTATGGAAACGTATTGAGGTTGAATTGTCAAACTTGACGCTTATAAATTTAACACTAACAACTGTACGGAAATATCATTTCCTTACAGTAAGGAAATGACATTTCCTTACAGTAAGGAAGTCCTGACTTTTTCTTCAAGAAATTTTGACAGGAATGTCAAAATTTCCTGGCGATTTGCGGAAAATATATTTTTTATTCATACAATTTATTATGATTTTAACATTCCTATGCTATTATTAATCTGTTTTTGACCTTTCTTCCCACTATAAAACGTATAACTAAGAAGTTGTTTGAGGACAAATTCGCCGCTTCAGAAGAAGAATGACGCAACCGCAAAATGCAAAATTCTTAAACAGAGCAAAAAAACGATTTTTGATATCAAAATCATAAAGTATGATAAAAATTAGCCATTCACCACACCGTGGTCAGGGTCTCGAGATATAAGCGTTTTTTGGGGTGTGCCGCTTGTATATGAAGTAACATAACGTTTTTCCTATTATATATTTTGACTTAAAATTTTCCAAAAAACTTCTTCATGAACTATATTTTATTGTTGTGTTGGTTAAAATTATAAACTAAAAAGTTTGTCACTCAACTTTTTTAAGTAAACATAAAACTAACGAAATATGATGACAAACTGTTAATAAATTAATAACTCCTTTTTTAATGAGTTTAAACGTTTTGGACAAATTTTATTGTTATCTACGTACTTCAAGGATGACACAGTAAAATTTTTAAAAGGATATATTTACAGCGACCAAAGATACAGCGAGGTAAATTTGAAAAATCATCAAAATTGATTTTTGGCATTTTTGTATAAAATTTATTTTTTTAACATGTTCCACCAACTCTAGATAAAAATAAACTTCATATTCGGATTCAGCGACCTCTAAAACATAAAAATAGACAAAATTTATCATTCACTTTAAATTTGATTTTCGTGGTTGGCATAACGCTCGTCTAATTATATAGATAGAAAAGCATTATTTTACTACGAGAATTCGAGAATCTGGTCAAGTTTGGAGCGCTGTAAAACCTAGATAATAAATAAAATTAAACAACTTTATGGTGAAAATTGTTTATTGAAAAATTCTCTACAAAATCGCTATGATGTTATTTTATTGTGAAATGAACGTAAAAAAAGTTATAACCTCCAAAAGGAAATTTCTTACAAAATTTTCTCTTATTTTTTTTATAACTTTTTTGTTGGTCACTTTACGATAAAAAGTAATAGATATAAAATTGTAGAAAATTAAATTTGCTTTATTTTATTTATTTTATGTGAAATTAAATTTTCTGTAGGGTAGCTAGTTTACGAGATACAGCGCGAAAGCCCTTTGCATCTCTTTTTCCAAGATGGCGGCCGGGGGACAAGGGCTCCAACCCCAAAAACTTGAACTTAAGCTTCTACTGAACCCCCCTACACATTAAAAAAATAAAATTGACTCCTCTAAGAAATGCACACTAAATGTAACATTTCAATGGACTAATAAGAATTTGAAGCCGATATTAAAGATTATTTATTGTATTTGGCGTACCACTCACAGGCATCTAAAGATTTTCTGGAACAAATTGGTATACAGGCTTTCATAGATAGATTGCAGGATGTTGAAACGTAACCAGCTCTCCGATTAGATAAACGCTAAATGGGGCACTAATCTTGGCCCAGGACTGCCCAGGAGTATGAAGCAGCGACCAATTATTTCCAGATCTCGCCCATAATTAAAAGAAATAAGATATCGAGAAAATAAGGAAGTCACAACCTATTTTATCCCAAATGTTAAGCACACAGCATACTGCAAAATCTTTAACAAAAATCTCAAAATGAAGACAGAAGATGTTTTAATTGCGGAAGAATAGGTTTGCAAAATAATTGCAAGCCGATGTCAGACAAGGAAAGAACACCCAACGAAAAAAGTTACGTAATATCAATAAAAATGTTAATTCAGACAACAAACGCAATACTTAAAATTTGTCCAATTGTTATTGGGACAACAAAACGATGTTCATCAATTCATTATTTTCGTTCGTTGAGCCAATGTATTACGTTTATTGAATGGATGAACATTCATTATGTATACCATAATATCACTTTATTGGTATTACGAACTCTGTTCACTGAGTCAACGAACACTATTTATTGATATTACGAACTCTGTTCACTGAGTCAACGAACACTATTTATTGAAACAACAACGTCGTTAATTGACCGACGAAGACTATTCGTTGTGTCAATAACAGTGTTATTTCTCCTAACGTATTTCGTTTATTTCTACAATTATTTCCGTTTATTGTTACAATTAATTCCGTTCATTCCCACAATAAATACGGTTTTCCTTACAAGCAATTCTATTCATTCTTACAATCAGTTTCGTTCATTCCTACTATGAACGTATATTATATTAATAATTACTGAATGCAATAGCCCAATGTATGATATTAATTGATCAATAATAATTTTTTAAATCCCCCTTTTTTGTCCTTAACCTAAAAGACTTTACACTGTGTGATTTTTCATATGATTTCACTTATACAGTGTACTGGAATAAGTGTTACACTCCCCCCACCCCCTTATTAACTTAACTTTATTTTTAGCACATAAGCAAAACGCTCGGACAGGTCGATTTTTAAAATAATCAAAGTATATTATAACATCAATGTTTCGAACTTTACACGATCCCTCTTCAGGTGACAGGCGCGGCGTAACTTTGATTTTTTTTAATGGAAAAGTACGTCATGTGACAGCTTATTTAAAAGCGTTTGAAATAGTGATTCCAAAAATGTATAACACTGTAATCCTTTTTGAGAGCACAGGTGCAAAATTACGATCGAATTCTTTTTAAACGCATTCATTTTTTTTGGAATTCTGAGAAAGCTAATAAGTATTTTTGAAAAATTTAAACGCAGAATAAAATATTACATTATTACCGAGGGCAGAAAGTCCCTTAGAATAAACAAAAAGTTTCTGTTGAATGGTATGTCTATTTGAAATTAAAAATCATACTAAATTTTCTCTTTTTCACCCCTGTGACTTATTAAAATAATAATTATAGAGGTTCTCAGGGACTTCAGACCCTCGATAATACTGTGATATTTTATTTTGCATTTAAATTTTCAAAAATAATAATTAGTTTTCTCAGGATTCGAATAAAATGAATACATTTAAAAAGAATTCGACCGAAATTTCACGATAATAGACACACAAAAACTTCCTTCTACTACGGACTACACTTAAAACGAAATGCAATTATTATTCGGCACTTCGGTAACACAGAGAAGCTAGGGGGTATCAAGATAAGGAAAAGCCGTTAACTTTCAAATGGTCAAGCAAAACATTTATTGTCTCAACAACTACGATTATTGTCACAATGAACGCATTGATTGTGGGTATTAAATGCAGTAGTAGATTGATTAATGCATTCCTTGTCACAACAATCAATTTACATCTATTCAATAATCATATATTACTCTATATTAACAACATTTGTACATTGTTTTAATGAAATCTGTACGTTGTCACTATAAACCAAGGTAATTGCTTGTCATCTACGAAATCAAGAACGTGAGTTGCTGCCAGAATTAACGGTATTTATTAAATATAAGAAACTAAGTTATTGGCTGAATAAATTGAGTGTTATTGATTAAGGTACTTTAGTTATTCTCACAATTATTATTCAATCATTGTGACAATAACCAAATACATTCGTCAATGTCTAGAAGTTCGTTGAAACAACAAATTAAATTGTTGTGAAAACGAAATACTATTCAGTAATCACTGTTAATCAATATTACGAACTAAATTTTTTTGAGTGAAGAACCAAAGAATAAGGTCAGAAGACCGCCTAACTTCTAAGAAATCGATTTCCCAAAACTGACCTTCTTCTTCAAGTGCCATCTCCGCGACGGAGGTCGTCAATCATCATAGCTATTCGGACTTTGGAGACGGCTGCTCTGAAAAGTTCGTTTGATGTACATATGTACCATTCTCTCAGATTGCGCAAAGCTGACCACAGAAAGGAAAAAGATACACTGGAATCTGAAGTTGCTTATTTGAAGAAGCAGCTAGGGAATTGTACAAATGAAATAGAAAAGTTCAAAAAATAGGTGTCAATTTCGCAAGACGAGTGCATCGAGGACATCGAGGTAAATAACTCGAAATATTACAAAAAGGGAACTTGGTGAAGGAGGAGAATGTGTTAAATGATCAATTATAACAACATATTGTGTGCAGTAGTAAGCAATGTTACTTTTGTTTTGGTTTTTTGAGCTTTCATCAACTCCTGCTGAATTTTTGTTTTACGTTTCTTGGTACTACTACTACTAGATGGTATTACCACGAATATACTTTTATACATATGATGCACCACCCAGTACATTTTGTTTTAAAACGCAACCGTTTAATATGATGCCACAGTCACTTAATTGAATTCCGAGAACTATAAAACAAACCAAAGCCCTTTAATTTTGTGAGAAACCTTTTGCAATTGGAGATTTGTGACCCATAAAATATATCGGTTTTAAACATAACTCTTTGATTGGTTCCGTTCTCGTTTCTAAATATACTCCAACATAGTCTACCATATTCCTTGTCTCGTGTTTTATGGAGTAACTGGATGCCGTCAATGGATACTTCTATTTTAGTTCAAAAACAGGCATGGATGGAACTGTTTCGAAAAGTCGTAAAATAAGAGACCATGAGGATTGGACATCAAAATATAGAGATGTTTATTATAGTTTTATTCTATTATATTTTACTTTCTAAGAAAAACTTGGTTTAAAATTGTACAAAGAAACTTTACTTTTTTGGCTCCAAATTTTACAATAAATTCATAGCACACAGTGTGATGCCCGGATTAGCAATATCTATATATTCTGGAATGAAGAAGAAGACTATTTCACCGTGTGAATTTAAAGTGATTGGAAAATATACACAGTATATTTATCAATCAACGATGAAATCTCAATATCCATAATATGTCAATGAATATTAAAAATCTTTACCCTACTCGATAATTCGGGCCTTTGGGTGATTAATTTATGTTAAATTCTTTAACTAAACAGAGGCGTATAGACGAGGAGGGAAAATGCGGAAATTCCTCAACCCCCAAGCAAGGTCTAAAATAAAAAAAAGTCCAAATTTTGTAAACATAATGGCAGGGGAGGCAAGGATGCTAAATTTATAATTACTAAAGCGTTATGGGGACTTGTTGTGAAAATTAAAATTATTAATATTAGGTCCTAAAACCAAAAAAAGTTAAGTTAGGTTTTTCATTTTAGTGGGGAGTTTCCATATTTTAATTTAATTTTCCATTTCCAACAATCGTTTTTCTGATTATAGCGCTGTCCAATCTGTCCATAATTCGAAAAAAATCTCGAATAAAAGTTACTTATTTTTACGTAAGGAATCCAAATCTGCAATAAAATGGGGGCTCCTATTTAAGATTTTAAAGTAACCACCCACCGCACCTTCGTGGGGGGTCGTGTTTGCTGTCATTCGATAGATTTTTAAAAAATATTGAATACGTGTATGTTAGTTTTTCGATCTGACGTTCATTTCGCGAAATATCGCGGTGATCCTATTTAACATTTTAAATTTTACCCCCCACCCCTCTCGGTGGGGGGTCGTGTTTGGTATCATTCGATAAGATTTTTGAAACACATTCAATACGTATTTTTTAGTTACTCGATATTCGCGAAATATTCGATTTTTTTGTGAAACTTTGTGAATCACCCATTTCCTTACGCCCGGCTTAAATCATCAAATTTTTGAAATATACATACACTGTTTTGCATGTACTTAACGTACCTTGTTAATCTGCCTATTTCGAGTTATTCTAAAGATATATTTTTTTCGGACCCACCTTAACGAACTCCCCTGTATTAAGAGCCAATATATGGTAGAGGTACGTTTACAGGGTACAAGGTTTCTCCCCATCTGATTTTTCGACGCGCTCGAGTAGCTGCAAAAATCCCCGCTTGGGCTCCCCTACCATAGAAATATATTATGTTCCCCAGGCACTAATTGATGCTGCTGTGGAAATTGTATTTTCACTAGGGAATAATTATTAGAGCAGTGAGAAGTCGCAACTTTCTGTAAAAACATTATCTGCCGTCTTAACAGTCAAATTTAATATGCAAAATGAAAGTTGTTCGAACGTGGCTACATTTGCCTTGCACCATTTGCCTCGCACCATTTGCCTCGCACCATTTGCCCCGCACCATTTGCCTCGCACCACTTGCCTTGCACCATTTGCCTTGCACCATTTGCCTTGCACCATTTGCCTTGCACCATTTGCCTTGCACCATTTGCCTTGCGCCATTTGCCTTGCACCATTTGCCTTGCATCATTTGCCTTGCACCATTTGCCTTGCACCATTTGCCTTGCACCATTTGCCTTGCACCATTTGCCTTGCACCATTTGCCTTGCACCATTTGCCTTGCACCATTTGCCTTGCACCATTTGCCTTGCACCATTTGCCTTGCACCATTTGCCTTGCACCCTTTGCCTTGCACCTTTGCCTTGCACCATTTGTCTTGCACCATTTGTCTTGCACCATTTGCCTTGCACCATTTGCCTTGCACCATTTGCTTTGCACCATTGGCCTTGCACCATTTGCCTTGCACAATTTGCCTTGCACCATTTGCCTTGCACCATTTGCCTTGCACCATTTGCATTGCACCATTTGCCTTGCACCATTTGCCTTGCACCATTTGCCTTGCACCATGTGCCTTGCACCATTTGCCTTGCACCATTTGTTTTGCACCATTTGAACCTCACTAGACCGAACAGCAGAAGACCGAAAAACAGTTCTTTTTACTTGTCGCAGTAAAAGAGATAAGACTAATGTAATTACAACTAAATGTTATTTGGATGGTTATTTTATAAACAGTTAAAATGGTGTTAACGTCACTCTATCCTTAATTTATTTTTATTTTTACCTTCACTAATTTGTTTAACGGATGAAAATTATTTCATATCAGACTGTACAGCGTAACAATTTACACAGTCTATATATAAAATAATACAAAAAAATACAATAAACAAAAAGGCAGCTATATACAAAATCTTATCATAATTTACTGCAATCTTTTTTAATTTATGTACCACTTCGGTCTAATGCTGTTCGGTCTAGTGAGGTTTCGGTAAAGTGCTTTTCGGTCTAATGAGTTCGGTCTACTGCTTTCGGTCTAATGATTTCGGTCTACTGCTTTCGGTCTATTGATTTCGGTCTACCACAGCTATTTCTCAGTCGGAATTATTATTTTTAATTAGTTGATTAGATTTAGAGAGCATGAGACATGACAGTTCAAATAAAACACTAGATAACTATAGAGAATGTAATGTCAACATAAATTTAAATCCCTTTTTTTACATACAAATATTAATTTTGATTTCAACAGTTTATAAGAACAAAATTAGGTAATTAATTTAACAAAAAACAATAAACCAGAACCAGCTGTTTCCTTCACATAAATATAAAATCTTTTTATTTTAGTCCCCTTTTTAAACCCATTTAATCCAACCTAAATTGTCCCTTGTTTATTCTTGTCTTCTCCCATAAATAAAATAAAATCTGTTACCGTCCTTTTTTTCCTTCAATAACAAATCATTTGCCTGGATAAACACACTGCAATCTTCCTTAAATTTTGTCACAATGTCAAATGGTTAAACGTCAAATATAGAACTTCTAAATAAATCTGCCAAATGTATTATTTCTAATCTACTAAATAAATGTACTTCTATTGCCACTTCTTCAAAGCCCCAGGATCGAAAAACATACATTTACTGTACTACCGGAACACCCTAGCAAAAGAAAAAAACAATAAACATAACTGAACTAACTTCTTAAAACTGAGAACCAATAAACTGAACAAAAATGACTTCAGCTTACCTTTAACATGCAAAAGGGTCCATTAAACAATTCTCAGCCTGGCCATTAATACATTAAATTAATATTTGAGGGTTTTCCCAAAAATTCTTATCGTGCCCCAAATTTCCAGCACACCAACGGAAACCTCAATTTCACCAAATTTCACTCAAAACCACCATTTTCAATTAAAAACTGAGAATTCAAATCGCCGACCAGGCTTCAAGTGCTTTCTCAAAATCTATCTATTGAAAAAGAATGAACGTTGTTGATTTGCTAACAAGGCGTTCAAAAACAAAAAACTCTACAACAAAAATCTTCTCTCACTGACTCACACAAAAAGCATATATGTACATCCAAACATACAAATTATACATCCTACAAGGACAAAATGATCGGTTATAAACAACCAAAACGTTACTTCTAAATTTTCAACCAATAATTGTCGTGTATTACCCTATCCTATTCCATACCCCCCAGAGACCATCAAGTAGTTGTAACCCCCCCCCCCCTCTGCACAGAACCAACCTAACCCTAAAGGGCATGGATTTGTTCATTAACCTAATTTATCTTTTTATATTCTTCTTTTGTCAATATACAGGGTGGAACCATATGGGAAACTTTTTTAATATCAATTTTACGAAAAAAAAGTTATTCTTTATAAAGTGCTCTACATAGTCTAAAACCTAAGATGCAATCATCGGATATAAAATTTTATCAATAATATACGAGGTATGTCAAAAAATATGAATTTCGCTCAAGAATAAAATGCCTTTATATTTCACAATATCGAAAATTGTTATTAAGAAAAGTTGTTTGGAATTCAAAATTTGTTATAATATGCATTTACACTCTTCTAATAAAAAACTTTTTTTTTGAAAATTTTCCTCAAATTGCGGATACCCAACATCATTTTTATTTAAGATAACTCCGTTACTATTAATTTTGCGAAAAAAAGTTATTCTTTATAAAAATGTGTGAATAGTCAAAAAACTAAGATCCAATCAAGATATCAATTTTTTTTCAATTTTATATGAGGTATGTCAAAAATCATTAATTTCGTCCAAGAGTAAAATACCTTTATAGTTCACAATACTTCAACTAGAAGGATGAATTTGCATATTGAAATATAGTTTTAATTCCGAACAACTTTTTATAATAACAAATTTCAATATTGTGAAAAATAAAGATACTTTACTATTCAGCGAAATTCATATTTTTTGACATAACTCGTATAAAATTAATAAAACTTGATATCTTGTAATTGTATCTTAGTTGCTAGACTATGCAGAACTTTTTATAAAGAATAACTTTTTTTTCGTTAAATTAATAATTACGGAGCTATCATAAATAAAAAATAGTTGGGTGTCCGTAATTTGAGGAAAATTTTCAAAAAAAAAAAATCAGCTAGAAGGCTATAAATGCAGATTAATACATAATTTTTAATTCCAAACAACATTTCTTAATAACAATTTTCGATATTGTGAAAGATAAAGACACTTTACTCTTGAGCGAAATTCATATTTTTTGACAAACCTCGTATATTATTGATAAAATTTGATATCCGACGATTGCGTCTTAGGTTTTAGACTATGCAGAGCACTTTATAAAGAATGACTTTTTTTTCGTAAAATTGCTATTAAAAAAGTTTCCCATTATGGTTCCAAGTTACGCAGACACACTGTACATACTCGTATATCCCAACAACGTTTAATTGCTTATTAATACACACCAATCCACCAATAATACACATTCTTTATAAAATGTATAAAAAGTATTAAAATCCCTTTAAGGGCTACATCACAGAACGTTTTCGATATTTAAAATATCATCATCAGAAGAAAATCGATTACAAAGATTATATCAACGAATTCATCCGATATAAAGATAAAAGATAAAAGACAACTCTTCGGTTTAAATTCCACATCATGTTCAATATAATCAGGCAAGGAGAATGGCCAAATATTTATCTTCAGTAGTGCGAAGTTTAGAGCTAGTTGATCACAAGCTGAGCCACAAAAAAATTACCAGGATATGAACCCTTTAAATGTTATAAAAATTTGTTAAATTAACATAGTTGCTTAAAATTCCAAACGATGGATAAAATTTGTAAAGATTAGGCCATTAGTCACTACATGACTCCCCCATCACGTGGGTTGCTAAACAGGTCTCTACATGAGGAACGTTAGAGATATAAGCTAGATAGACTTTCTGTTTTAGCCATAGGCGTAACCAGGGGGTAGTTTAAGGGGTTATAACCCCCCTTTTGGATGTACTTTGAGCTCTATACGCTTAACACCATTATTATTCCACACCCCCAGAGACCTTCAAGTAGACGTAACCCCCCCCCCCCTTAGGATCATCCTCTGGTTTTAGCAATGTTATCTATCGAACATGAAGGGCCCGCTACAATGGATATTAAAGACATTGTCAAACGGTTTATTTATTTTATATTTACGGTTTATTTTATTTAAATGGACGTTTAAATTAGGATAGGATGTACAAATAATGGACGTTGGATCATGGATATTAGTTTAAATGTTCAAGTATTTATCTATTTACACATTATTATTTATACATCTACTGCACATTTCTTTAAATACTAGTATGTTCTAAATTGTTGGAAGGGGGCGGAAAATATTTAGTTGCACACGGCCCACGAGCCATAACGGCGGCCCTGTGAACGACAACACACTGGAGGCGCATTGAAAATCAGACAGCCATTCAGGGCCGCCGCTAAAGTGTTGACCGCCCGTGTGCAACTTAATATTTGCCGCCCCTCTTCCAACACTTTTGACGTTTCAACATTTGTATTTTAATAGTATTTAAAAAAATGTGCAGCAGAACGTAACGCGTATATGAATAATAATTGCTCTGATCTCGACGTTACTGTTAGACCTAGATCCCGCTTACCAAAAAAAGTTATTATTATTATGTCAATAATAATATACAGAAATGCAAAATTGCACTAATACCTACATGTCTGTGTAAGTTTTGTTTACAATACTACTTACAACATTTGGCATGCTTAATTGTTTACTAATATATTTAAATATATAGACCTGGATCCCGCGTACCAAAAAAAAGTTGATTAATAGCTGAAAATTTGTTAATAGCTTAACGGTGTCTAGTCGGACAAACTTTGTTGTATGGGGACACTGGAACAGGGGAAGTTTTAATTGTGGAACAGGTTAAAAATTTGGAACGTCAGACCACGAAAACGTTCCAATATGATAAAACTTCCAATTGATTTGTTACCATTTCATTAAACTCTCATGCAAAAAGCAGACTGGTGTTTATCACCAACTGGGCATTTTAATGAGTGGAACACGAAGAACATGTTAAATGACAGGAATCGTGTTGGTTAGTAATATAGTAATAGCAGTCTGATTTTTGCATGAGAGTTTAATGAAAGGGTAACAAATCAATTGGATGTTTTCTTATACCCCTGATTCCCGGATCTACTTTATGACTACAGCTGCAAAAGGGCAGTTCATAAATATAATAAAAAACATTTTCTGTCATTTTTGTTTAGATAGTTTGAAATATTAAAGTTTATAGAAATATCTGAATCATTACTATTTTTTTTGTTCTACGGGGGTCCTACAGCCTCTGCCGCATCCCGCATTTCGATCTCCACCTTTTTCGGTCGGTCCATTCTTCCTCATTTATGGCTCTATCTCTCATTATTTCTCTGATTCCTTCTCTCCATTCCAGTGCTGATCTTTCTCTTCTTCTTCTATTCCATGGGACATAGTTTAAAGCCTGTTTTGGCCATCGTTCATCATCCATTCGCATTACATGCCCGTACCATAAAAGTTGTTTGGATTCTATTGTATCTACGGTATTGTAGATTCTTCTTGTCCTTCTTCTTATTTCTTCATTTGGGATGTGATCAAGTCTAGATATCCGACACGCTCTTCTCAGATCATTACTATTTAATTTTTTGAATTTATTTTCGTTTTAAAAAAGTATTATCATCAGTGGACTGCTTTTGGCCGCCCCTATAATCGGCCGCCCGTGTGCGATGCACACTTCGCACACATGGTAGCGGCGGCCCTGCAGCCATTTCCATCCAAAAGGAAGAAGGATAATATTATATATTAATTGTTCATTATACAATTCCCCGTATAAATTTTGTGATGCAGTAGTGTTTTTCTTGATATCATGACACCATGAGTATGGAATTTTCCATAATTTTTGGTTACTTAAACTTTATATTTTCCAACTGTAAACATTGCCTATTTTCGTGGCACAGCGTTTTGCTTACATTGCCATTATGTCTATCAGTAATCTGGTCATTTATTGAAAGTAGTCTTTCCTGTCTTGAATATTGTCTTAACGTTATAAGTAAATTTATTGATGATATTCTATTTCCGATTACGGTTTTTCTTTCGTATTTCCCCTTTGTTGATTTCCCTAGTATTGTTTTTCCTATGAGTTAAAAGAAATAATGAGATATTATTATCATTAAGTCCTTGATGGGCACAAAGGCGTCTAACTAATGAAACTGATCTTTCAGTTTTGTCACAAAAAATAGTGATTACATATACCACAAAAGAACCAACCATATAAATAAAAGCCCATCTCCCAGACGTCGTGCATCGCAGAAGGTACCGCAATTGAAAAAAATCTCTATACAGTCGGCACACGGTCAGAAAGGCAGATGTTGCCTCAGGACAGGTGTAAATGGAAACAGCTGTTGGATGGACTAGAATTACACGATGCGGTAAATTCTCTTGGCTGGTAGGTTCTCTATCAGCTGCTTTGAGTGCTTTGGTTCTCGAAGGTAACATATTGAAAGGTGATTTTATTATGAACTCGTGCGAGGAATTGATATTAGGTACGAGGGTCTCTTTGTATAAAATATTAAGTTATTCCAGGGAGACACACCATAAATACGAATTGCTAGTCAGAAATACCGCACGAGAACTTACTAATCACATTATTAACATTGTTTAATTTTACGTTATTTTTATTTATATGTAATATATCAGAAACCTATGATGTGCTTATAGTTGGTTGAACTTATAAGTAAAATCCATCAATTAATAGAAAAGGCCTGGCAACAAAAAATAATGCCGAAAGAATGGTGTGGTAGTATTATTGTACCGATATACAAGAAAGGAAAAAAGGAATCATGTATAAAATACAGAGGAATTTCACTAATCAATACTACGTATAAAATATTGGCTTCAGTATTACTAAAAAGATTACTACCATACACCCAAGAAATAGTTGGTGGCTCTACCTGTATGGTTTCAGGCCTGGAAGATCGACTACAGATCAAATATTTACTATTAGACAAATGTTTGAAAAATATTGGGAGTATAATCAAGACGTGCATCAGATCTTTATAGATTATATAAATATAGATTCAATAAATCGTCCAACAGTATGGAAGGTAATGTTTGAGCTGGGCATACCCAAGAAACTAACTGCGGTAATGCAAATGTGTGTAAGTAACTCCTATGCACAAGTCAAAATAGGGGGAAAGATATCAACTGCTTTCTGAGTAAATTCTGAACTGAGACAGGAAGATCCGTTATCCCCATTTTTGTTTAACCTGGAACCTGGTCTTAGAATACGTCATGGCGAAAAATTGCCATGTCATTGCCAAAAAAAGAATGATATTTTCTCGATCTTTGAAGAAGCTGTATTAAATATCGGTCTAAAAATAAATGAAGACAAAACAACATACATGGTCTTCTAAAAACGATCATAACTACGAAGTAAAAGAATTTAAATATCTAGGAGCAACAATCACCAATGACAACAAAATAGATCTAGAAGTTGAAACACGAATAATGGCAGAAAACACATCTTTCTTTGCAATGCAACATCTAATGAAGTCAAAACTTCTCTCACGAGCTGCAAAAATCCACATATTTAAGACCATAATACGACAACCAGTCGCGTATGGAAGCGAAACATGGAAGCTAACAAAAAGAGAAGTAAATAAATTGCTGGTGTGGGAACGTAAAATCCTTCGAGTGATATATGGCCCTTGCAGAGACAGCGTGACAAACGAATAGAGATGCAGATACAACAACGAGTGAGAGTCTCTATTCGGAAAGGAAAATCCAGTCAGATATATAAACACCAATAAACTCAGATGGACAGGGCACGTGATACGCAGTAACGACAATCGCCTTATTAACAACGTGTTTTGGGAAAGGTCAGATGGGAGAAGGTCTGTAGGATGGCCTAGAAAAAGTTGGAAAGATGCAGTCAGATAAAATCTGGGGAAAATGGGGGTGAGACAATGGGAAATACTGGCACAGGACCGACAAACATGGAGTAACGCCATTGATAATGATGACTATGATGTGCTTGACCTAAATATTTCAGCAAAACAAACGGAAAAAAAGAACAAAAATTAAAATTGATTAAGCCGTACCTATATGCCAATATCATTACTCTTCTTACATATAACAGAAAAATATTTGTATTTTACATGATCATATTAGATAATCCACACACATAGTATGTAAATGTAATGGTTTAGCTGAATTGACCACACTATATAAGTCAAATTGAAACAGTTTTTATTTAGATGCCAGATTCGTTTTGCAAGAGATTGAAGGACTCCCATTAAATATTTTCAATCAAAAACTAATTTGTGAAATTAAAAGGCGAAACTAAACCAAAATATGGGAGAGGATCAAGGAAATCAAGAGGAGGTTAAAAATATGTATTGTAATTCAGCAAAATAAAGATATAATTTTTATGTGGGTAAAAGATCATAGCGGTATTACTATAGGGTGGATTTTATAACTATAAGGGTGAACAAGTTATTAGATATTTCAATGGGATAATAATTTTAGGAGTAATAATTTCTCTAATAGGTAATTCTGTTGTTTATGCCATGTATAGTAAGTGCTTTATGGTGTTTGAGTTTCGTTATTATGGTATTTAATTCAATTTTCTCAGTGGGTTCAAAACGTAGGTATCATTTTATGATAGGTGCTATTACAGTTTTTTATATTTTTCTTTCGTTGAATTTTATTAGCTTAAGAGCGTGGGTGCAAAATTTTGGGCCAATGCTTTTTAAAGGCATTCATTTTTTCGAATCCTGAAAAAACTAATAAATATTTTTGAAAAATTTAAACGCATACCTAATGAAAGAAAACATTATTACCGAGGGCCGAAAGTCCCTTAGAATTAACAGAAAGTTTCTTTTGAATAAGATATGTGAAATTAAAAATCACACTTAATTGTCTCGTCTTTTTCACCCCAGAACCAATTAAAACTTTCGGACTTTCGGCCCTCGGTAATAATGTAATCTTTCATTCTGCGTTTAAATTTTTCAAAAATACTCATTAGTTTTCTCAGGATTAAAAAAATGAATGCTTTTAAAAAGCATTGGCCCGAAATTTTGCGACTACGCTCTTAACTAATTATCTAATATTTAATCTTTTATAAAGCTGTATAAATGCTGAAGCATGCGGTAACGAAAGGAAGAATCTACTATGTATTTGTCTTTTTTTTTTTAACTAAGTTAATGGCACTGGCGTAGCCAAAAGGCCAGAATGTATTTGTCAAACATAAATATGGCGTCAAATTGAATTGGAATACAACGGAAAATAAGACGATGGGAACTATTATATCTAGGGCCGGCAGACTAAAGCACGTAAGTCAAAAAAACCGATTTTTCTTTTTGTACATGCACATCTCCATATATTTTTTCTCCACCGACTAACTCAAGCACATACGTCATACACGTTTATTTCACATTGATTTTAAGTAGCGTACTTTTTCAACCTTTCAATTACTATAAATCTGTAGACGTTATAAAGAACATAAGTTGACTTATGTGAAAAAGTACAACTGATATATTCAGTTTTGCTGATTTATAAGCATGACTTAAGTTGTTAGGTACATCAAGTACTTGACGTTATCGTCTTCCTTGTTTAAGAATATACAGATATTTAACTTTAGTTACCTACTTAAAACATGGCTAAGAGAGAAGCAATATTCAATGAATATTGGAATGATATTGGGTAATGGGTATATACAGTCGGAAAAATGAAAGAATACCCATGAACGATTACATCAATCACTTATTTTATATTTGCTGCCTTTTTCTATAAATAACAAACGTTTGTCATAGAAAAAGACAGCAAATACAAAATAAGTGATTGATGTGATCGTTCATGGGTATTCTTTCATTTTTCCGACTGTACAAAAAAAGGTCTGCTTACATGTCATCATTAATAGAGATTGTAGAAAAAGCTTCTCAAAGACAACGCGAAATAGACCCTGAAAAAAGAAATTTCGTAAGAAGACGTATAAATATTTTGTTGTAATAGATGTACTGCATTAAGCTATTTGTAGGGGGTGGCAATGAAGGAACGGTCTTCAGTAGATGGTACAAAAATTAATGATACGCGTGAAACAACTGTACCTAAAAATAAAATATCGGACAAAAGGAAGGAAATAAAAAACCATATCTTGTCTCTTCCGTCGTAAGAAAGTCACTACACCAAAAGAGTACATCAAAGAAGTATTTGCCTTCCCTCCTAACAATCACCAAAATATATCAACTATTTGTCTATCAAACCTCCTTCAGACCAGATCAAACCAGATCAAGATTACGAATCTAAAAAAAACGACACACACATGTATCAAAATGATAGTACCATACAAGTGCATACAATACATGTGATCTACAACAGTGTTTACCGACTCCATCATTGACTTCTTATGTAGCTTTTTATAAACGTCAATTGTGGACGTTCAATTTGACCGTACATGACAATAAGACTAGAAGAGCTTTATGATATGTGTGGTTTGAATCTACTACTGCTCGAGGAGCGAATCAGATTGCATCTTGTGTCTTTAAACATCTTCAAACAAACCTACCTAATGACACAAGAAGTGTAGGGGAACATGGGTAACAATGAGACACGGGGAACAATGAGACACCTGTATTTCTGGCTACCTATGCGACTTTTTCGTCAAAATTTTGGCATGCGCGCTTTAGCTTTTATGTAAGGACCACAAGGTTTCTGTTTGTAGGCATCCCACATGTTTAGTTTCGTTCCGACCGGCAGTGAGTGTTAATATTTGACCAATTCTTTTTTTGTTAAAGGTAGGTATTTTTGAATTTTAAACGAAAAACCTGTTTTCTTTCATTTTTTGGCGAATGGATAATATGCAGGGCCTTATTGTTTGATAATTGGAGATATTTTTTCATTGAATCGATTAAAGGTTAGGTTGAAATTAATTTTTTTGGTTGTAAAGGTCGTTTGGGTAACAATGAGACATTGCTTGTTGGGTAACAATGAGACATGTCGCATTGTATCCCATAATGTAAATTATTTTATATCTTAATTTTAAATTAATTTTTGAAAAAAAATGACGCGAAATCCTCCTAGGAAATTCGACAAAGGAACAATTGCGTACAGCTGTAGATGCTGGATCCAGCATCAGAAGAGTAGCTAAGGAAAATAACTTGAAAGTTTTAGACATTGGCAAGAGAATTGAATTACTATTATAACTTTTCCTCCACATTCAACGAACAAGTTGCAACCTCTGGTTTTAAAAGTCTTTAAGCCATTTAGTTTGGCTTATAACGCTGCCAAAAAGACATAAAAATGATTTTGCCATGTCCTGTTAACTATGGCATAACAAAACGCTTTTTATTCATTTGAAATTAAGTTCAATTTAAATATTCAGCAAAATTAATGTTTATGTTTTTCTTATATTACAATAAGGTTTAGTTTATTTATTTCCGAAAGGCAGAAAAATTAATGTTTTTTTTTTATTTTATTATTATTGGATCACGTTTTGCTCAGTTCTAATATTCAGTAAAATGAATGTTTATCTACGTTTTTCTTATATTATATTATATATTTCTTATAATAAATAATTAAACATTTGATATATTTTTTTCATTATTTTTCTAATGTTTTGCATAAAAAATTGCACTTTTCAAATAGTGTCTCATTGTACCTCCGCTATGGGTAACAATGAGACAAATGACATTTTGATAGAATATTTTCTGTATTTACTTTATTTATCATTTTTTGCATTATATTCTATTCAAAATTATTTGTAAATACTTATACCATCATGTAAAACTCAAAAAATAAATATTATTTAGCTTAGTTTCTAAAATACTAAGCTCCAAAAAAAAGTGTCTCATTGTTACCCATGTTCCCCTAATATTTTACTCTGATACCTGTGGAGGTCAGAATAGAAATTCTCTCGTGGGTTCTATGTTTACGTGTGCTGTACATAACTTACAGTAGAGAGAATCAACCATCAATTTATGGTTCCCGAACATAGCCATTTAGAAGTTAAACAGTTCATGGAATAATAGAAAGAAAAAAGAAAACAAATCCAAATATATCTTCCTCATGACTGGAGTCAACTTATTAGGCCAGCAGTAACAAATTTCAAGTTGTGGAAATACTGACTTTTTGGATTTTTGGACTTTTACTTTGGTATTAAGAAATAAAGATGTAGATGGAAAGCAGTTTAAATGGTTGGACAAAAGGTGGCTCCGCTATGATACGGAATTTGGAATGGTATCTTACAAAGACACCTTACAAATGGAATCAAATTTTCACAAGATACATTTAAGACGGAGGGCATCCTTTATGGGTCGCCCCCAAAATCTCAACTATCATCAACACGCCTAACTTCACGCGTAACTTTGATACATCATTGATTCAATTTCTATAATATTCTAAATATTTATTTTTCTTAATATTATGTATCCGAGTTGCTGTGAATATGATAGGTCGTATCCAACTTGGGGCCTATGATTTTTGGATATATCAAAGTTGCCCGTGAAGTTACGCGTGTTGATGACAGTTAATCTTTTGGGCCGCACCCATCATTTACACCTAATAACATTCCAATTATATCACTATTGCCTTTAACTATATCACAAGACAAAAAGATGACTTAGTTTCTCTACTAATAATAATACCAAATTAATGTTTTCCATAAATTTTATATAGATTTGCCTAGTAAGGAAAATGTAGCTAATATGGATTAATGGAAGAAAATATTGTGTTGTAACAAACTAAAATTCCTAGTTGTGCTGTTAGACATAAGTCATATATTATACTTGTGTTCTTTTTAACATAAGTCAGGAAAAACAATTTTCCATACTTTTTTATAGAGTCATACTTAGCTACAAGTAAGGATGTAAGGAAGTAAGGATTTTTTTATACAGTTTTATTCGATTTCTGAAAATCTATAGTTTTTGACTTATGTGCTTTAGTTTTCCGACCCTACATATATACTGCCTTTTATGGACAAATTTAAAGGCAATATAATACCAATACGCCATTACTGATGGTTAAATGGATTGAATTTGATGAATTTGAAATTAACTTTAAATGTAAAAATTTTTTCATTACCTATAATACGAAATTGTCGCCTTCAATGAGTATCGTATAACTAGGGTTTGTTACAAACAAAACAACAAAAATAAATAAGCAATATATTTGATTTTTTATGAGCTATATTTTATCCAGTGACAGTGTTTTCAATAAAATGTAATTAAGTTATTGGTATAAATGTTTTTAAGTTATTGGTGAAAAATCGATTGAAGACATAAACATTGAAATTTTCGTAATTGATGGATTCGACCATTACTTGATGGAAGTTCATTTTATCTAACAATAAAACACCGAAAACGTTTGTTTTCTATACTTCCACAAAATTTATTACAACTAAGTGACTACAGCTGTTTCGGCAGAGTGCCTTTCTCAAGTGATATTGTTTACAATGTGTTTGTTTTTTAAGTCTTTAACTCAAGAGGTTCAGGAGTGGGGACCTGTTTGTCTCGAGTTGGTTTTCATAAACATTGAAATTTTCGTAATTGATGGATTCGACCGTTACTTGATGGAAGTTCATTTTATCTAACAATAAAACACTGAAAACGTTTGTTTTCTATACTTCCACAAAATTTATTACAACTAAGTGACTACAGCTGTTTCGGCAGAGTACCTTTCTCAAGTGATATTGTTTACAATGTGTTTGTTTTTTTAAGTCTTTAACTGAAGAGGTTGAGGAGTGGGGAGCTGTTTATTTCGAGTTGGTATTCATAAACATTGAAATTTTCGTAATTGATGGATTCGACCGTTACTTGATGAAAGTTCATTTTATCTAACAATAAAACACCGAAAACGTTTGTTTTCTATACTTCCACAAAATTTATTACAACTAAGTGACTACAGCTGTTTCGGCAGAGTGCCTTTCTCAAGTGATATTGTTTACAATGTGTTTGTTTTTTTAATCTTTATTTGAAGAGGTTGAGGAGTGGGGAGCTGTTTGTCTCGAGTTGGTCATGCAGAATTATATCTGTATTTTTCAATTTATTAATTTCCATAGATTCTAGTAAAGATACCTTAAGGCCTTTATTTTGAATATGCAGAATTTGAAACTCTTCATTGAAAGAATGATTATGATCTAGAAGGTGAAGTGCGTATGTAGAAGTGTCTGTTTTTCTATTGTTGAAAGCCCTTTTGTGTTTTGCTATCCGTTTGTCAAAGGTTCTGCCACTTTGACCGATGTAAGTTTTCGGATAATCACCACAAGTTAGTTTGTGTGTACTACAGAGTGGTGTGTACAAATTAACTTGTGATTGTCCGAAAACTTACATCGATCAAACTGGCAGAACCTTTGACAAACGGATAGCAGAACACAAAAGGGCTTTCAACAATAGAAAAACAGACACTTCTACATACGCACTTCACCTTCTAGATCATAATCATTCTTTCAATGAAGAGTTTCAAATTCTGCATATTCAAAATAAAGGCCTTAAGCTATCTTTACTAGAATCTATGCAAATTAATAAATTGAAAAATACAGATATAATTCTGCATGACCAACTCGAGACAAACAGCTCCCCACTCCTCAACCTCTTCAGTTAAAGACTTAAAAAAACAAACACATTGTAAACAATATCACTTGAGAAAGGCACTCTGCCGAAACAGCTGTAGTCACTTAGTTGTAATAAATTTTGTGGAAGTATAGAAAACAAACGTTTTCGGTGTTTTATTGTTAGATAAAATGAACTTTCATCAAGTAACGGTCGAATCCATCAATAGGGCTTTTCATCGATTGTCATTTGTTTCGAGCTTCTGTCATGTGTGTCTACGCCATACGTCTTTGGCTTGTACTATTCGTATTACCAATAACGTATGACGTAGATATATTAATATTATGTGACACATGACAGAAGCTCGAAACAAATGACTGTGAATGAAAAGCCCTATTACGAAAATTTCAATGTTTATGTTTTCAATATATTTTTCACCAATAACTTAAAAACATTTATACCACTAACTTAATTACATTTTATTGAAAACACTGTCACTGGATAAAATATAGTTCATAAAAAATCAAATATATTGCTTAACATTAATAACTGGATAAGAAACAGAAGAGTAGAATATATTGGGGAACCGTCTATCGCCGCCCTTATTGTACTACTCCATTTGTTGTCATTCGGTTTATGTGGTCACTCCTTCCTATAGGAAGACGATTCTTGATATATTCAATATAAAGAGTCCAACCCCGTAGTTGGGGTTGTATCCACCCCAAATATAAAGCACACCTCGGCATAAGATAAGATTTTAAATTTAATGGTAAATAGAGGTTAATTGCAAAATTTCATCAAAATCTATGACGCGTTTGAAGGAAATCGGAGGTTATTATAAATATTACCTACCTTATTTTTACCCTGGTAAAATGGTACTGGACTAATTTGAAAAAATACTCGTAAATTTTCCTCTTCAAAACTGTTTAAAAAACTCTTTAGTTTATTTACCGACTTTACTGACTACCATACTACTTTAAAACCTTTTTGTATATTATTTCAACGTTTATTAGTCCACTCAACCCATACAGTAATTTCATTTCTTTGCAAGGTACTTATACTGCTTATACTTTATGATGATTTATATAAACCAATTCATGGGTGATCATTTACTGGCAGGGGATTTGGTAATTAATTTGTTTATTTGGAGATTCGTTAAAAAGCGCTCGATGGATAAGCGGTGTTGAAAGGTTCCATTTATTCTGAATTATTGACATGATACAAATTTAAAAATAAAAGTCGTGTGTGGAGTTGAGTGTCGTTTTCTTCTTTATTTTATGGTGTTTTTTGAAAAGTGTCGACCGGCAATATCCATGAATGCTGAGATAGGTACCTTAGAAAATGTAGAGGAAAAAAATGAATCTGAATACACAATAGTCTTTCTTGAACCGGAAGAAAGAGATGAAAAATATGAACAGCGAGGAAACTCAAGAAAAACCCAAAGGGATAGGAGACCCCCAAATGGAGAAAATTCATAGAACTACTAGTTCCCTAAGGGAGGAAGACTAAGAAAATTAGGATGAAAAAAGACAAACACGATCAACAGAAGAGGTCAAAGAGCAAGTAAGAAGACGACCAATAACCGAACTCAAAACAGTCAGAAGAAGCTAAGAAATTTTCGATGTAGCAATGGAACAATAGATAATAACTGAAAATAAAATGGCCAGAAATTTCATTTTTGTATAGACGATTATATTATATATATTATGTAATCTTATACGATTACAGAAACATGTGCAAATTGCTAAAGCTAAATGACTACACTAGAAGGAGAAGCACAAAATAGACTGCGTTGCTTTTCCCACTGATGACGAAAATATTAATCTTAAAAGGACTGCCAGCAGGTACATAACCCGGTCTATATAGACATTTCAAATAACAAAAATTGCCGGAGAGCCAAATTTTGGTGGAGAGCTAGGGTATACCATACCAAATAAAGTTTAAAAAGTCCCCATCGATCCCATGTGTGCGTCAAAAGTTATTCGGGGTCAAAGGTCAAAATTTGAGATTTTTTGGATTTTTTTCGAAAACGGTAAGTTTTATCAAAAAAAAAACCTTAAACCAAAGTTGTAGATCTTAAAATTCTCTACAAAAATAGTCCTTATTATTTTTTTCCTAAGAGTTGCCATTCCTGAGATATCGTGATTCAAAGAGTCACATTATACATGATATGCACACGTTTCCACACCACCTGTGAGGTAGTGTACTTGGCGCGTTTTTTTTACCGTGGTTTTCCCTGTAGGCCTTCTCCACTAACTGTTTTGACAATTTTAGGATAATTTAAGGAAACAATACCGGTCAAGTTCTAGATATTACCTTATTATTGATATTCATTATTGATATTGCTATTGATTATTAGGTTAACTATTGTTTTGATTTCTTTAGATATTTTAATCAGATTCATATTCTTGAAAGTCTACTTCAACAGTCAAGTCTTCTTCGATTTCATCTTCTTCTTCTTCCTCTTGCTGGATGTTCAAAAATTGTTCAAATATGACTGAGTCATTGGTCTCTTCATTAAAATCACATGAGTCTTCCTCTGTTGTACTAAACTGGACATTTGAGCAAGACTGACCTTGGCAGTTGGTACACACTAGAGAACACAGCAACCCGACTTTTTTACATCCACATTTGGCACTACAACCTTTTTTGCAATTGCAAAAAATAGTGTTAAGGAGTTTTTCTGGAGCAGGTGGGAGTAAGGTTTTAATCGGTTCCAGAATATTATCTATTAATTTCCAACCCCAGTCTTCTGGATTCAGTTCATTGCCTAGCCATGTTTGAACTTGATAATATACTCGATACAAATGTTGAAAAGCAGATGCTGATGTTGGAGGAAGACATGATAGTTGTACTTGTTTCTTGTTTCGCGTATTTTTTACAAAAGTTAAGTATCGGTATTTATCAAGACAAATAATTTTTTTTGGAGCTCCATAAACCGCAAGAAGAAAGCGAATTCCTTCCGTAAATATCAACAGCGAACAGAGATATATTCTTCGAATAGTTTGTCGGCTTATCCCAAATGCCAAAAGTACATTTTATTTTTACATGCGATAACCGGCTGCGACACTACGACCGCAATGTACAGAAGGGGCCAAACGTCAGTACTTAAATTATTCGAAAAAAAAGATTTGACTGACTGCTGTAAAGTTTTTACAGATCTTGATTCTACACCGCAAACAATAATTACGGAAGGAATTCGCTTTCTTCTTGCGGTTTATGGAGCTCCAAAAAAATTATTTGTCTTGATAAATACCGATACTTAACTTTTGTAAAAAATACGCGAAACAAGAAACAAGTACAACTATCATGTCTTCCTCCAACATCAGCATCTGCTTTTAAACATTTGTATCAAGTATATTATCAAGTTCAAACATGGCTAGGCAATGAACTGAATTCAGAAGACTGGGGTTGGAAATTAATAGATAATACTCTGGAACCGATTAAAATCTTACTCCCACCTGCTCCAGAAAAACTCCTTAACACTATTTTTTGCAATTGCAAAAAAGGTTGTAGTGCCAAATGTGGATGTAAAAAAGTCGGGTTGCTGTGTTCTCTAGTGTGTACCAACTGCCAAGGTCAGTCTTGCTCAAATGTCCAATTTAGTACAACAGAGGAAGACTCCTGTGATTTTAATGAAGAGACCAATGACTCAGTCACATTTGAACAATTTTTGAACATCCAGCAAGAGGAAGAGGAAGAAGATGAAATCGAAGAAGACTTGACTGTTAAAGTAGACTTTCAAGAATATGAATCTGATTAAAATATCTAAAGAAATCAAAACAATAGTTAACCTAATAATCAATAGCAATATCAATAATCAATATCAATAATAAGGTAATATCTAGAACTTGACCGGTATTGTTTCCTTAAATTATCCTAAAATTGTCAAAACAGTTAGTGGAGTAGGCCTACAGGGGAAACCACGGTAAAAAACGCGCCGAGTACACTACCTCACAGGTGCTGTGGAAACGTGTGCACATCATGTATAATGTGACTGTTTGAATCGCGATATCTCAGGAATGGCAACTCTTAGGAAAAAAAGAGTAAGGACTATTTTTGTAGAGAATTTTAAGATCTACAACTTTGGTTTAAGTTTTTTTTTTGATAAAACTTACCGTTTTCGAAAGAAATCCAAAAAATCTCCAATTTTGACCTTTGACCCCGAATAACTTTTGACGCACACATGGGATCGATGGGGACTTTTTACACTTTATTTTTTATGGTATACCCTAGCTCTCCACCAAAATTTGGTTCTCCGGCAATTTTTGTTATTTGCCAAGCATTTTGATGTCTAAGTTGACCGGATTAACAGACCCAAAAAAAATATTCAAAACGCCTTGGCAGAATGGGACATCGAAGTTAAAAACGTCACAAAAATGATTTCAAAGAGGGAAGATAAAAGCAAGTTATAGCTGTTCATGATTACAATGCACGAAAAATATTAAGCGACTCTGAGAAAAGCTACCAACGTCTGCTACATCGCTACATGTCAATAAATATAGAAGATATTAAAAGATGAGGACTGTACTCCATCCAGTAATCCACTGTTTCAATTGTCAGGGATCTACCCAGATCTAACATCACCAGAGGGTAGACACAAGACTTGTTAAATACGGTAACACTCACAGATGTGATGATTACAAACAGAAAAAAATAAAATTCAAAGGCAACATGTGCAAAAAACTGCCAAAGTGAACACCCAGAAGTATACAGAAGGTGTATAAAGGGCCCCAAAAAGAAGATCATATTATGCTCAGGTCACAACAATAATTTGAAATTAGCGACAATTTTTAATTTAATTTAAAATGAAACTTATTTGACGTTTCGACTTCCACTTCAGAGTATTTTGTATTTCGATAATATTCCAATATTTTATATTTTGATAACGTCCTCCGGAGCAGGAGTCGAAACGTTAAATAAATTTCATTTTTAAATTTAATTGTGGCTTATTTTCAAATAAAATAGTAAATTGTATAGGATGCCTCAAAGATACAGCTTCAGAACAATATCCACTGATGACACAATACATGTAAGGAATCCATATACAGTGATGAGCGCGCTAATAACAGGCAAAATAACGCAAAAGATGCAAAACATAATAAGTTGTGAAATAAAACGAGATGAAACTATTAGAGATGGGAAATTTAGCGATAGAAACCTATAAATTGATAGTTTACCACCTTACGGGACGAGTTTGGCAACTACTACTGTGAGTTTTAGTTGACATACTCCTCCGATACGTCTAAAGGTGGGAAAATATCAATATAATGTCAATTTATAGGTTTCTATCGCTACATTTCCTACCTCTACTAGTTTCATTCCGTTTTATTTTACAACTTATTATGTTTTCCATCTCTTGCGTTATTTTGCTGGTTATTAACGCTCTCATCACTGTATTTCAGAGTATGCACATTACGTAATGTGAGTTCACGAGTGAAATGTCTTTCTGTTGTTTTATTCCGATTAGCGTGGTATACGTCTGTGTCCAAACGTGACAAATAGGGCTTTTCATCGATTGTCATTTGTTTCGAGCTTCTGTCATGTGTCACATAATATTAATATATCTACCTCATACGTCTATGGTTTATATTATTGTATATGTTACAGTTCAAGTTGATTATCCAGTTGGAGTTGACTCCAACTAGTTGGAGTCAACTCTAACGGCTGGTTTCAGTAAAAGTTGATTATAAATATAAAATGAAGATTTATATTCAACATTTACTAGTAAAAGTAGACTCCAACTAGGAAAAGTATACTGTTCCCAATGCCATTTAGTAAAAGTTGATTCTGATCCACACAAACAGCCGATTCTAGAAATTAAATGTTACTGAATATGTTCAAATTAGTGTAGGCTGTATCGTCGCCCCCGTTAGGTAAATTACTCCGATTCGAATTTTTTGCACAAACTTACTCAAAAAGAGGTCCTTATAACAAATCTACTGGGTGCCAGGCAGTACCTTGATCAATAAATTGTTTAACCAATTCTTTTTAGACAAATTCACAAAAATAATTTTTTCACTTCGAACATTTTTTTTTAGATCATTTGGGTTATTCTGAGCAAAAAAAGGTATTCTGTGATTTTTCTCTAAAATTGATTGTTGTCGAGTTATACGCGATTTAAAATTTGAAAAATGCGAAAATAGCCATTTTCAAGGCTTAATAACTCGGTTAAAATTTATTATTATGAAAGTCAGAAAGTGACCAAATCAAAGTTTATAGCCCCCTCTACAAGATTCAGCAGAGATTTTTGTCACTATTTTATTACTAAGCTTTTTCTTTAATTATTAACAATGAGCGCTAAGTGCGTATTAGGCGGCCGTCAATGGTGAGTGCTAAAGAGATGCACCATTCCAGCCGTCCAATGGCGAATCTCACTCGCACTCACATTGACGGCCGCCCTCAATACACGGTTAGCGCTCATTGTTGATAATTAAAAACAATATCTTATTAATGAAATAATCAAGTAAGTATATTCAAATGGGAAATAAGCCACAATTTTACCTAAAAATGATTTTATTAACGTTTCGACGCCCAAGTCGGGTGTCGTTGTCAAAATACAAAATAATACTAAATAAATAAAAATGTTGTTGCTTAGTAAAAAATTCTTCTAATAATTTATTTAATCTGACTCATTTATATCGGCAATTCAGACACGTATTATACATTTTAAAGTAGACGACTTTAAAATGATATTGCCAATATTGATGAGTTGCGTTCCTGGGACGACTTTACTAAAAGATAGTTCATTCGATTACATGAAATCAATCCCAACTCAAGAATATCCGCCACAAAAAATCATAGCATGTAATCTGTCTTTAAAAAGACAACCAAATGTAACGGTGGCACTGAAATTCTCGCGTTAGAGATTCCATAGTAAATCACGAGGGAAAACCAGGAAAAACCTCGTGATACTATCCATAAGCGTAACCAGGATGATCCTAAGGGGGGGGTTACAACTACCTGAAAGGGGGGGGTTACAACTACTGGAAGGTCTCTGAGGGCTATGGTGTTAAGCGTATAGAGCTCAAAGTACATCCCAATGGGGGGGGTTACAACCCCCAAAACCCCCCCCTGGTTACGCCTATGATACTATCCCGACATCGTAAGTATTTGGGTTTACATTTAGTTTACTCTCAAAACTAATACCAAATTCTGACTTGATATTTTAAATTTTAAATAATACTAAAATACTAAATATGTACTAACTCGATATGTTACTGATTTACTAATTGTGGTATTTTCTTTCTATTGACTTCCTCCTTTAATATTTACTATTTTAGTATTATTTAAAATTTAAAATATCAAGTCAGAATTTGGTATTAGTTTTGAGAGTAAACTAAATGTAAACCCAAATACTTACGATGTCGGGATAGTATCACGAGGTTTTTCCTGGTTTTCCCTCGTGATTTACTATGGAATCTCTAACGCGAGAATTTCAGTGCCACCGTTACATTTGGTTGTCTTTTTAAAGACAGATTACATGCTATGATTTTTTGTGGCGGATATTCTTGAGTTGGGATTGATTTCATGTAATCGAATGAACTATCTTTTAGTAAAGTCGTCCCAGGAACGCAACTCATCAATATTGGCAATATCATTTTAAAGTCGTCTACTTTAAAATGTATAATACGTGTCTGAATTGCCGATATAAATGAGTCGGATTAAATAAATTATTAGAAGAATTTTTTACTAAGCAACAACATTTTTATTTATTTAGTATTATTTTGTATTTTGACAACGACACCCGACTTGGGCGTCGAAACGTTAATAAAATCATTTTTAGATAAAATTGTGGCTTATTTCCCATTTGAATATACTTGATTATAAAAATGCCACAAGAAAATAGCTTCAGAACAACATTAATGAAATAATGACAAAAATTTCTTCAGGATCTTATAGAGGTAGCTTTAATCTTTGATTTTTTTAGTTTCTGACTTTCATAATATATAATATCGTATGGAATTTTTGCCTTTCGGACAGTTCCGGCGCCAATTACATCTTTAACCCTGTTTCAAGTAACTAGTGTCGATGTACACTAGCCCAGGGGGACCGACGGCTTAACGTGCTCTGCGAGGCACGGTGAGACGGCTCGTGTCATTATTGGAAATGAAAATGGTTTGTCTTTAGCAGGGCTCGAACCCACGTGCACTGGCGTATGAGACCAGCGATTATGCCGTTACTCCACGGCCGCTCGCTTGACTTTCACAATAATTATCTTTCACCGAGTTATTTAACCTCGAAAATGGTTATTTTGGCGTTTTTTAAATTTTAAGTAGCTAATAACTCGACAACAGTCAATTTTAGAGAAAAAAGGCCCAACGGATCTAAAAAAAATTTGTACGACGTGAAAAAATTACACACATCGGCAAAATTAGCCGAACACCTTAAAAATGGGACATGTTTGATGTCTCGAATTTCCTAAACCTGTTGTCCGATTTAATTGATTCTTTTAGTAAGTTATAGCCTTATTAGTTAAGAATATCGGTGTAATAATATTGTTGCTATACAGGTACATGTCATTTTATACCGGGTGTTACAATCATACTGTCTTTTTTTCTTAAAGTTCGGAACACCCTGTGGAATATTCTAGTATATATAATATTTTAAAATTAAAACTCGATTATAGGCTTTCTTAACATTTTCTTTTTTGATTCATTTGCTTATGTTGGAAAATAAAAAAGTTATGTGCTTTAACAACTAGCCATGTTTTTTATCAATAAATCCTCATAGTAGGGGAGGAAAGTATGCTAAATTTGCAGTTTGTACAGATGTCTCCTATTTAAGATTTTAAAGTAACCCCCCAGCCCACCTCCGTCGGGATCGTGTTTGGTGCCATTCGGTAGATTTTTGAAAAATATTGAATAGGTGTATTTTGCAGTTTTACGATCTGATGTTCATTTCGCGAAATATCGCAGGGTTCGTATTTAAAAATTTTAATTTACCCCCTCCCCTCTCCGTGGGGTGTCACGAACCCCCACGGAGGTGGGGTGGGGGATTTAATTTAAAATCCCAAATAGGAGCCCCCAATTTTTATTGCAGATTTGGATTCTTCACGTAAAAATAAGGAACTTTTATTCGACACATTTTTTCTAATTATGGATAGATAGCGCTATAATCGGAGAAAAATGATTGTTTCAAATGGAAAATTAAAATGGAAAAGTCCCCCACTTTATGGAAAATTTAACTTGACCTTTTTCTGATTTTAGCACATACTCTTCACAATCCAATAGGTTCCCATAAAGCTCGAGTAACTGCAAATTTAGTATACTTTCCTCCCCTACTATGAGGATTTATTGATGAAAAACATGGATAGTTGTTAACGCACATAACTTTTTTATTATCACACATAAGTAAATGAATAAAAAAGAAAAATGTTAAGAAAGCCTAAATCTACAATCGAGTGTTAATTTTAATATTTTACATGTGCTAGAATATTCCACAGGGTGTTCCAAACTTTAAGAAAAAACACAGCATGATTTGTACACCCGATATAAAATATTTACCTGTCTAGCAACAATATTATTACAACGATATTCTTAAATAATAAGGCTATAACATACTAAAAGAATCATCCAAATCGGATCAGTGGTTTAGGAAACTCGAGACATCAAACATGTCCCATTTTTAAGGTGTTCGGCTAATTTTGCCGGTGTGTGTATTTTTGCGAATTTGTTTAAAATCTTTGTTTATCGCCAAACGTCACTAAAATCATTCATTATTGTACTCATTTGTCCTCATTTTCGACAGTAAAGTAACACTTTGTTGTATTGAAAGAAGAATGTTACTTTATCTGCCGCGATAATTAATCAAATTAACCGAGATTGAATGTAAGTGGTCAATGGCAGCAATCGATTATTTATTTGAGTGAAATTAAAATTTATTTACTTTAATTATTAAAAATATTGTACAAAATTTATCTTATTATTGATAAAATTTATGTCAAAAAGTAAAATTCTGCAGTGTTTCGCAATTATATTCATACAAAATAAATCAAAACTAAATATTTAGTAATTAGGTAGGTATAAAATATTGATAAAACTATCGATTAAACATCAAAACCGGCCATCATGCAAAAGTCATCTGTGATTACTGTCATACGAATTTTTTATTTCGTCTAAAATTTAAAAAATTTCCTCAAAGTTGTAAGTAAGTGTTAATGTTTTTTATGATTGACGATACAATTTTGTACGCACCACCTCAATACTCTTTATCGAACGCGTCTGTTCCTCTGCTCGTAATATCAGACTCGTTCGATAAAGTGTCACTTTACTGACTGATTTTACTGAAATTGGTTAAACAATTTTTCGACCGCGGTACCGCGTGACACCCTGTGTAGTTGTTATAAGGATTGTTATACGGATGTATTTCTTTGAGTAAGTTTGTGCAAAAAATCGAATCAGAATAATTTACCTAACGGGGGCGACGTTACAGACTATACTAATTAGTTGAAACGGTCAAAACAAAGAAACGTACACTCATTAAAATGCACTTGAGATTCTCGTATAATCATTATTTACTGAATTGATCCAGGAAGAGTCAACTCCAACTAGTAAAAGTTGATTTAAATTTTTAAAATCAACTTTTACTGCTCGTTTCAGTTGGAGTTGACTCCAACTAGTTGGAGTCAACTCTAACTGAGAATCAACTTGAACTGTAAAATATATACCAATAACGTATGTCGTAGATATATTAAAATTATGTGACACATGACAGAAGCTCGAAACAAATGACTGTGAATGAAAAGCCCTATGAGAGCTGCTTCTCCTTTTTAGTATTTCGCTCATTTTCTTCCTATTCTAGAGACATCAGGCGAAATAAATAATTTCGTAGGCCAACCCGTCCATACCTTGCAACTTAGATTTAAGACACTTTGATGTATATTTATATCATATCATTAAGTAGATGAGTTAGTTGCGGGACTAATTAGTTCAATAATTGATTTATTCTTAGTATTCTGAAAATAAATACGAAAAGGACGTGGCAGCCATGATCATTGCAGGAAACAGGGCATATTACTCATTAAGGACTTACTTAAATCAAAAATACTCTTAAGACCAGCAAAAATAAGAGTATATAAGACAATAATCCGTCCCACAATAACGTATGGAAGCGAAACATGGACTCTGACTCAGCGGGAAACGACAAAATTACTGGTACTTGAAAGAAAGAGACTGCAGACTATCTATGGGTCTTGCAGAGAAGAGACAACAGGATAATGGAGAAGAAGCCACAATGATGAACTCCAGACAATATATGGAGGTGAAAACATAATACACTACATTAAGGGCCGGTACTTTATGTCCCGGTTAAACCTCGGTTAGCTAACCGGGGTTTAATCGGGACAGAAAAGTACCTCATAGGGCCTCTTGCATTGTAATAAAAGCAATTATAATTATTATTATAATTATTTATGAATATAATAATAAGTATAATTGCGTTTATGTCTATGTTATGCATATATTTCTGTCCAGATTAAACCCCGGTTAACTAACCGGCTGTTACCGGAGACATAAAGTACCGGGCCTAAAGCAAACAGAATACGATGGGCGGGTCACGTGCTAAGATCAAGTGACGAAAGACTTCTGAACGCCACATTCTGGGAAAGGCTCGATGGAAAAAGGTCAGTTCCAAGAAAGAGATGGAAGGGCGCTGTAGCCAGTGATCTACGCAAAATGGGAGTGCAGCAATGGGAAATAGTTGCTTAGGACCGACAACAATGGAGGGAAATAAACGCTGCCAAGACTCACATAGAGTTGTAGAGCCAAATGATGATGATGATGATTAGTATTTAAATTGTAATACGGTAGTATTTGCTTAACTAGCGCATCTTCACATATCCCTATGTTCAGATGAGTGCAATCATTGTTTTGTATAATACTCAGTACAGAGGATCAAAGTACCTCTGGTAAGCGGAAAAGTTCTTTTAATTATCCTTCTACACATTTTTCACCTTTAAATCAATTTACCATATCTTTGGATATCGATATCATATATTCATGGCTCATATCTACCTATTTCCGAATACAGTCTTAGCACATCAAAGAAACATGAAACGTAAATCACGTTTCATGGAAATAAAACACTGCTAAATAAATAAACGTCCGGCCATTTATGAAACTCTCCGAAAATAAAAATATTTTATGAGCATGAATCACAATTGTTTCATTGGTAGGCGGACTTCAAGATTTGTTTAGCCGTGTTTTATTTTCATGAAACGTGGTTTACGTTTCATGTTTCGTTGGTGTGCGGCTTGCCTTAGGAAATAACATTTTAACATTTCAACATTTGAAGTTGTTGCTTCTATAAATATGATTGTTTTATGAACCAATAAAAAACATTAATGCTCTTTCTTATCCATTTCCTGTAGCTTAAAGGTTAGATATTAAATAAAAAGAATACATTTATGGAAACAATTATTTTAATACCATCGAATAATTATGAGAAAAACGTTCGTACAGTGGCTTTAATAGTAGATCTACAAACAGGACAATCTTCTAAATTAGGGGCGCAGTTGACGCAGGTCGCTAGGTGACCGCACGGTAGGAAAACTATTCCCACCTCGCTGTCCATACAAATCTTGCACAGCCTAGCTTCTTTCAGAATCCTATTTTCTTCTTCCAGCGATACTGTTTTTACCAGTTGGTAATGCAACTGCGGAGTGCCATCTGGAGCTGTGGTGGGGGATACTTCAAACGCCTCGTCCATTTCTGGTTGCTGTGCAGGCTCGGGTTGCTGCACCTGCTCAGGTTGTCGATCTGAAGCAAAACGGGAAAATGAAATGGAGAACAGTTGATATATAGCAAAAAGAAAGGAGTAAAGGCAAAAATCGGTTTGACTAACTAGGATGAAGTAAAAGGCAAATGGAATAAATTCATTATTTCGTAAATGAGCGATTTTGGAAACCTGAAACAGGTCGTTTTTTATTTTTAAATTATGATTTTTTGGCATATATGTCATACCAGCAACGTCATCCATTTGGGCGCGATATCGTAATATATGATTTTTTAAATGAGAATAGGGGTCGTGTGCTAGCTCATTTGAAAGGTTATTCAATTATCTATTCAATAATATAAACATTAACATAATTATTTATACTGGGTACCTAACTACCTTATTTTTGGATAAAAAAAATTTAATTAAATTAACTGACACAAAATAAATAATTTATATAATTGGTTTAATTCAAAACACATTTTACTGCTGTCAGAAGACAGAAAAAAATGCGTATTTAACAAATAAAAATAGCTTTTCGCTTAAATTCATTGTTTAAACTGCCGCCCACCTGCCTCTTGGCAATTTGAACATTTAATTTAATCGAAAAGTGATGGTATTTTTAAAATAAACATTTTTTTTTGTTTTCTGGCAGTAGTAAAATGTATTTCGAATTAAACAATACATACATTCTTCTGTTTGTGTCAATTAATTTAATTTAAAAAATAAAATTTGGACCCCTGCCTAAATAATAATGTTAAGAGCCAACAAGGGCCTTTCGATTTTTTATACTGGTCAGTCTCATGGAGTATGTTCTAGATAATCTTTGTGACCAAAAGAAAAAACGAAACGTGGGACAAAAAATTATGTAAAGAAATAAACAGATTTTAGGTGGAACTCAAGTATCTGAAGCATGGAAGTTTATAGGAAATCTCAGAAAAGATCACAAAGATTAAACCCATAAATATATCAGGAAAAAATATTACAAATCTCTATTGACTGAAGCAAAACCAAATTACGAAATAAATTACAGAGACTTCAGAACAGATCCAATTGATGAAGACAATGGATCTTCTTCAATGGACTAATAACAACCTTATGGGGAATGAAAAAACTCACCGATACACTCTTCCATTGCTGCACACACAACATTCCTAAGACTACGATCTATTGGAGTGTAATGCTCATGCGAATTGGGATCCTCTTCCTCATGTTGCAGATTAAGAGCTGCCTCCACTAAAGCGTCTGGTTGGGAATAGGCCCTTCCGGTCTGCTCCAACTTTTCTCTTATTGCACGTTTTACCCTTTCGACATTGAGGCCTATACTGAGAGCGGCCAACGCCTGTGGACTAGTCAAGTAACTTTGGATTTCTCGTTCGGTAACTTCTCTTCGAATTCGAGTCGTCTGTATTCTTTGAGCGGAAGGTCTCTGAAACAAAAAAAGTAAGTTCAATAAAATTGTCATTTTAACATAGACACTAAGAAAATATCGAAAGTCAGCTAGAATTGCAATCAATGGAAGGACTGTAAACAATCTAAGATCCGCTAAAGACATTATTTCAAGCACCAAACTATACGATTGCCAAGATTAGTGAATGAAGTATGTAATACCATGTAATACGAATCAGCAAGACAAGTACAGTGCACATATTCTAAAGGTGCCGGTGGGGGATGGCGTCTATGCTCAGTATTACAGTCGGTGTATGAGACAGAAAGTATTCGAAATAATGAAATAACAAATACATAAGGAACGTTTATTTGAAAAGCAACACTAGTCCAAAAATTAAAATTTTGGCAAATCAAGAAAAACTTCCCAGGCATGTGTTGTTTTTACACAAGTATCCAATCGTTCTATGTAGTTTACTCCGGACATCTGAGATTTTTACACAACTGAATGTGTCAGATGGATAAAGAAACTACTATTCTATGAGAAGAACACAAAGTCGAATTTGCGAAAAATGGACATATGTGTTGTTTTTCAAATAAACGCTTCTATATAAATCAAAAATGAATAACCATTTTCAATTTCGTTGCAACACGAAACTACAGCCGCATCATTATTCTAGTTCAATCAAAGAGTGCAGCAAACACCTCTACCGGTTTCGAAACTTATTAGTCTCTCATCAGCAGACACATATGCTGCTCTCTCTGACCCAACTAGGACAAACCCCGGCGTGCAGTCACAGATTGCAACTAACGAAATGGGTGGGATGCCCTAGCGGCAACTGCTAGCAAAAGACATACGGATGCTGAGACGGATGCTAGCCATACGGATGTTGAGACTAAATTGTAGAAGCCTCGGAGGTGTAACCAGAGAAGGTTCCCATTTTTTTATGTTCTCATGTGCCATCAGATTGAAAACTTAGTCTTTTACATAATATAAAGTTTGTTATTTCATTATTTCGAATACTTTCTCTTTCATACACCGATTACAACACTGCGCATAGATGCCATCCCTCCTCACTGGCACATTTAGAATCTGTGCACTGTACACTGTACATAAAGTAACATAAATACCTAAATTCGAAGCGAAAATACGCCTTTTACTGTATAATTTTAATAACAAAAACAGGAACCTAGGGTCTCTGGAGTATATTAATCATCCAAAATGTGAGATACCTAACCTAAAATTCAGGGTAAAATCTTGAGCCGAAGAAGTGTAGGATGCTGTCATTTTTTTGTTGTACAATCTACGAGAATGGTTTGGGACCATTAGGGGAGTGCATATAGATTTTCACTTCGGACAAAATCAAACAAGATAGAACTTTTTGTAATTTCATTAAGAAATTTTTAATAAACAACATATCAAAAAGTTCTACTCGAGAAGTGGGTGCTTCATTTTTTATTAAACAAATTAACTACGAAATTAGATGTTTTTTTTTAATAACTCCGAAAATATAAATTTTAGAAAAAAACTGACTTGACCATTGAAAAATTCAGAAAATCTTACAAAAAAAACCTTATATAAAGAATTTTCTAAAATTAAATCTGTATCTTCTATAATTTTTTATTTATAACGCTAAAGTCACCCTTCTCACAAACATTGGCGCACTGTAAACTAGCGTACGGCGAAGTGCACGGATGAGTTATTTTAATGTAATTCTTTAACTAATGGATCCAATGAAATTTTACAAATTGAACATGAAAGAAGAATAATTAAGCTATCTTATGGTTATAATAAAAAGAAATAAAATGTATGGGCATAAGTACGATAGGGCCCAAAAGTGAGCCTTACATGAATTTTGTTTAAAAATGATTTAAAAATTATAAGTAACTAATACAAATTATGTAACTAATACAATTTTTCTTATAAAACCCTCATTTTGCACAACTTACCTTTCAAGCATCTTGCTAAATGATGTTTCATTCAAAAAAAATCTCAAAAATTTAATTCAAATTATATGACGTCTCAAAAAATGTAATTTTTGAAATCTTCGTAGTTTTATAGAATTACCACCACTTTAAGACGTTATTACTCAAGTTTGAACAGATCTATTACAGTTTTATAAGTGATTTTTTAAAGCTTGGGATGTAATCTTTAAAATGCACTAAATTATTTTACTTTAGAAATGAAATAGGCTATTTCTTTTTGAGAAAATTAAGAAAGATAACAAGAATGTAATACAAAAACCGAAAATTACCAGCTAAAAAAATGTTTATACAAAGTGATCAAAACTTTTTTCTGTAAAACTTACCTAAAATACATTTAATAATAAGCTTCAACAATAATAAATGTTCAGCAAAAAAAATTTTTTGGCTCTTATACAGTATGTCTGCGCAACTTAGAACCTATTGATAACTTTTTTATTATCAGTTTTACGAAAAAAAGTTATTCTAAGAGGCAATCATCAAATATCAAATTTAATTAATTTTATACGGGGTATGTCAAAAAATTTTCGGGGGAAAAATACGGCAGATGGTTGGCAAAGAAGAACTAATCAAGAATTAAGGATGCTTTACAAGGAACTAACTATAACAAGATACACAAAGGCACAAAGAATCAGGTGGGCAGGTCATGTCGAGAGGATGGATAGGTCAAGAATGCCAAAGAAGATACTATTAAGAAGACCAGTTGGGACAAGGAGACGAGGTAGACCAAGAAAAAGATGGCACGAAAAGTTTCAAGAAGATATAGGATCGATGGAAATTACAGACTGGAAAGAGAAAGCGAAAAACAGGATACAGTGGAGAAACATAGTGCAGCAATTTTTACATGGACATTAAATCAAATTATATAATAAATATAAGACATTAGTATATATTGTCATTTGTATTATGTAAAATTGTTATTGTTAAGTTGTAAAGCCCTAGGCCTCCAAGGCCTGTAGAGCAGGTTAAATAAAATAAATGTCAAAAAATATGAATTTCACTCAAGAGTAAAGTACCGTTACCTTTCACAATATCGAAAATTGTTATTAAGAAAAGTTGTTTGGAATTAAAAAATTTGTTTTAGTGTTCAATTACATCCTTCCAATTAAAATATTGTGAATAATAAAGGCACTTAACTCTTACGAAAAATTCATATTTTTTACATACTTCGTATAAAATTAAAAAAGTTTGATATCTGATGATTGTATCTTAGATTTTAGACCAGGGAGAGCATTTTATGAAGAATAACTTTTTTTCGTAAAAGTGATAATAAAATAGTTATCATAATTGTAATAAACTGATGATGGGTATTCGTAATTTAAGAAAAATTTGTAATTGTATATTTAAACATAGTTTTTAATTTAAAACAACTTTTCATAATAGCATTTTTTGATATTCTGGAATATAAAGGTACTTCACTCTTTAACGAAATTCATATTTTTGACATAACTCGTATAAAATTGATAAAATTTGATATCTGATGGTTGAGTTTTAGATTTTTGACTATCCAGAGCATTTTATGAAGAATAACTTTTTTTCGTAAAATTGATAATAAAAAAGTTTTCCATGTGGTTCCTAGATACGCAGACATACTGTATAAGAGCTTCTGTATAAGAATTTTCAAATTGCAATGCCATATTCGGATTCACAATAATCAAAAACACAATAGATACATATTTGATCAAAGAAAAATGATGAATTTAACGATATTTTTAAAATTATTTATACAAAACAATTGTTATTGTTTAAACAATTAATAAACAATTAGGGGCCAAATCTGTGAGTAGAACTTTTTACTTTAACATGTATATAAACTAACAAAAATAGTTTTAGAAAAATATAAGCTTGTTTGAATTTTTCCGAAACAATGCATGTTTTCGTTCTAATTGCACTCCCCTATATCGTCAGTCCAAAAGTAAACATGAAATAGACAGCCTGGGAACCATAAGAAGTAACCGATTACGTAATTGTACTTTGGAGTCTGATAAAACCCGTGATGTGGGAGAGGATAAAACTCTGTTGAAAAAAGGTAGAAGATCATTGATTACAAACTTGATAATAATGCAGAAATAGCTGCAGTAAAATGGGCAGACACCAAATGCGTCACCTTGTGTAATTCATATAATAATAGGGTGCTTGGGCCCACCATTAAAAAAATATTACAGCCTTCATGACACTTTTTTTATTCAGATATTCATGTCTAACGTGAAATTCACACTGGGATTCTTTCTTCTTCTTCATGTGCCTTGTCCGTTGCGGACGTTGGCTATCATCATAGCAATTTTAATTTTGTTTGCGGCGTTTCTGAATAACTCGATCGATGTTAGTCCAAACTATTGGCGTAAGTTTTGAAGCCATGAGTGTCTTCTTCTTCCTCGTCCTAGTCTGCTTTCTATTTTACCCTGTACCTCTACGTTGGTGGTGTGAGTCGTCCAGGATATTTTGAGGATACGTCGATACACCCACATTTCGAATGTACACTGAGATTGCAGTACGGTGAATGCGCCTTCAGTGTTGCCACAGTTCCTGTGCGACGCTCTTGAGAGAGCAATCAACAACTGGTGAAGACCGACAACCCTGTGCGTTTATTCCCCATTCGAAATGTATTGCCCTATCTTAGCAGTACTGCATTCTCGGTGTGAATTCCACAATAGCCGAACAACTTTTCTATTTCAAACAATTTTTGGGAGGGGGCCGCGTTTCGTAAATATGGAGGTACTTTGGTGCGTCCAACCAAGGGTGTAACCAGGATGATCCCAAGGGGGGGTTACAACTATTGGATGGTCTCTGGGGGGTATGGAATAGTAATGGTGTTAAGCCTATAGAGCTCAAAGTATATCCAAATGGGTGGGGGCTACAAACCCCAAAAGCCCCCTGGTTACGCCTATGCGTCCGACAACTGGCGTACCCTTAAAAATTTGTCTGACAATATTACCAGTTAATTGCAAATATTTTTATCTAACAACCCTGCAAAAATCAGCTAGGTGGGTATAGATTTTATGACTCTTTATGATGCGTGCGCCCTCCCCCTCTATAGGGGGCACACTATGGAGTCATAAACGATGATTTTTTTGCAGCATTGTTTGGTTTGAATTTTTACAGGAGTGCTGTGAAGGACGAAAACTGCGATCTCATAATGAGAAGAAGCCGAAGAATAAGAAGTGTGTACCATGGGCAATATATTCCACAATATACCGTTGCTTTTCCAAACACGTATAAAAATTAATAAACCTTTTTTCAATTTTCATAAATTTTTTAAATGTAATTTTTTTGTGGAATGTAAAAATTTTGATATTTCACTTCAAATAAAAGTTTGCCCGTTTAAGGCTTAATTTAAAAAATAATGGAAAACATGTTCTGTAAACTTTTCCGTATTAGACAAGGCGGAAACAGCGGGTTCGTTAGAAAAAATATTCCCATGAGATTGTTTTGCATAATCACATTCGTGAGACATCCTATTAGAGATGCATCAAGTCAAACTAGTTTGATTTTATTCAACAAACTTGACTTGACTTGAAAACAAAAAAAAGTTTGACTTGACTTGATTTCGATATCTTTAGGTTTGACTTGAAATCAAACTTCTTCAAACAGTTTGAAGTTTGAATATCATATTACGCAACGTGTTTATTTCCAATTGCCGACTTTTGTTTTGACTTATTTGGATAGGTCGGAATGTGTACTCTGCTAATCTGTATTCTGCAAGAGAAAAAAATCTGTAGTCGAAGCAGAATTAATAAAGAAAAATAAATATACGGATTTATTTGATGTTGCGGCAGGTGATTTCAAAACAATTAAAATTGCAAAGTGTCATCATCATCATTCTCTTTGCCTTATCCCTATGCGGGGTCAGCTTCCCTAATTGCATTTCTCCACACAATTCTATCTTGGGTCATGTCAATGTTAATCCCCTTTACCAACATGTCCTGCCTTATCGTCTACCCCCAGGTCTTCTTTGGTCTTCCTCTTCTACTCCTTCCAGGAATCTGCACTTCTGCAATTCTTCGTATTGGGTGATTAACGTCTCGACGTTGAACATGACCAAACCATCTTAACCTATGCTCTCTCATTTTGGCATCAATTGGTGCCACACCTAGACTTCCCCTAATATACTCATTTCTAATTTTATCCTTCTTTGTCACCCCACTCATCCATCTAAGCATTCTCATTTCCGCCACATGCATTCGTTGTTCCTCTTTCTTTTTCACTGCCCAACATTCAGTTCCGTACATCATAGCCGGTCTTATGGCTGTTTTATAGAATTTTCCCTTCAGCTTCATTGGAATTTTTCTGTCACACAACACCCCACTCGCTTCTTTCCACTTCATCCATCCAGCCCTAATTCTACTGCATGCATCTCCATCTATTTCTCCATTACTCTGTAATACCGATCCTAGGTACTTAAAACTATTGCTTTTCACAATCATTTCCCCATCCAAAGATATCATTTTATTTGTAGTAACTCCATCTTTAAATGAGCACTCCAAATACTCTGTTTTTGTCCTACTAAGTTTTAAACCTTTTTCCTCCAGAGCTTGTCTCCACTGTTCCAGTTTTTGTTCTAAGTCTCTTTCACTATTTCCTATTAACACTACATCATCAGCATACATTAGGCACCATGGAATGCTACCCTGTAGTTTCGCTGTTATCTGGTCCAAAATTAATGAGAATAAATAAGGAGTCAGCACCGACCCTTGGTGCAATCCTACTTTCACCTGAAATTTATCAGTCTCTCCCACACCTGTCCTAACACAAGTCGTTACTCCCTCATACATATCTCTCACAATCTTTACATATTCGCCAGGGACTCCTTTCTTATTGAGTGCCCACCACAGAATCTCTCGAGGAACTCTATCATATGCTTTCTCAAGATCAATGAATACCATATGAGCGTTGGTCTCTTTATTCCTGTATTTTTCCATCAGTTGCCTTACAATGAAAATTGCATCTGTTGTTGATCTGCCCTGCATAAAGCCAAATTGATTATCGGATATTTCGGTTTCTTCACGTATCCGTCTATCAATTACTCTCTCCCATATTTTCATGGTGTGGCTAACTAGTTTTATAGCCCTGTAGTTTGTACATTGTTGAATGTCTCCCTTGTTTTTGTAGACAGGTCTAATATACTGCTTCTCCATTCGTCTGGCATTTGTCCAACTTCCATAATTCTATTAAATAGACCTGCTAGCCAACTTATTCCTGTCTCTCTCAATGCTCTCCATACTTCCCCAGGAATATCATCTGGCCCAACTGCTTTTCCTTTCTTTATCTTTTGAAGCGATTGAGCCACTTCCTCGTTTGTTATTCTGTTAACAATTGCTGTTACTGTCTCCGTTAACTTCACAAGCTGTCTGTCAAATTCTTAATTTAATAAACTGTCAAAATACTTTCTCCATCTCTTTTTGACATCCTTTTAGTCGATTAGTATTTTATTATTTTCATCTCGGATACATCTAATCTGATTAAAATCTCTTGCTTTCTTTGCTCTCTGTTTGGCTATTTTATATATCTTTGCTTCGCCTTCCCTGGTATCAAGTTTAAAATTGCAAAGTGTATACTTGTATTATGTAAAAATAAAGAACAGCGTTATAAAATGGCAAATAGTGAACTAATTCTTTAAAACGACATTGCAAAGTCGCAAAAAATCCATTAAACCTACTCTATCAAAAATATAATATTTTGTTGTTCCTTCATAAATTTTCGTTAAAGTAGATAAAATTACAATTGGTATGATAAAAAAAACTTCCAACGAATTCTTTGTTAATCTAGTAACCAGAAATAAAATTAAGCATTTATGTTGACTTTCATTAAATATAAAATATTGTACCCACACCATGAAATCAGGCCCGCCGAGAGGGCGGTACAGCCGGTACATTTTACCGGGGCCCGGCGTCGACCAGACCAAAGACGTAATTTTTCCCGTTTTTTTTGTTATTGACTTTATGTGCATAATTCACTTAATAATCGGTTATATTTAATATGACCTTTACCTCTATTATTGTATTTTGAAATATATTTTATTGCTTTATTGTTATTTCACATATCATACGTTGTTCCGGTGCCGGCGCACTGCTTTCATTTATCGTCTGCTAGGGTTGAAAGCATTAAACCACTAGCACAGAAATTACCTGGAATTAATAAAGCTCTAGAAGAAGTAATTAAATTTAAATATAACATCGGTATACACATAATATACACATATATTATGTGTACTAATGTCATCGATTTGGTTTAAAATTTTAACAGCAATAAATCACATATTTTGGCCATGTTATGCGACACCCAGAGAGATATAATATATTCCATTTAATAATACAAGGCAAGGTAGACGGAAGAAGATGGCCAAGTCGAAGAAGAACGTCATGGCTTAAAAACCTGAGAAGAATGGTTTAACATATCCTCTGCATCCCTTTTCCGAGCTGCCTTCAACAAAATTACTATAGCCAATTTGATAGCCAACGGTCGATAATCGAGCACGGCACATGAAAAAGAATAAATCACAGGAGTCAAATATTACAGTGCAGTCAGGTAACTTTGGGTATATGGAGATTAAAAATATATCAGATCAGGGCTTCTTTAGATGCTGATTTGTAAACAAACGACCACATTTGAATGTCAAGTGGCATTTTGATTTTTAAAGAAAACTTGTGTGGCATATTCAGTAATAATAACTGACTTATCTTCCCTTTTTAAGAAGCCAAGAATATTAATAAAAGAATATTTAAAAATTACTAAAAACATCGTTTTTTTTCTACTTTCGTTGCTTATAACTTCAAAAGGATTCATTTTAAAGCAAAGTCGTGCGGAAATTAAATTAACGATAATTGAATTTTTCGATACGGCTGGTTAAAAATATTTTAATTTATTACCCTTGATGCAAAATAGACATAAATAGAAAACATGGGAGAAAATAAGATTATTTTTAATCTGATTTTCAACCACTTAAATTGCACTTAGTACCTTCATCATTCGTCCAGAAAATTTTTGTCATATAATAAGTCCACCAAATTTCATTAAAATCGATTTAATGGATTTCGCATAATATTTCTAAACTAAAAATGTTTAAAACCTTGCACAACAAAAACTACACCATATAAAAGTTTTCCATTTTTTTTTAAATACACTGCGCGTCATAGAAAACGGGAACCATAAAAAATGGGTCATTTTTGATGTCGCGTATCTCCTTAACCTGTTGTCCGATTTAAGTGATTTTTTGAATATGTTATAGCCTTATTCTTTGTCAATATCCCTGTAATAATATTTTTGCTAAACAGGTAAATTTTCATTGTATACCGGGTGTACGAATCAAACTGTGTTTTTTTCTCAAAGTTCGCAACACCCTGTGGAATATTCTAGCCTTTATAAAATACTGAAATTAAATCCCGACTATAGCCTCAGGTTTTCTGAACATTCTGTTTTTTGATCCATTCTCTTATGTTGGATAATACAAAAGTTATGTACTTAAACATCTAGTCATGTTCTTCATCAGTATAGGTTGTTTGTAAATAAGTGCGACAAACTTTAAGGGGCAATTCTGCATGAGGAAATAATGACCGTTTGCTTTATAAACTTATGTCCGCAAATGCTTCGTTTACGAGCAGTGGCGTGCTGGAACTTTTCAAGCGGCCCGGTGATTTTAGAGAAAAGCGGCCTCCCATCCTCATTTTACCTTCTATTATCAGGATCTTTTATTAGGTATTTAAAAAAACAAAAAAAAAACAAAAATATAAATTATTTTTGAATCAAACCTAAAAGTTTGAATTCAATGATTTTTTTTTAATTTGCTATATTTGCATTTGCATTTTAGTAAATCAATTATACAAGAAAGTACAAATACAAGTATAGAGCAAATACTTTAATTTAACAATATTTAAAATGTTAATACAACGCAATAATCTCAATAGTCTTTTGCAATAATTATTTTATAAAATAATTACTTAACTCTCGATCAATAATTTCCGCATTAAAATAGATTTTTGAGCAAATTCGTCGATTACTTCATCATTTTTAAGCTCATACAAAGCTTCTTTTTCTATAGCCATTAGCATAAAAGTAATGTTGTGTTAAAGTACTTCTTAACCGATTTCTTATGTATTTCAATGTTGAAAAGCTTTTTTCGCAAGATACTTGTGTCACTGAAAGAGTTAATAAATGCTTTATATTATACTACATACTTAAATTTGGATAAGCACGCACTGATATAAGTTGTACCTACTTATGCAAAACAGCGTAACAGCAAGCTATACAATCTTTACACTTTTTAGTACCACACGGAGGTGAGGTTTTCACGATATCAACATTGTCATTTGTTACTTCATATTCATTATCACTTGGATTATCTAATAATATCATCCTTCATATTTTCTGTAGGTTGAACATATTCATCATTAACTCCATCTTGTATAATCTCAGTATTTTGCAAAATCCTATTTTAATACAATCCATTTATCAGCAAAATTCATGAGTTCTTCTCTAATTGCAGTCGCAGATATGGTAGGATAAAACTTTCTTTCAGTTCTTCAGGTTCAGTAAATGATTTAAATGCCATCAAAGGTATACCATTTTTTTATTGTATCAAAATTTCTAGGATGTAGAGTGCTTATATCATCATAAAACGATTCGATTTGTCTTGATCAAATCGTTTTTAGATACTTTCAATAATTCGGTCAAAAATGAGCAAGACGTTTTTCAACTTTTTAATTCTGCAGAGTACATACATGTTTGAAGGAAATTGGAAAACTATAAATATACTTGTATGTATGAAAATAAATATTATTATCTGTAGCAATCCATTTATGTATATAGACTTTGGAGTCTTACTCATTTACTTAAACTGTATTTCACAATAAAAAAAATTGATTTTTGAAGTTATACTTCTTTACGGGCGTAATGACGGTGAAATTTTATATGGGAAAACCTAGCGACCGGGCGCATGCGCATTATAACTTTGTTCTGATTGGATGTTCAAATGACATGACAAAAATTATCCAATATGGCAGCTGTGGCACAGCTGTGGGACTGTGCATGGTTTGGTTATAATGTATGCTTGTTGCGTTTTAAAATTTGTAGGAAGAGAAACAACAAACAAAAAGTTAGTTAATGGTTATACTGCCTTTTTAAATAGTTTTCATATTATATTTTTGGACTTATTTACATAGAAGAGATGATTGTTGCATGCCAATGTGAAAGCTCATTAAACTGTGCCTAGTATGAGTGCCGCAGATCTCGCTTATTCAAAGCTAAAGAATCTTTCACTGGTAAGTGTTTTATAAATAGTTGATCAAATTTTGTTATGATATTTGAACATAGCCACTTTACACGACGCAAGTGATTGCGAAATTTATTAGTCGTTATACGGGCTCCGATACCTACCTTCAACCTACCAAAATACATAAGTAGTATGTAATACTTTTATTTACATAATTTGATTACCATCAAAATTTATATCAATATTCACCTAATATATTGTCTTCTTACTCTATGTTTTGTTGTATTTTTTCAATTCTAAATCATTTCAATTCAAAATCAAAATAATTTGATTTACATAAGTTAAAAATGTCAAAAGGTTAATCTGTTTAGTTAGACGATCTTCGCACATAATGACAAGCTGTCTCTGTGGCGAAGTTTTAATGCGGGTGAATCCCAATACAACGCAAATACCAGCCGCGTGGTAAGTTGGTTCGAATCCCAATAGAAACTTTTATTTTTTTATTTTTTTTTTATACATTTTATGATTGTAAGTATATTTATTATATAATTTTATTTTCAGAAAATACGTATTTAGTTAAAAATTTTTCCGACAATTAATGTTCAGAAATCATTTGTGGCATTTTTAATGTGTTTTTTGGCACTGTTTTAATAAAAATGTTTGAGAAGTAGTAAGTATAAATTAATTTAATATTTAAATAAAATATAAATAAAAAGTATATTAATTTCGTTTATAATCATATAATCATATAATAGAAGTATAACTTCTTACGTGCGTACAAAGTACACACACATTCTTTTTTTTTAATGTTTTATTATTATTATTAGCAAAATTAACATCCGATTAGAAATTAAAAAAATATTTTTTTGTTACATCTAAAAATGTTTGTGAAAACCTATTTGACCGGCCTCAAGAGGCCGCGGCCTCTCGGTGATTGCACCGATTCATTTATGTGGCCAGCACGCCACTGTTTACGAGATACGGGATGTTGGAATTTTTTTTACAAACTGACGATTTATTTTATTGCCCTAAAACCGGTTGAGATATGCAAATGAAATTTGGTAGATTCTAAGAGATAGTTATTGCGAATTTTTTGACTTGCAATCAAGAATTTTATATTCACTATTGACGTGCATACGGGTAATATGACCGATCATATTACCCGTATGCACGCCAATGGTAAATATAAAATTCTTAATTGTATGTCAAAAAATGTGCAATAACTACGTTTTAAAACCCACCAAATTTTATTTGCATACCTCAACCGGTTTTAAAGCAATAAATAAATCGTCAGTTTATAAGAAAAAATTCAATATCCCGTATCTCGCAAACGAAGCATTTGCGGACATACGATTATAAAGCTAACTGTCATTATTTTTTAATGCAAAATTACCCCTTAAAGTTTGTCGCACTTGTTTAGAAACACCCTGTACTGAAAAAGAACATGGCTAATTGTTAAACTACCTAACTTTTGTATTATCCAACATAAGCGAATGAATCAACAAACAGAATGTTGAGAAAACCTGAGGCTATAGTTGGGTTTTAATTGCAGTATTTTATAAATGGCAGATTAGTCCACAGGGTGTTGCGAACTTTGAGAAAAAAACACAGTTTGATTCGTACACCCTGTATACAATGAAAGTTTACCTGTTTAGCAAAAATATTATTACAGGGATATTAACAAAGAATAAGGCTATAAGATATTCAAAAAATCACGTAAATCGGACAACAGGTTTCGGAGATACGCAACCTCAAAAATTACCCATTTTTTAGGATGCCCGTTTTCTATGACGCGCAGTTTATAAAAAAGCACTCAATTATCTAACGTACTTTATAGAATTCAAATATAATGATTTGGGCCTCTATGTCAGATTTACAAAAAATTAGAAATTCACGATCTCCATTATTGAAGAATCTAAATTAGTTCATCATCATCATTCTCTTTGCCTTATCCCCATGCGGGGTCGGCTAAAGAATCTAAATTAGTTGCCAGCAATTATGAAATAAATCCAGAATTTACATCAAATAAAAAACAATGCAAAAGCCTGCGAATTTTTTTATGATTTGCCTGGGCCTAGTAGTAACGCTACTGATAATTTTGAGCCCGGCGCAATATTTCGCTGTGAAATATTTAATATTGTCAATTGTTTAATATTATTGTATTATTTTTGTAAGTTAAACAAAAGATTTAATGCGGTAAACGAAATTCATTCACTATTTAACATTTTGTGGACATTCCGAGATAAAGATGACGACAATATTGAGAAAAAAATTAATAAGGACATCAGTGAAGAATTGATAGATGAAATGTTTCGTAAATCTTATCTTTCTCCAATAGATTTACTTGTTAAAGTTAAACATCTCAAATTGGAGTCATTATTTCCTGCGTCGTTATTGCGTTAAGAGTATTTTACACATTACCGGTGATAGTTTCAGAAGCGGAAAGAGCGGAAAGATCCTTTAGTTGTCTTTCTCGCATAAACAATGCTAAGGGTGCGTTCACTACGGAGAGCAAAGGATGGTATCCTAGCCTAGAGCAAAGTATCCTACTCTTCATATTCGTGAATTCTTGCATTTAAAATAATGCATTTATTTTACATAACGATCGATAATATAAGTTTCAATCGCCAGGTAAAATAAATACATTATTTTAAATGCGAGAATTCATGAATATGAAGAGTAGGATACTCTGTTCTAGGCGAGGATACCATCCTTTGGTCTCCGTAGTGAGCAAACCCTAAAGCCGATGCCGCACTGCAGGATGCTAGATGGTGGCTTGGAGGGTGGATTTTAAAGGTGGATGGTGGAGGGTCGCGGCATCCTGGACGCAGTGACAGAGTGAAATGAAGTCAGAAGTCAGTATCCAACTGACTGCTGAGGAATCGTTTGTTTCATTTTTTACGTTACATTTGGTTTGTTTTTTTAGCATATCGTCATATTAGAGGTAAAACTCGCTCACTAAACTTTTCAGAAAGTGGAGAAAAATCGACTTAAAGGCAAAAATTGTTTTTTAAATTCACCTGACTTTAATATTGGATTTTTTTTTAATGCAACTGCAAAGAATAAATAAAACAGATATTTTAAGCTATTTTTCGTCACATAGTGGGTCTACTGGGTCCCAAATTGCCCTTCTTTTATAGACAGCACTTATTACGCTTTCATCCATAGCGAGGCTACCCGGATGGATTATCAAACACGACTGATATGGGATGGGTGGATAGACGCCTGGCGGACCACCGGGTGGGTAGATGGTAGTGGGAGGCCACTGCGGCTACAGTCATTGGGTGCGTTCGGACGACCACAGCGGCTGGACAGCTGAGCCAGCAGTAGCTGTCAGACGTCACCGCTGGAAGCCAGCCGCTGAGAGATTTACTAAGCTTTCCCTATCACGGCTGGATACAACCACTCAGCCGATTTCTGCTGACAGCCAGCCGCTATGGTCGTCCGAACGCACCCATTGTATTATTCGTGGTATAAGTAGCTGGATGGTCGCCAGGCGTGTATCTACCATCCACCATCCTAGCAAACTTCCTGCACTGCGGCATCGGCCTAAGGCCAATAACACTCAAATAAAAATATAGAAAAGTGACATCGATAAAATGACACTTGCCAGCAAGCAATTCTAAGCGTACAAGAATCATTTGCAAGAAATTTACGACCCTATTATGACTATAATCGCTTCTTGTATCAAATTATTTTTATATGGCACTCATTGTATTAACTAACATATCTATCTCGACAAAAAAGTGTATCTACTAAATAAATTATTTTTCAAACTCTTTCAAACTAGTTTGACAAACAGTTTGAATTTTCAAACCTATACGATTGACCAGTTTGACTTGACTTGAATTATTTGTCAGAAGGATTGACTTGAGTTTGACTTGAAATTAAGTCAAACTCAAGTCAAGTTCAAACATTCAAGTCAAACTTGTGCAATTCTACATCCCATAATAAGGTTCAAGAAGTCGCTCACCTGAAAACTGGTCCAAATTTTTTTAACAATTTTTTTTTAATCAAATTGCAAAAATCTATATTATTGGCCCTTACAAATTTTTTTGGGCCATTCTGGACAAAAAAAGGTCTTTTGTAATTTTTCTCTAAAGTTGATCGTTTTCGAGTTATAAACAATTTAAAATTGAAAAAAACGAAAAATGGCGATTTTCAAGGCTTAATAAATTCGTTGAAAGCTATTATTATAAAAGTCAGAAAGTGACTAAATTAAAGTTAGAAACCCTCCTACAAGATCCTGAAGAAATTTTTGTCATTATTTTGTTACTAAGCTGTTATTTTTAAGTAATAATAATGAGCGCCTGCACGTATTAGGCGGCCGTCTATGGTGAGTGCGAGAGATATGCCATTTGCCATTCCGGCAGTCCAATGGGGCATACTAGCTAGCACTCTCATTTACAGCCGCGTCAATACGATCTTACGGCTTATTGTTAATAATTAAAACTAACAGCTTAGTAATAAATTAATCACACAAATTTCTTCAGGATCATGTAGGGGGGCTTTAAACTTTGATTTAGTCACTTTCTGACTTTCATAATCATAATTTTTAACCGAGTTATTAAGTCTTAAAAATGGCCATTTTCGCGTTTTTCAAATTTTAAATAGCTTATAACGCGAAAACCATCAACTTTAGAGAAAAATTACAAGAGATCTTTTTTATTAATAATGGTAAAAAAAACCTAACAAAAATTTGTACTGGCTAAAAATATTGATTTTTGCAATTTGATTAAAAAAAATTGTTAAAAAAAAATTTTTAGGCCACTTTTTGCGTGGGCGACTTCTTGAACCTTATTCTGGGGTGTATTACAAATGTGATTATGCAAAAAAATCTCATGGGAATATTCTTTCCAACGAACCCGCCGTTTTCACCTTGTCTATATGCATTTACTGATAAATCTGTAAAAAATCGAAACCATAAAATTGATATGAACGGTAGTTACTGTCAACATTAACGCATTTAACAAAGATATGGGGATTTACAGTATACATGACAGATAACAATTTAAATTAATGCATTGGTGTCGTCTTGATTTCTAGATTGATCATGACAAATACCATAAACATACCTATTCATTACTTCAAGTAGCGATAAACAATCAAATATATACAAAAAAATCAAATATGTAAGTGTACTACGTTACTATTTCCATGACCTACCTCTATCTAGCTGATTAATATGTAAATGTGTAAGAAGTTTGCATATTTCATAAATTATTTTTCAAAATGTTTTTTTTTCAAATATAAGAGATAAGTCTAGAGTCTAGACAATAAACTGCTGATCTACAAATGTGTACTAAAACCCTTCTGGACGTATGACATCCAAATCTGGGAAACTGCCAGTTAAACAAACCTACTGAAGATACAGCGCTTTCAATCAAAAGTTCTAAGGCAACTGTGCCAAGCTCCTTGGTACATTTCCAACAATAATATACATAGGGATCTCTAAGAAGTCCAAACCGTCAAAGAAGAAATTATTTCTCTGTGCTCCAAGTACCACAATAGACTACAGGTTCACCAATCTCCTGGCACCCCTACAGAACAGAAGACTAAAAAGAACTCTTGACCTCAACACTAGAAACTAATTAATCATTCCAATTACTATTGTACTATTCAAATTAATTCAATTAATTATTAATAACTGTATTAATTCAATTATTATTGTACTCTTTTAGGTACTGACTGTGTCAATTTCTTATAACTCATATTCTCATAATATAATATATTGCTTATTATTTTGTATAAAATAGATCGCAATAAAATAGATGTCAAAAAAATATACGAGATTTTAACATATGGGAACTGGTATAAATTTTTGGGGAGGTATTTGAGGCAGTCTGAAAATTTTTCAGGTAATTCTTCCATAATATCATAATACAAAAATGCAGATCTGGCTGGAGGGTAGCAGTCATTTACAACAGAATTAACCCCCAAATTAAAAAATGTGTCAAAATTTTTGTTACAAAAAATTTCTTTGAGACAACTTATAATTTTTTAAAAGTAAATTTCATCCAATTAATTGGAGAATACGTAGCATTTCAATTAATTAATTATTTAAATAAAAATAAAAATTAAATAAAAATAATTAAAACAAAAATTATTTGATTTGTAATTTGTTAAATGTTAAAAATTATAAAAATTAAGGGGTGCCCGATATAATTTTGTACAGACTATAATTAATTAATAATTAAAAAATGACATTTTTTTTTAAATATTCTAATAAAAATTTTTTGGCCCGAGCAGATATTATTTTAGATTTTTTGGATTATTGAGTATTGAAACAAATATCTTCTGTAATTAAAAGAAAAAAGAAAGAAAAATTACGATTTTCAAGGCTCAAAAACTCAAGTATAATAGCTATTTGTATAACAAGGGAGGAAAGTACTACTTTTCCTCCCGAGAATGAAGTTTACTGTAATCATTCAAGGGAGGAAAAGGTACTTTACTCCCATGTTATACATATGATTTTTCCACCTTCCTCAAATAACAAATTATTTTTTCATTTTTACTTAATTGATTTATGTAACTAACTAGTAACAAAATTTATTAGAACTAAAACTAACAATTAGGTACAATATAACTGTCAACTGTCAAATATAAGTCAAATTATTAATGTAAACATTGTTACATCAGAATAACAATTTACTGTTTTTTACCATTCTGCAAAATACAGAGTGTTTTTAAATAAACGTTAAAATGTATAGATACTTACGTAATAGAAAATAGATATTGTACAGGGCATCAATAAGTTATATTTCATGAATGAAATACCATGACGTCACTTTTACTTTTCCTCCCTAGGGAGGAAAAATATTTTGCTCCCTAGGGAGGAAAAGTACAACTTTGCTCCCTACAATCAGGTCCGGAAAAGTATACTTTCGGTAGAGGTAGGTGGAAAAAATATTATTTTTTTTTTAATTATCAAGTACTTAAATTGAAGTTCAAACCTTCTTCTATCAGGTCACGTAATAATACCCGTCATAATAATTTTTGCCATGTTTTATTCTAAAATATATTTTTTTAATTGTTAATGAGGAAGGTTCCTTATGGGAAGACAGACGATCGGGCTGTATTAACAACTAAAAAACAATGTTGTAAAATGAAATAAGTCTAAAATACTTATCAAGAACTGATAGAAAAAGGTTTTAACTTGAATTTAGGTAATTCATAATTTCAAATATGATATTTTTTACCTATGTTTTAAGCCTTAAAAATCATCATTTTTCGTTTTTTTTTTAGTTTTTAATTCTTTATAACTCGAAAACAAGAAAAAAATTACAAAAGACCTTTTTTGTTTAGAATGATCCAAAAAATCTAAAATAATATCAGCCCAGGCCGAAATAGTTATTTATGAAACAGTTCGTGAAGTATGCTTTTTGCGAACGCACGCGATTTTTAGAGCACGAGCGACAACGGAGCGAGTGCTATACATCGCGTAAGTTCGCAAAAAGCATACTTCACGAACTGCTTCATACAATATTTTATCTACGATAAACAAATAAAAAAACTGCAACTCTTCGTCAGTGGAATTCATTTCTATTCTACAATTTTTAGAACATTTACATTTAAAAATCCTAACTACTTTCAAACCACAAAACTGTCAAACATTTTGTTGTAAGTCATTGCTCATATTGTCATCACCATGACAACGCGAAAGTTAAGGATATTTGATTATATGAAAGTGTGCCAAAAAACCCATTGAAAGTGTGCGAAAAAGTAAATCCCATTTAAAATACATTGTTACTTCACGCACACTTTAAACCCTTTACGCGCTGCTATCTATAATGATAGTTTTCACAAACTAAAAACTTATACATAATATGACATAGAGTAGATAAAATTTTTTGTAGAATTTATAAAAAAAATCGTAGTATATAATTATTAATTATTGTCAGGACAAAATTATATCTGCCACTCCTTGTTTTTTACAATTTTTAATGTACTAAATTACAAATCAAATAATTTTTATGCAAAAGAGATCGGTGCAGGTCGTCCTTACATCGGATTCATCGGATCTTAGACTATTAATATACTACTTATGCTGAAAAGAGTTGAGACTTCTGAGCTTCACCGATGAGGATGCTGAAATAGCTATATGGAGATGGTGGTCCAACTCTGAATCAAATATAAACAAATCCTGCCTTGATCTTTTTTATCTTTAACTATTAATTTGATTTATTCGTTATGGTTTAACTTGCACCGAGTACGTCTCTGAAATAAACTTAATTGATATAAATTCATCTAATCGACTTTTGTCATGTCGATTTTTGGAACCAGTTGATTATTAAATGGACTTTGCATTTAATCTTGTCATGGAAATAAACAATCATTAACAATGGTAAAAGTTTAAACAAGTCTTCGCTTGTTAAAACAAACTTCTAGTTTATGGTTTGGTGGGCAAGCACACTACCATAAAAAAAGAACCTGTAAGGTGCCCACTAACCCATTCACTCCAATTTTGTACGTTCTACCAGATTTATTTTAACCAGTAGCGCACACCAAAAAATAGGATATACCTTGTAACGATGCTGATCATTTTCGCGAATCATAAGGTGGACATTCACGGTCGTGCCATCGCGTCAAATGGCGTGATATACAGCCAAATATTGATCGTGAGTGTTGAATCATGATCGCTTCTTTGGCGTGATGCCAAAATCCGGATTTCCATTCGCTCCGTAATCCATAGCATCATGCCGTTGCTTGACGCCAAGCCACCATGCCGACTGCTCGTGAGTGGCGATACACCCCACCCCGTCATGCCATCGAGCCACCCTCCCGTCAATGTCCAAACCCACGTCCATTTTTCGTTCATTCTACGCCGATGTCTTCTTCGGTCGTCTTCTGCACCCATACCACTCCCTTAAATTTCGCAACCAGGAAATCCTCCTCCGTCCCACATTTCTCTTTCCCGAGATTTTTCCTTGGATTATGAGTCTTAGCAGAGTGCAGAGAGTACTTTTCTCCTCTCATTATGTGGCCTAGATACTCCAGTTTTTTCGTTTGTATGGTTTTTATGACTTCGCATTCCTTCCCTATCTTCAGCAAAACATCTTGATTTGTTACTCTTTCTGTCCATGGTATTTTCCACATTCTCCTGTAACACCACATCTCGAATGCCTCAATGTTTTTGATGTTTATCTTTTTCAGTGTCCAAGCTTCCATGCCGTACAGCAGAACGGAGAAAACATAGCACCTTAACATTCTCGTTCTTAAATTTATATTTATGTCCCGGCTGCATAGGAACTTTTTCATTTTGACAAACGATTGTCTCGCTATCTCTATTCGCCTCTTGATTTCTCTTGTCTGGTCATTAGTATCAGTGAACCAAACCCCTAAATATTTGTAGGACGTAACTCTTTTAACTGGCTGATTATTTATAGTTCAATTCACATTGGTGTATAGCTTCTTTGTTACAATCATGAATTTAGTCTTTTTGATGTTCAGTTTTAGACCATACTTATTGGTATGAGTATTTATGTTTTCCATCAAATACTGTAAATTTGCTAGGTTATATGTTACTATTAGCGTGTCATCAGCGTATCGTATATTGTTAATTAACTCTACGTTAATGTTCACACTAATGTTTTACTCTAGGAGCGCTTCCTGACATATTGTTTCGCTATATATATTGAATAGCAGTGGAGAAAGCACACAACCCTGACGCACACCTCGACGAATCTTAATTTCTTCGGTTAACTCATTATCAACCTTGATTTTTGCTGTTTGTCCCCAGTACAACCTGGATATGATGTTAATGTCGCGAATGTCGATGTTTTTGCTTCTTAGGATTTCATACAGTTTTTGGTGTCTGATTTTATCGAAGGCCTTCTCAAAATCTATGAAACCTACGTAGAGGTCTTGGTTTACATCCAAACATCTTTGCATTAACACACTCAGACCAAACAAAGCTTCCCGTGTTCCCAGTCCACTTCTGAATCCAAACTGTGGGGCGCTTATGTCCTCTTCTAATTTATTAAATATTCTTTTGTGAATTATTTTTAAAAATACTTTTAGTGTGTAGTGTGTGGCTCATCAATGCTATAGTTCTGTGGTCTGAACACTCTCTGGCGTTATTCGTCTTCGGGATTGTGACAAAAGTAGAGGAGAGCCATTTCTTTGGTATGATGCCTGTTCTATAAATTGTGTTAAAGAGGTTCACCATTATTTCAAGTGTGTCGTCTTCTATAAGTTTCAACAATTCTAGAGGAATTTCATCTGGTCCTGCAGCTTTACCACCTTTTGTGTTCCTTATAGCATATTCTATCTCGCTTTTTAGGATTTCAGGCCCTATTGTGTCGTCTGCAGGTTCTGCCACTGCTGTTTCTGGTCTTTCGCCTGCAAAAAGTTCTTCAATGTATTCTGTGCATCTTGCCAGTTTTTCATTTAAATCTGTAATTATTTTACCTTTTTTGTCCTTTACGATGGATGCTTGTTTCACTTTTTTACATGTTATTTCCTTGATCTTTTTATGTATGTTAAAGCTATCGTACTTTCTTTCATATTCTTCTATTTCCTTGCAGTATTCCAGAACCCACTTCTCTTTGGCTTCTCTAATTTTTCCCTTAATCTTACGGTTCACTTCTTTGTATTTTGTCTTGTTGGTTTTCTTTCCTCGCCTTTCCTCCATGAGGTACAAAATAAATACGAAATGAACGTATTCACTGAACCACGTCAAATACGAAATGATAGCCAATTTGGAGTGATCGTGAATGTGCTATGATTTTGGCGTCAATCCATTTGACTGAAACCATTTGGCGTGGCTCCAAATGGATTGACCGTGAATGCCCAGCTATCCACTACTTTTTTATCTAAGACTTTACTTGTATGATTAAGGATGAAAAAGATTGGAAACTTTGCATAAAAAAAACAATAAATAGATCTATAATTTGCCACACAAGAAGCATACATACAGCGTGGACCAAAAGTGTGGAAAGACCTATTTATCTCTTAAATGGATGGCCCAATAGTATACAAACCGGGAGTTTTGTACAATAAATTGTATTAATAACTAAAGCTGACACTTCTTCTATGTGTTTTTAAGAGCTCTACAATAAAGCTTTAGGTTTTTAGTGAAAAATATCGAATCACTGTTTTAATGATGAGTGAATGATGGCCATAGAAAAAGATCTTATAGTGAAGTAGCCAACTTATTCAACGGTACGTACTTTCCCAAACCATTAACATTAATATCCATAAGACGACGCGCGACGGTACAAAAAAATTGTAAAGCGTTTTGAGGAAACTGGATGAGTAAAGGATGATATTCGAATAGGTAGACCAAAACCATAAATTACAATTTAAGTTTAAATTTAATGTAGAGTTTCGTTGAATATCCGCATACATCCTCACCCAGAACTGCACAAATACATGATGTAGGCCATTTTTCAGTCTTGCGTGTATTACATAATAATTCATTTAAACACTCCAAAATCCAGATTGTATCTGACAAGAACTTCGTTAACATGATATGTTTTTCGTACGAAGCAATATTTACACTTACACTGTGTAGAGTAGGAATGTGAATCGCCAAAATTCAAGGGATTGGAGTGGGGTAAATCGTAAATCCACACTGGATATGTGAACAACATACTCCATTACTCCAGGCCATAGAAACTAAAATGTATGGTCGGGTATAGTGGGTACCTTTGTATGCCCTTGAGTGGGTTCTTTTTTAAGTTTATGATTTTTCAACCTAGTCTAACATGCGGATAAGCCGTTAACGATAAAACAGAAGATTAATTGGAAGCAGTAAACACGGAAAGAAAATGGATCTTGAAGAAATAATATAAAACAATGCATTCTATTTCGTCTATTTGGTCCTTTGTATATGATAAATGTTGCATATGGATGTCAAACATGGTGGTGGTCAAATGAAGTACAATGAAAAATAAAAGAGAAGGGAAAATTATATAAAAAGTGGCAAGAAACCAGATCGGACATAGATCTTCAAAACTATATGGTTGCCAAAAAGGAAGCGAAAGTAGCAGTAGCAAAAGCTAAAGCAGAAGCGTATTCAAACCTATACGATCAACTTGATACCAGGGAAGGCGAAGCAAAGATATATAAAATAGCCAAACAGGGAGCAAAGAAAGCAAGAGATTTTAATCAGATTACATGTATCCGAGATGAAAATAATAAAATACTAATTCACGAAAAGGATGTCAAAAAAAGATGGAGAAAGTATTTTGACAGTTTTAAATGAAGAATTTGACAGGCAGCCTGTGGATTTAACGGAGACAGTAACAGCAATGGTTACCAGAATAACAAAGGAGGAAGTGGCTCAAGCCCTTCAAAAAATAAAGAAAGGAAAAGCAGTCGGACCAGATGATATTCCTGGAGAAGTATGGAGAGCATTGGGAGAGACAGGAATAAGTTGGCTAGCAGGTATATTTAATAGAATTATGGAAGTTGGACAAATGCCAGACGAATGGAGAAGCAGTATACTAGTACCTGTCTACACAAACAAGGGAGACAACAATATATAAACTACAGGGCTATAAAACTACGTAGCCACACCATGAAAATATGGGAGAGAGTAATTGATAGACGGATACGTGAATAAACCGAAATATCCGATAATCAATTTGGCTTTATGCAGGGCAGATCAACAACAGATGCCATTTTCATTGTAAGGCAACTGATGGAAAAGTACAGGAATAAAGAGACCAACGCTCATATGGTATTCATTGATCTTGAGAAAGCATATGAGTTCCTCGAGAGATTCTGTGGTGGGCACTCAATAAGAAAGCAGTCCCTGGTGACTATGTAAATATTGTGAGGGATATGTACGAGGGAGTAACGACTAGTGTTAGGAGAGGTGTGCGAGAGACTGATACATTTCAGGTGAAAGTAGGATTGCACCAAGGCTCGGTGCTTAGTTCTTATTTATTCTCATTAGTTTTGGACCATATAACTGATGCTGATGATGTAGTGTTAATAGGAAATAGTGAAAGAGACTTAGAACAAAAACTGGAACAGTGGAGACAAGCTCTGGAGGAAAAAGGTTTAAAACTTAGTAGGACAAAAACAGAGTATTTGGAATGTTCATTTAAAGATGGAGTTACTACAAATAAAATGGTATCTTTGAATGGTGAAATGATTGTGAAAAGCAATAGTTTTAAGTACCAAGGGTCGGTATTACAGAGTAATGGAGAAATAGATGGAGATGCATGCAGTAGAATTAGGGCTGGATGGATGAAGTGGAAAGAAACGAGTGGTGTGTTGTGAGACAGAAAAATTCCAATGAAGCTGAAGGGAAAAGTCTATACAACAGCCATAAGACCGGCTATGATGTATGGAACTGAATGTTGGGCAGTGAAACAGAAAGAGGAACAACGAATGTATGTGGCGGAAATGGGAATGCTTAGATGGATGAGTGGAGTGACAAAGAAGGATAAAATTAGAAATGAGTATATTAGGGGAAGTCTAGGTGTGGCACCAATTGATGCTAAAATGAGAGAGCATAGGTTAAGATGGTTTGGTCATGTTCAACGTCGAGACGTTAATCACCCATTACGAAGAATAGCTGAAGTGCAGATTCCTGGAAGGAGTAGGAGAGGAAGACCAAAGAAGACCTGGGGGAGACGATAAAGCTGGACATGTTGGTAAAGGGGATTAACATTGATATGACCCAAGATAGAATTGTGTGGAGAAATGCAATTAGGGAAGCCCACCCCGCATAGGGATAAGGCAAAGAGAATGATGATGATGGACGTCAAATATGGACCCTAACCAAGGCCAATATGAATAAACTAGCCACAACAGAAAGGGCAATGGAAAAAGTGCTAGGTATACGACTGTCAGATCAAAAGAGGAATGACTGGGTAAGATCAAAACAAAAGTCGAGGATATCACAACAAAAATTGTCAAACTCAAATGGAGCTTAGCATGCCACACTGCTAGACAAAAGACCAACGTTGGAATGCCACAAGATAATATGTATTGGAGACCTTACGAAGGTAGACGACCAAGAGGAGAAAAAAAGAATAGCCGGAACAAATTGGAAACATGTTGCTCATGATAGAGATCGATGAAAGGAGCTAGGAGAGAGCTACGTCCACAAATGGACGATAGAAGGCCAAGAAGAAGATACAATAAATGTTAAAAATACTATAATAGATGGGCACAAAAACTTATAATAATATATCGGAGGGATTTGAGATAATTTAAAACATATTCTACAATTCTACACCACTGTGTTAAAAATGACATTTACTTTTATAAGTTGACTTCTGACTTAGTTCCAACCCACGATACATTTATTAAAATGAGCAGTGACAAAGAATACAGATGCTGGCGCTTTTTTCTTCTTAAAAAACAGTAAGATATTAAAATAGCGATTCTTGTTTGATGCAGTGAGTCATAGTGTGGACCAAAATATGATTTAGCTTTGTTTATGGAAGCAATGTACAAGGATAATACATTGTAAAAATTTAAGTATTTTAAAAATACACTGTAAATATCTCAGTGTTTACAAAAAATTGGCAAACAAATATGTGATGTAGGCTCAAAAGATACGATTTCCACATATTTATAAGTATTATGTACCTGTTATTGTATGTAGATGGTGTGACTCTGACTTTCTACATGTTGGCATATTCTTGTTGTTGACTTTTGCTTTTAGTATTGGCAACCAGAGCTGCTGAGCTAAAGTCTGCTAATGGGTTCGCTACACATTTTTCTTCGTAGGATAAGAGCTGATTATTTGATTTTTCTCTTTTTCTTCTCTGTTTCTGTTATGACTATTGATGCACGTTTTCATTGTACTCTGTGCTCATTGTCCCATGCATGTTTGCATATCTTTCTCTGTTTTTGATGTATGTTTCATGCCCGTATATCCTCACACTCTTGCGTCTTGCGGTTTCTCCCATATAGAAATTATTGCATTCACAGGGTATTTTATACATGCCGTTCCTTGAACTCTCTTGTGTGTTGTTTTGTTAGGTTTGGTTTTGGACAGGACAGATCTCAGTGTATTGGTTGTTTTAAATTTAATGATGTAGTTATTTCCTGTCCTTTTTAATTTTTCTCATAAGCCCTTTACATATGGTATTGTTGTCATCTTTAAATCCCTTCGTCCCTTCTTATGCTGGATTGCTTGTAGTGCTTTGTTGTTTCCTTTGTTTAATCTTGCAAAATTTCTTGTGCATAAATAACAATGGGTAATACTTTTTTGTTAAAACCTTTGTTAGCAGGTTTTGTTCTTCCTGAGATGCGTTTTTATTAGAGCGTTCCTGCAGCAGGTCTTTCCATTGTAGCAGACAGCAGACTCCACAAAAGAGTCTCTTAATGTGATGTATTTTTGATGTTTTTTTCTTAACTTTCGAAGTTTTTTAATTTTTGAGGAAAACAATATTGTATTTTTTTACTAATGGGATTCCTCTTTAGTAGTAGTTATTAGTTACAAATAAATTATTATGTTATAGCATAGCTCTGAAGAAGTCGAAAGCACTCATAGTCCAGGGTAATAGGGTTTTTTCCATGACACTTCAACATCCAGGGTACTGAAACATTTTTTTTGACAGGTAATACCTGCAAGAACAAATTGTAACTATTTCCTGCGTAGGATCTGGCGGCCATTTTTATTTATAAACAATTTAGTGTCAAAAAACGGTATTTGTTTTCTTTTTTTGCAAATTAATGGAAAACAGTAAGACTCATGGTTTTCTTAGTACAAACATCTTCGAGAGAATGGAAAAATCTTTAAAATTTACACTCATTTATTGGTAATATAATTGCGAAATAATGTCGAAATTTCAAAAAAATTAATTTCGCAATGACTATTGTAAAAATAAATATAGAGCTTTGAAATTTTTGTCAAATGAGGGTTCTTTGGTGCTCAATATGTGACAAAAATTTCAAAGCGATTCATTCAGTTGTTTAAATTTTATTAAGAGCATGAGCTAAACTTTCAAATTGGTTTAAAAAAAGTGAATAAAAAATGCATTTATCAGTAATAAATAATTATGCAAAAGTATGTTCAATTTTTCCTTATAAACTTTTTATTTTTTTACATAATAAATTATATATATTTATTACAATTTTTCATCATTTATCATATAAATAACATTACTTTGTAATTATGCACCAAAAAATGGTAAAAAATAGATTTTTTAGAAAAAAGTCATTCAAAAAGTTTAAAGAATTCAAAAAAAGAAAAATTTACGAGACTTTTGCGTAATTATTTATTACTAATAAATGCATTTTTTATTCACTTTTTTTAAACCAGTTTGAAAGTTTAGTTCATGCTCTTTCATTTGACCCCTGTAGAATGGTTCTAACATTATTTTTTCTGACTTATATTATTGCAAGAAAAAAGCTCTCTGGGATAAACAATTTGAATAAAATTTAAACAATTGACTGAATCGCTTTGAAATTTTTGTCACATACTAAGCACAAAAGAACCCTCATTTGACAAAAATTTCAAAGCTCTATACTTATTTTTACAATAGTTATTGCGAAATTAATTTTTTTGAAATTTAGACTTTTTTTTCGGAATTATATTAACAATAAATGAGTGTATTAAACTTTGTAATACGCCATTTTAAAGCTTTTTCCATTCTCTCGAAGATGTCTGTACTAAGGAAACCATAATTCTTACTGTTTTCCATGTATTTGGAAAAAAGGGAAAAAGGCCTTTTTGTGACACTAAATTGTTTATAAATAAAAATGGCCGCCAGATCCTACGCAGGAAATAGTTACAATTTGTTCTTATAGGTATTACCTATCGAAAAAACGCTTCAGTACCCTGGCTGTTGAAGTGTCACGAACAGAGTATATTTTTGTCTTATTACCCTGGCCTATCAACTAGGAATTAAATGTTTATGAATATAAAACGTATCAGTCTTTTCCAAAAAACTGTTTGTTTTATGATCACATATCTGCTTCTTAAGGTGCCTTCTCCATTACTGAAAGTTGGCTATAACTAAAGCAAATTGCTGTCATCTTGAACGGTTCTTAGTATCAAATGTGTATCCATGCCCGTCCAGTCTCTTATGTTCTTCAGCCAGGAGCATTTTCTTCTTCCTGGACCTCTTCTTCCTTCCACTTTGTCCTACATAACTCGTTTTTTCTGTTTTTTACAATATTTAGGAGTTCTCTCTCAGTTCCCATTCTTCTCAGCACCTCGTTGTTAGTCACGTGCTCTGTCCAAATGATCTTCAGCATCCTTCGAAAAACCCACATCTCAAAGGCTTCTATACGCCTCATACTTGTAATGCCGCGAGTCCATGTTTCCACTCCATACAGCAATATGGAATAAATGAATGTTTTTACAAATTGGTATCGGATATCCAACGATAAGGTAGAGTTTATTGGGAATTTTTTCATTCTTTGAAAAGCATGCTGTATACTCTATACAAGCACGTATTTCGACCTTTTGGTTAAGATCGTTTGTTATCTAGCAATCAAGATACTGGAATCTTTGTACGGGTTCTATATGTTTGTTATAGATAAGAATATTAATGTCGGCGTTTGGTGCATGTCTAACAGCCATTACTTTTGTTTTATTTGTGTTTATATTCATCCCCAAGCTATTTGACCAAGAACTACATAGCAACGTCGGAAAAAAATTATTTTAAGACAACTGGTTCTTTAATATATTATTCCCTATGCTTCCACGAACACCGTACCGGCCATCTGGCTACTGATACAGGTTGCGTTCATTACTGCGCAGCACATTTGTACAGGTAAATATACAGAATTTAAAATTATTGTAAGACGCAAAATTTTTTTGTCATTACTTTTTAAACATTATTGGAAATATGAACTATAATTACCAGACATTTCTGTGGTTTAAAAAGTAATGACAAAAAATGTTTCGTCCTAAAATAATTTAAATTCAATATACAGGGCGATTGATGAGTGTGATAAAGCTCAGTAGATCCGCTATAGTAATAGATAGCAATAAAAGTTAAGAACAAAAATTGTAGCCAACTTTCAGCCTTACATTACGAAATTAGTTAGAATGTTACAGGTTGTTCGATTACACAGTGGCAGACCAAACTTATGTTTTTGTAAATGGAACACCCTATATTTTATTTTATATTCGAAATTCTCTTAACTTCCCCATCACAAAAATATAAATATTTGTTATGTTATATAGAGCTTTTACAAAGTTATAACCAATTTTTTTATGAAAATCATAACAAGTTCAGCTCCCTGTATAAATAAAAATAAGCATAACAGTAATGGTTTATTGGTACTATATTTTTTTGTTGAGAGTGAAAATTTTCAAGAATTGTTGATATTGCTAATTTTCCTTATATCGAATACAGGGTGAGTCAAAACGCAAGTACATTCTTTTCTCAGAAATTTTAAATGGAACACCCTGTATTTTATATCACCATCGAAAAGTATCATTATCGTACTTTAATTTTTGTAATATATCCCCTATGCCTAAATTTGCTAGTTTTCGAGATATTTTCATTTTTCAGAGCAAGTTATTAATTAAGGTGTTCTATTTAAAATTACGGAGAAAATATGTATGTACTTGCGTTTTGACTCATCCTGTACTCGACATAAAGAAAATTAGCAATATCAACCATTTTTATAAATTTTGACAATCAACAAAAAAATATGGCACCAATAAACCATTGCTGTTGCGCTTATTTTTATTTATACAGGGAGCTGAACTTATTACGATTTTCGTAAAGCATTGGTTATAACTTTGTAAATACCCTGTATAACATAACAAACCTTTATATTTTTGTGATGGGGAAGTTAAGAACTTTTCGAACATAAAATATGGGGTGTTCCATTTAAAAAAACAAAAGTTTGGTCTGCCACTATGTTATCGAACACCATGTAACATTCTAACTAATTTTTTAATGTGAAGCTCAAAGTTGGCTACAATTTTTGTTATTACCTTTTATTGCTATCTATTACTATAGCGGATCTACTAAGCTTTATCACACTAATCAATCACTCTGATTTTGTATTTACCTGTACAGGTGTTCTGCGCAGTAATGAACGCAACCTGTATCAGCAGCCAGATGGCCGGTACGATGTTCGAGGAAGCATTGGGAACAATATATGAAAGAATCAGCTGTCTTAAAATACTTTGTCGAAAACGTTGCTAGCTCTTAGACCATATCTCCCTCTCTGGTTATGACATTCAAAAGTCGTTGCAAACCCTCAGCACTGTCCGCAAGAATAACGGTGCCGTCTGCATATCTTAAGTTGTTTACGTATATTCTCCGTTGAATTTTATTCCTTGTTCAATATTTTCGAGGGCATTTTGAAAGATCTTTTCGGAATATACAGGGTGTCCTGACACTCTCCCGGCAAACGAAGACCGGAGATTCTTCGGATAACTTTAAGACACTTTAACCCAATTCACCTAGTCCGAAAATGCTTCCTAAGGGAGATAAAGCTCTTTGAACATGGCGTCTTGGAATTAGCTTTTCTTAAATATTTCCAGAACACGGTTATTTACAAAAACAAAAACTGGTACGCTTATTTATCTTCCAGAGGTAAATCGATTTCATCAAATACGAATTTTAGTACCGGTCATAGGCGCCCGTTTTTAGTTTTTTTGACACTGGATCATTAAATTGTGAGGTCTTCTATTACTAAAAGGTACTCTTGCTTTAAGGCGGTAGGATGCACCGTTTTATAGAAAAATCGATTTGAACCTATTTCGTTTATTAAATTTGAAAAAAATTGAATTTTTTTTTTCAAAAAAAAAGACGGTGTTTACCGATTTAAAGGAAGAGTAACTTTTAATACTCGAATACCTCATAAGTTAATCATTAAGTGTCAAAAATGCTTAAAAATTAGAGACAAAAAGTTATGCGATAAACTAACCGTTGACCTACCCAAAACGGACGAATATGACTGGTATGTATTAGGATCTCGCAACTAAGGAAATCGACTTATCTCTGGAAGATAAATAAACGATAAATATAAAAAAAAATTCAAATTAACCAAATGAAAAATGTTCAAATCGATTTTTCTGCAAAACGGTGCGTCCTACCGACTTAAAGCAAGTGTACCTTTTAGTACTAGAATACCTTATAATTTAATAATCCAGTATAAAAAATGCTTAGAAGTTAAAGATAAAAAAGTTATACGATAAAATTAATAACCGTTGCCCTACCTAGAACGGGAGCCTATGACCGGTACTAGAAATTCCTAATTGATGTAAGTGATTTATTTCTGGAAGATAAATAAGTGTATCAGTTTTCGTTTTTCTAAATAGAAGCGTTCTGGAGATATTTAAGAAAAAATAATTCCAAGATGCCATTTTCAAAGAGCTAGGAAGCATTTTCGGACTAGGTGAATTGGGTTACACTGTGTTAAAATTATCTGAAGAATCTCCAGTCTTTGTTTGTCGGGAGAGTTTCTGAACACCCTGTATATTAAAATAATAGTGGAAAAAGTACACAGCTCTGACGAACTCCTCTTTTTATTCACATTTCTACAGTTACACGATTGTCTATTTTCATTGACGCCATTTGATCCCAATATATAGGTTTTTAATAAGGGCCACAGGGTCATTCCATATCAGCTTAACACACCTAATTTCCACCCTCCTCAGATTTGGTTATAATTTGGAATACTCATAGTGGCTAATAAGGGAAACAAAAATACAAAATTTTAAATTTTTATTTCAAGTCGTTTTCGAAATATGGTTATGTAAAGTTTTCCAAAAAGGTCTAAAACACCGCTATAGTCCAGAGAAATAAGATTTTTCTCGTGACACATCCCCCTCCAGGCCGAAACCAAATTTTTTGAGTAGTATGGACATCTATATTAATAACCTTTATGTTTCCTGCAGGCGATTTTGATGATATACATAGTTATAAACAAATGAAGATCAAAAAACGGTAAATTTTCGCTTTTTTCGTCTATAACCAAAAAGTTAAGCATTTTAAACAAATATGAGACTAAAAAACTCATAAATCGTCTAAAAAATTTCAATATGGCGTTCGCTGAATATGTCTATCCTTATTGATTGCTTAGAAAATTGCAAAATAAATAATAAATTTTGAGTTTTTATAAATATTCATAACTTATGTAAAAATTAACTTGAACCTTCTTATTATACGAATTGCTGAGACTTCTGGTACTTAAATTATATTTTAAATTTCAAAGCAATTGATTTGATCAAGTTTAAAAGTTATTTAATTTTTTTATCCCAAATTCATTTTTTTTGCGACACTATAAGTCAGAAAATTATGAGGTTACAGTAAGACTTCTGACAGTTTATGGAAAAAGAACATTTATACTATTGACTTAATTAAAAAAAATGACAAAAGTAATTTTAAATAGTGTAAAATTATTTTGCAAATACACGTCGATTTTTTGCTTACTTATAAACAATCAGAATAACTTTTTAACAGATACCCGTAGAAAAATTATTTTTTCATATTTTGAAACACTGAATTTTTATACACATTTAGAAAGAAAAACAATTGTCCTAGGACAATTAGGGACGAAGTTAGCCCCCCCCCCCTTTTTAATTCACATGTTTGCAAAATAATTTTGCAGTATTTAGAATTATTTTTTGTCATTTTTTTAATTAAATTAATAGCATAAATCTTCTTCTTCCATAAACTATCCGAAGTATTAGTGTAACTTAATAATTTTATGACTTATAGCGTTGCAAAAAAAATTAATTTGGGAGAAACAAATTAAATACCTTTTAAACTATTTGACCAATTGCTTTGAAATTTAGGGTATGATTTAAGCACGAGAAACCTCAGCATTCCGTGTAATAAGAACGTTCTAAGCTAATTTTAACATAAGTTATGCATATTTATAAAAACTCAAAATTTATGATTTATTTTGCAATTTTCTAAGCAACCAATAAGGATAGACATATTCAGCGAACGCCATATTGAAGTTTTTTATACGATTTATAAGTTTCTCACTCTCGAATTTGTTTAAAACTTTTTGGTTATAGACGAAAAAAGCGGAAATTTACCGTTTTTGATCTTCATTTGTTTATAACTATGTATATCATCAAAATCGGCTGCAGGAAACATATAGGTTAATATTATAGATGTCCATACTACACAAAAAATTTGGTTTCGGCCTGGAGGGGGTTGTGTCACCAACAGGATATTTTTTTCCTTATTTCTCTGAACTACTACCGCACTTTATTGAAATGGTTGTAGAAGCTGACCCGATTGAGCTAGAATGCTGGGAGAGGTGTCATTTTGCAGCATTTTTGAAGCTCTTTACAGTGATATATACAGCATGATGCTACGATAAACAAGTTTTTCTAAAACAAAGAAATTATATTTTGATTAGGTTTTTTTCCAAAAAGTACATAATTTAAAATTTTCATAATATTCCTACAAATACATAGAACTTAATAACATATAAAAATTTTATCATGGGATGGTGATGGGTTCAACATAAAAAAAAAACAATTTCACACATACAGCATGGTGCAAATGAAAGGAATACATTCGTAATATCGCAAGCTGGTGACCTTAAGGAAAAATCCCGAAACAGGTCGATTTTTATGTTTAAATTGTAATTTTTTGGCATATATATCATACTAGTGACGTCATCTGGGCGTGATGATGTAATCCATGATTTTTAAATGATTTTAATAGGTCGTGTGCTAGCTCATTTGAAAGGTTATTTAATTCTCTGTACAGTAATATAAACAATAACATTATTATTTATGCAAGGTGGCAAAATTTTTTTTTTAATTAAATTAATTGAGGAAAAAAATGTATGTAATTATCTGTTTCTGGCAACAGTAAAATCTATTTTAAATCAAATAAATTACATACATTCTTCTTTTTTGTCAATTAATTTAATAAAAAAAACTTCTTTTGAAACCCTGTATAAACATTTATGTTATTGTTTATTATATTATTCAACAGAGAATTAAATAACCTTTCAAATGAGCTAACACACGACCTATAGTCCCATTTAAAAAATCATCGATTACGTCATCACGCCCAGATGGATGACGTCACTAGTATGATACATATGCCAAAAAATTACAATTTAAAAATAAAAATCGACCTGTTTTTGGGATTTTTCCTTAAAGTCGCCAGATTGCGACATTACGAATTTATTCCTTTCATTTGCAACATACTGTATGTGTGATATTTATTTTTTTATGTCGAACCCATCACCATCCCATGATAAAATTTTTATGTTATTAACAACAGTTCTATGTATTTGTAGGAATATTATGAAAATTTTAAATTATGTACTTTTTGGAAAAAAACTTAATCAAAATATAATTTCTTTGTTTTAGAAAAACTTGTTTATCGTAGCATCATGCTGTATATATCACTGTAAAGAGCTTCAAAAATTCTGCAAAATGACACCTCTCCCAGCATTCTAGCTCAATCAGGTCAGCTTCTACAATCATTTCAATAAAGTGTGGTCGCGGTGTTTTGGACCTTTTTGCAAAACTTTACATAACCATCTTTCGGAACGGAATGGGACGTTTCGATGCCGCCGGTTCATCGCCGGCCGTTTCGATGCCGCCGGTTCATCGCCAGTCCATTTCATCGCCGTCATATCTCGCATTTCCTAAAATTCCTAATTAATACTAAAAATAACTAATAATTGTAACTGTCGAAAATTCGGAAATATATCAGATATCGGTTAATTGACTGTCTATGAATCGGCCGGCATCGGCATCGAACTGGCGGCATCGAAACGGCGGCGATGAAACGTCCTAGACCCCTTTCGGAAACAGCCTGAGATAAAAATTTAAAATTTTGTATTTTTCTTCACCTAATCATCCACTATGAGTACTCTAAATTTTAACAAAATCTAAATAGGTCACGAAAAAAATTAATTCGAAGTGTGTTGATTTGACCAGCTCCACATTGTTATGGTCTATATCACTTTTTATAAGCAATCAAACGCTTTTTCGTAGTCGATAAAACAGAGAAACACGCCTTTTCGCTGATCTCGGCATTTTTGTAGTAATATCAAATCATATGATCACATATGAATGAAGAAAAACTATTGATCATGCTATTTAAGTGTACATTCAAAAATGCCGCAAGCAAACTGCTATTAAAAATAATGAGAGTCTATCCTAGCCTCCTTGTTTAACATTTGAATACAAATGACTATTTAAGATTAAAACATTCTTAGTTTTTTTTGTTGATTACCTACATCATTAAAAATGATTCATTAAAGATTACAAAATCCACACGTTGATTCGAAGAACGAGAAAAATTAAATAAACACCAACACCTCGAAGACTTCAGAGTCAGACGATCAAAAGCAATGGACATTTAAGGAAATATACACATTATAGAAGATAGTCTCTCAGACGCCATTTTTGTTTTTATTAACGGCATTACGACCGATTACGGGAAATAGCTCAAGCCAATCATCCTCATCGAGATGGTTATGATATACTCGATTTTTGCTGTTTCGCCTTAGTTTATGTTTTCAATCTTATACGGGGTAAGTTTTAAAAATCGTATGTATCGTTATCGTTTTGATATTGCATGATATTTTGGTTTTATGAAAAATAAATAAAATAGACCAAATAAATATTAGTCACTAATAAATCCCCATTACAATAGGACACGTCATCTTTATAGAGTACCAAAAGTACACAAAACCAATGTACCAGTAGGGCAGTCAATGAGGGTATTTGGCTCCGAATTCCATCCTACTATATCGATTTACTTGATATTTTTACAGTAAGTAGGGAATATCTCAAGAAACAAAGTTCACCCTATGCCGATATGGGCTTTTATCTAGGGGGTGGTTCCCACCCCTTCTCGGGGGTGGAAAATGTTTTGGTTCAAATAGCCACGGAAAAGGCTAGAGAACCTAATTTTAAGCAAAAACTGTTCTATGATTATTTTTTGAATATTCAATACTTTTTGAGTTATTCGTGGTTGAAAAATGGTCATTTTCATAGAAAAATGACACCTGTTCGGACGGATTTTTGCGAATACTTTAAAAACTATGCATCTACAAAAAAAACTATATAAAATATTTCTGTAGGCTATAAAAAACAAAGAGATTCGTTCCTTCATAAATCGTCTAGTTACAATACAAAGAGGGATATCGTAGGTAAGAACAGATTGTTTTTTTGATGCATGCTCAAATCGGTGTATTCAACTTGAAATAACAGAGAAACTGTCGATTTAAGGTGTATAATGATACTAATAACTTTTGTAGTGTTTGAAAAGACCTTTAAAATGAGCAATACTAATTGTCGATTACATGCAAACTAAGCGAGATATTCTGCAAAAAAGTTAATGACTAATGTATTTTAAGAAGAAATGAGAATTATATTTAACCCTTCATCCATCAGAATTCAAATACATCGTTTTCCTTCTACAGTACTTTTTATTATATGTAGTGTTATTTCTATGTTCAAAAAGTTCGGCTGGATTAAAATGAATGGTTTTTGAAAAAAATGAGATCAAATTATAGAGGGCATTTTTAAATTTTCTTAAAAATCTTCCTTTTCCTCCATGTAACTCGAAAAAGATAAGAGATATGAAAAAAAGATACCACACAAAAATGTTGGGCTGTTTCAGATAAAAATGTTCTTTTATTTTTCATTACTGTATCTCTTATCATTTTCAAGTTACATGGAGAAAAAGGTAGATTTTTAAGAAAATTTAAAAATGCGCTCTATAATTTGATCTTTTTTTTTTTTCAAAAACCATTCATTTTAAACCCGTCCAACTTTTTGAACATAAAAACAACACTATAATAAAAGGTATTGTAGAAGGAAAACCATGCATTTACATTTTGGTGGATGGGGGTTAACATTACTTCTCATTTTTTCTTAAAATACATTAGTTATTAATTTTGTTTGCAGCATATCTCGCTTCGTTTTAATGCAACGGACCTGTAACATAGCTCATTTTAAAGGCCTTTTCTCAAGCACTACAAAAGGTATTAGTGCATTATACACCTAAAATCGACCGTTTCTCTGTTATTTCAAGTTGAATACACCAATTTGAGTCCAGAAGTCCAAAAGACTTATCAAAGAACTGATACAATAGGTTTGAACTTGAATTTCGGTGTTTCGTAATTTCAAAAATGATATTTTATACTTATGTTTTTGAGTCTTAAAAATCGTCATCTTTCGTTCTTTTTTCAGTTTTAAATTGTTTATAACTAGAAAACGATCAACTTCAGAGAAAAATTACAAAAGACCTTTTTTGTTTATAATGATCTAAAAAATCTGAAATAATATCTGCCCGTGTCGAATTTTTTTTAATTTATAATAAAAAGTCATTTTTTAATAATTATTAATTAATTATTATAGTTAACATGCTAAATTACATATCGAATAATTTTTACCCATTAAACAGATAGGTGAATGTCGTATCTTAGATTATAAGTTTAGTTCTGCTAGAACAAAGCAGCCAGCTCTGATAACTGGTGTTTAGCTCCATTCAGCTTGAAAACTAGTATTGAGTAAACTAGAGATGAATAAATCCCCGTTTATGACATTTCATAGGTAAATTGAAAAATATTTTTGGTCTAAAATTAGCTATAAAGAGCATGTTTCAATGATTACGTCTCGACGGAGGCCCCTCGGACCCATTTCAGCTGAAGGGTATCGCCCCAAACCCTTCTTGGATGTGTCCCGTTTATTCAAGTTTATGATTTGGCCAACCTAAGCTAGCTGCTTTTCGCACAAGCCCCTATTTCCGTTAATCTGTGGTTAAACCTTGCCCGCAGGCCAGATCTTTGGACGGATGAAGACGGCTACTGTAATTTTTTTCGATTTTGAAAATCAAATTTGTCAGTCAGAGTTACATAACTGCCAGGATGTTGTAGCTAGTAAAGCAGTTTCCACGCTGCGATCTATTGTAACTCAGCCATCGGCTTAGATATTCGTCTTGTCGGTTGGACAATAATCCTGGTATCTATTAAAATCGATGATATTTTTCGTTTGCTCTATAGTTGCAGAGTTTCTTCTTTTCTTTACCATATCTTTTTAAAAATCCTTCCTTAACTCCACTGTATATTTAACGTTCCATAAACTCAGAACATCTACAATAAAAGTCTATTACAAGATAAAAAATAGAGTTGCGTTGTGAAACTTGGCATTGTCTGCCTCATGCCTCAAAGGAAACGATGGACATCTCTTTGGTTTCTCGTAGCTATAAAAATCTAATTGATTGGTGTTAGTTTTATAGCTTCCTCGATAATAAACTGCCTTTTATAGCGGTTTATAAAAGAGAAATTTTTATTGCAGGAATATTGTCGGTATGTACCAGAAACTGAACCGTCAAGCTATTAAAAGTTTACAGTGATTCCATCGAATCTAGGTAAGTTAAATATAACTTATAATGCAGAATGTCAGCAGGAATATTAAAAGTACATACATCCGTTGCACGATGTAAATTCAATCACGTTATAAATAAATGGTTACAACGTTTCTATTGGACATGTGGCAATTCAACCATTATAATGCCTAAAAATTTAACGAATTCTCTGACAGCCGTAGGTACGTACATACTGTTGCCAAACCAAATATATCTGAAGTAAATTCGGAAATAGAATATCCTCATCCCACTATCGTTTATATAATTTAAGGGGGTAGGCGCAAAATCTTGTTCCAATGCTATTTAAATGGATTCATTTTTTTCGAATCCTGAGAAAACCAATAAATATTTTTGAAAAAAGGCAGTATGAAAGATTACATTATTACCGAGGACCGAAAGTCCCTTAGAATAAACAAAAAGGTTCTTTTGAATGAAATATTTGAAATTAAAAATCACACTAAATTTTCTTTTTTTTTTCACCCCTGTAACTTATTAGAATAAACATTATAGAAGTTTTCAGGGACTTTCTACCCTCGGTAGTTAATGTAATCTTTCATCCTGCGTTTAAGTTTTTCAAAAATACTTGTTAGTTTTCCCAGGATTCAAAAAAATGAAGGCATCTAAATATCATTGGACCAAGATTTTGCGCCTACACCCTTAAGCACGTTTAGGATGAAGCAATTTGTTAATTTATATGCTATAGTTCTTTCTTTATATCAGTTTTATATACATATATGCTTTTATATAAATATTGCTGAGTTATATTAACTTAGGTGAGTGTCCAGTATTTGTCTTCGTGTTTCTGATAGTACGTTGTACTATCAGAAACTTTGGTTTGGTTTGGCTTTGGTAACTCTAGGTACGTTTAAGTTCTATCCTCTTTTATGGTTATGGTAGATCGGGACAGCCACTTGTGAACCCGTCCGACATTTAGATCTAAGGCGGGTCCATAGGACTAGGTCCATAAGGACTTGGTCTTCAAAGTTTCTAAGGCTCAGGCTGCTTCGAGCTCCCATACCTGTTAGAATCAGCAAGGGCTTCAAATCTGAGCTCTTTATGCCGTTTCGAACGTCTAATCCTTTGGTAACTTTGCGGCCTCATAGAAAGCTACAAGTCTCTTTAGTGGTAAATCCCCCATTTGGCTCAGCTGCATAAAAACCGACCCTAGGTTCCGCCACCGCTGACAGGCCAGTGCCAGGCACTTCCAGAGGACGTGTGAGGAAGTTTCCTCCTACTCAGCACATATATGTTATGGCGAGTACGCCACTGTGTGTGTGTTTTTATTACAGTATCTAAGAGATGAGAAACACTCACGCTGATAATTGCGAGGTGTCAGTGATATATTCCAGGGCTATGAAAGGTTTTAAGACATTTTGTATTCATTAATTTAGAATTCAGTATCGTTTTGTATCTCTAACTGTTAACATCTCAATAAATTTGTGCATTTCCTTCAGTAGTTTCGTTACTTAATTCTCCAAGGAACACACTTCATTTTATACAGAATAAAAGTTATATAGACGGCACCATGAATCCGTAAATCCAAGCAGATGAAGGTGCTGCCTGTGTGTACAGTGGCCGGTAAGTATACTGACCACCAGAGAGCATGTTCTATCTATAGTCTAGAATTCTAGAAGAAGAAAATGAGCTGTAAGACTTTTGGATGACCCCACTATGTGGAGTCTAGCTTGTATCACGAAACTAGCCCAGGAGTGCTGGAAAGTCCGCAAAAAAGCTCCTATCCCGATACCTTTACCAGAAAAAAGGCACTACAAGGATTATATCTACCGGTGCTCAGGGAGTGAAGATTCTATTTGTAAGTCGGCCCAAGTACATACCACAAGCTGACGTAAAGATGCCACAAGGAAGGTATAGAGACTGGTATATACAGCCATATACAGCTCAAAATCAAGTAGGTACAGGAATCCAGTTAAGCTTGGGAACATATCCCACCGTATTTCAGGCAGAAGTGGCCGCCATAGTGTGCTATGGAACTAATATGCCAGCAAGTGGCGAATTACTCAATAGTGGTAGGGGAGCCCAAGCGGAGATTTTTACAGTTACTCAAACGCGTCAGATTAGCATATGGGGAGAAACCTCGTACCCTGCAGATGTACCTCTACCATATATTGGCTCTTAACACAGGGGAGTTCGTTAAGGGGGGCCCGAAAAAAAAAAATCTATGCTTAAAAAACTCGAAATTGTCAGATTAAGATAAGGTAAGTACATGCAAAAGAGTGTATATTTAAAAAATCTGACGATTTGAGCCGGGTGTAAGGAAACGGCTGAGTCCAAAGTTTCACAAGAAAAAAGCGAATATTTCGCGAAATGAACGACAGATCGGAAAACTAAAAAATATGTGCTCAATATTTTTTAAAAATGTATCGAATGATACCAAACATGACTTACCACGGTGAGGGGAGGGGGGTAAATTTAATATTTTAAATACGAATCTCGCGATATTTCGCGAAATGAACATCAGATCGAAAAACTGTAAAATACACTTATTCAATATTTTTGAAAAATCTATCGAATGGCACCATACACGACCCCCCACTGAGGTGGAGTGGGGGGTTACTTTAAAATCTTAAATAGGAGCACTTATTTTTTATTGAAGATTTGGATTCCTTACGTAAAAATAAATAACTTTTATTCGAAAATTTTTTTGAGATTTATGGATAGATAGCGTTATAATCGGAAAAAACGATTGTTGGAAATGGAAAATTAAATTAAAAAATGGAAAGTCCCCACTAAAATGGAAAACTTTACTTAACTTTTTCTGGTTTTAGGACCTACTCTTCACAACCCAATAGGTCCCCAAAGCGCTCGAGTGACTGCACATTTAGCATACTTTGCTCCCCTACCATAGTGATCACTTGTGTGGGAGTGTTTGGGTACCTTCTTCCTGGTTAAAAGTCAAAATAAACTGACACTACAAGGCACAAAGGCACGTAGGTAATAGAGAGGAAAGAAGGCTGATAAACTAGCCCAAGAAGTCCGAGCCCACTCTTTGGCTCGGAGTTTTGCTCTGGTATTGAGAATAAACACAAAATAGCAGCCATTAATAAATGGGTGCAAAAAAGTCTTTGGAATGATGGTGAAATGCACCCGAACAAAGACAGGTTATAAAGTTAAGTTAGGTTGAAATTCAAACGAATTCACAACTGACCCATAATCTAAACAGTGTCAGGGTGCTAGTGGGACTGTCGATAAAAGAGGATACTTGTCGGTTCTGTCTAGAAGAAAAGGAAACCGTTCTGCACGCTCTTAAGTCAGTATGAAGGCTTCACAAGGTTGCGGAATCTAGAACTCGGATTCCACCAAAAGCATCAGTCCATATGAAAGGACCCCTCTCCAGGCTGTGGAAACTAATGAAGAGAGTAGGGCTGAATGAGGAGCTTGAAGTGACAAAAGAATCTGTAAAGTTCGCAATGTGTCAGGCTTAGGGCCGCCCTAGTTGTAATCTGTAACCATCTGTCCGTCCAATATATTCATGACATAGATATTATATCAGCTTTTTACAGATCAAAATATAACAGTCACTGTAATTTAAGCTACCTCTCACGTCGGGATTACTGGTAACAAAAAAGAGGATTTAAGGATCCCCCAAACCAACGCGAATCTTTCGCAACCGCAACATACGCGGAATCGCGGCGAACCGATATTCACGGCGGATTATGAAGGTGTTCAGACCACTTTGCGCGGAATCCGCAACGGTCGCGGCAGAACAGCGTTCCTTTCATGAAACGCTGCATGCACGGTTTTTTCCGCTACCGTTGTAGTTTCGCGTGTTTTAAAATGGTTGTTACAGAAAAACTCATTGAAATTGTTAAACAATATCCTATAATATATGATTTAACGGACGAAGATTATAAAAATATAAGAAAAAAGGATAAAGTCTGGAATAGTATAGAGTTATAATTAGGAGAAAATGATAAGTTTTCATTATATATTATATTATTATTAATTTGCTTGCATAGAGATTACGCCCACTTAAAAATTTGGTCATTTTTGATGTCTTGTATTTCCTAAACCTGTTGGCCGATTTAAAAATATAATTTGTTCACATTTGTATGGCGAATAGTCGCGTCGGCTTTCGCGTCAATATGGGGAACCCTTGTCCGCTACCGCTCCGCCTGCGAATGTTCCGCTACGGAAAATTCGCGTCGCAAAACTTTCGCGTCGGTTTGGGGGATCCTTTACTTCCCGAAAAAGCCGCTTCAATCAAGAACACCATTATGAATATCTTTAACGACTTGAACGCTAGACCGAAGAAGAAGAATCGATCTGCCTGGAAAATTCACTGGAAGTTACCTCTGAGCTGCATGAAATTTAACATATAGTATGATTATGAAAAAGTATAAAATCAATTACAGGTTTACTACATTAATAGTAGGCCAAATGCAGAAAAAGTATATTAAACTGCTTATATTATAATTTATGACAGCTATTATAGTTTTATTGTTTTACAAAAACTACAACCGAACGAGATGAAATCAGTTTTAAACGCATTCCTCTCTCTGGCAATTCATGTTGATAGTCCAGAAGGCGCCTTGCGGATACGTGCTTCTTACCATAAACATAAAATCTCAACAATGACGAAATTATCGTTCCAGTTGATTCATTTGCAATTTGCAGTGAATTGCATAAGGGTACACCCACAACATAAAATTTTAATTCATGCTATTGTGTTTGTTTTGAAATGTATGTAATATGTGCATTCTTAGAAAATCTTTGAAAGAAACACATACAGGATACGACAATAAACAACAAAATTCGTAGTGTAACATGTAACATTCTTGTTTTCTTTGAGAAAAATTTCTCACTTGTGTTCAAAATTTTTCTGATGGGCGAGAGAAGTGTGTAACGTTACAAACGTCACATCTTTGATATTTTATTTTTAAATAATTATTTTACTTTTCTTTAATATTTCATTAACAATAATTTTCTTCTATTTGTTTTAACCTGTTTTCTTCGTTAAAACTCGTTGGCGCCCTCTTTTATTATCCTCTTTTATTACCCTGTTTTATTATCTTCTTTTATTATCTTCCATTTACTATATCTCTTTTCACCTAAAATTTAAATCATCGATTGAACATACTGAACGTACCCTGTATATTATTACTCTGTAAATATCTGTATTTCAATACGGAACATGCCTGCTACTTCATAGTACTTGGTCGTCATTTCAAATGTCGTTTTTAATGACAGTGTCACTTCATCCCTACCCGAAGAAACAAAATGGAAGGGAAAAATTATTCCTAAGGCAGGCCTTAGGAATACTGCACATCAAAGAAACATGAAACGTAAATTACGTTTCATGGAAATAAACCACTGCTAAACAAATATATGTCCGGCCATTTATTAAACTCTCCGAAAATAAAAATGTGTCATGAGCATGAATCACACTCGTTTCATGGGTAGGCGGACTTTGAGATTTGTTTAGCAGTGTTTTCTTTTCATGAAACATGTTTTTCGTTTCATGTTTCATGTTTTTCGCTTCATGTTTCTTTGGTGTGCGGCTTGGCTTAAATAGGCATGTAATTCGAAAATAAATCATTTTCATTCAAATCATCTTTCTCTTGGGGTAAGAGCACTAAAATTTCCATTTATTACAATCATTATATTCCTCATTATACTACATGCATACCCAGCTTCTTATAACATTTTTTCTAAATTTTTTATATCTAACCTCCAATGTCAACATGGTTTTTGCTATTTTAGTTTTAAATATATCATTTTAATTTACGTATATGCACGTTTAGTAATCAAATTTTAACTATTCTCCTCATCTAAATTTCATTTAATTTATTCTTGTCATCTGCTACTCTCTCTGACGATTAGAATGGCAGACAGCACACGTTGGTTTATCTTCTTGATTGTTGATATGTGTTTTACTGTTATAGTTTTTGGATAAGATCAACCTTTTCTCCCTTCAGGAGTTTCAAGCCAACCTCACCGGTGATGGAACATAAGGCGAAAACAACCATGACATCCAGACTACAACGACCACCATCTCTACCTGCAGGGGCCTAGGCCTAGGGCCGAACATCCGAACATTGAAATGTGTGCCGCGATCGACAACCCTGCCAGTTGTGAGCTGCGATAATACGGTTTTTGTTGGCTAAAAACAACAAATCAATTGAAATTTATCGCGAAATTTGTGCTGTTTATGGGAACAATGTGATCACTGAAGGCGGAGTGCTTCAATGGTGCATTAAATTCAAAAATGGCCGAATCAATGTGCAAGATGAAGAAGTGGACGGCCAAGAGTTATGACTGATGAACTTGTCTCTTCTATTTAAGTGACAGGTGTTTCCTCATCCGCTGTATAGTCCGGATCTTGCACCTAGAGACTACCACCTGTTTCGAGCAAAGAAGACCTGACTTGCAACACGGCGCTTTGATGGCGATGCGGAGCTACGGGACGGGGTTGAACACCTAGTTGAATTCCCAATGAAGACATTGGTATTTCAAAGCTAGTTAACCGCTATGATAAGTGCCTGAATATGTAGAAAAATAATATTTGAGCGTCTCTTTCAAATGTATATAATTCACATATGTGGGTTTCACAGGCGGTTGTTGTTCCCGGATAAAATCGGGATGTTTTTTCTATCTATCTTTCGCGGGTACACGTGTACACGTCACTATTTTCGTTTTAAACTATTGCACAAGGAAAACAAAAGTTTTATTCCGAAAGACGGAATAAGATCCATTCGCGTCAGACTAGTAGGTATACTATAAGAGAAGCGGTATCCCAGAGAGATGTATTAGCACGTCTATTGCCTTTAAGAGGAGAAAGCAGAAAGAGTGGTATTTGCATGTCTATTGCCTGTGGGGCTCAACACAAGAGAGAGAGTTTCGCGGTACTGTTCACCACGCGGTGAAGCTAATGATTGCCACTAACAAAGGATAGAACAGAGCGTTTGTTCTATTCGTGGGCCAGAACCAGAGAATGTCTGTACTTAAGTAGAGATAAAACAAGACACTAGTAATTATTACTCAGGATAGCATAAGTAATTATTTAAATTAAGGGTGAAGTTATCGAATGATAAAGCGAAACATTAAGATTATTTTTCGCATGTGAAAAATTGAACACAAGCCTAACTACATAAATGCCGTTGAGATTCAGACAAAATGTTCAAACTATATAAAGGAATAAATAAAAGGACTTGTTTGGTGCGGATTGTTTGATGTTGGCGCCATTGTTCCATAATATTTATTTGACAACAATGTAACATAGGCCATCACTGTCAAAGGAGAGCGCAATAGGTCGATGATTGCCAACTTCATTTGGTTTGAATTTGATAATGTAAGCACCAACGACATGTAGTTTTAACACAACGGCGCTATGTGTCATACAGCTCATGTGGAGTGAATCTTAACTAATGAACACCGTTAGATTATTTTTTGGGGGATTTCTTTAACATGCAGCTTTGTTGGGATAAACTACACCGGCCCTTGAAAGCCAGCCCCCTACAAATTCAAACACGAAAGACCAGCGAGTGTCCTGCTTACTTCCCAATTCAAGTGGTTAGCGTACAAAGGCGCCATCTACTTGTATGGTCATAAACGAAAATGATTTAATAATATCGTTTTCTGGCTTTTGCGCTATACGAAATGTACTAAATTTAAAATCGATATAATAGGCTTATAGATTGAAATGTTATTTTCCAAAACTCACAACATTTGTCATCTTTATCTAGTTAACATAATATATATTTGGTGTACAGATTTTTTTGGACAAAAACATCTGAAGACTTTAATAGCACTAAATAAGAAATAAATCAAATGTGAAAGGTTTCTTACATTGCGGTAACATCTTTATACATACAGTACATACATTATCCCATACTGCATTTTTGCCAACTTTTGCCAAAATGTGGTTATGGATGTTACAATGAACATGCCAATATAATGCTAATTACCTGCCGAAGTTGGTTATTGTACTACTACTACTAGAGTTTCTGTACAGGCTACAAGTTTAATTAATCCCTAATAAGCTCCACTTGCTTGTAGGTATACACTGATTTACATATTTCAGAGGGGTAACATGCAAATCTTTTGTTTACCTATTTTAAATTACTTTGTTAACCAAAGCGACTTTGTTTTATAATTGCATTACTTAAAAAACTATTTCATTATCGACCGTTAACCGCAAACAACTGGATGATAATATGGTAAAGATAAAGAAAATAAAGATGCAGTGAGTATATGATTTGGACCGTACCGAGACAAAAACCAGTAACAAAAACTCTTCCCACTACAAATCATTTGTGTAGATTAAATATAGCGGATCGTGTAGAAACTATTAGCAGAAGAGCATTAAACCTCTGTAAATTAGAAGCATGCAAAACGAGCAATTTGGATATGGAAAAACTACATATGTATTATATGGACTACATATAATGTAGGTTAATGAAATTTTATGTCTGCTTATTACTGATTCGATAATATTTTTGGGAATGTAAGATTAGATTCCATTTGATAAGAAAATGCTTACCTTGACCACTACCGGACTTTTTAGGGCAGTATTCAACAAAGTCAAAATAGCCATATTATTGTCCAACATCCGTAACGGATAGATACCATAAGAAGTCCAAAACCGAGATCAAGATAAGAAGATAATTTATGATCGTTGAACCTTTAGTTTTAACATATTTGAATATTTTTTCCTTTTTGGGGTTACATTGAGACTGCCACGATCTTTTGTTTCGATTCCTTTATATATCAGATATGATATGTTCTTTTTTAATTTTTTATGAAAACTGTGTAGGGTGTAGGTGATACATGAGTGGCAATAACATGTTTTTATATTTACCAAACATATCAGTATCGTTTGTAATACAATACTTTATGTATTTGCCGTGCCTAGTAAAATAATTGATATTCTCGGAAAATCCAGTGTTAATTTAATCCTCGGTGGGTGTTGCTGGTATCAGTGTTTTTCTCCACATTGCATAACTTCTAAATAAACGTTTGAAGATCGCTATTCAATTAGTAAATAGTATTAGTATATTATATACGTGGTTGTTGTATGTGTCTATCTCTAACAGATAGACCAGTTAACACGACATTCACATTATTCCATTCACTGATAACAATAATTATACAAGAACTAAAGCTTTTTTATTAATTGGTTTATTAGGTTACCTAATTATTTAGGTACTGTATAATGTAGCCGCTTTGTTTACTCTGTCAAATTATGTATTAATCCTTTATTTTTGGAATATCATCAAAAAACGCTGGCACTCTTATAGTCCTGTCGCCAGTAGGGGTACAACGGCCTCCTTAATTCAGATGGGCCAAGTTTTCTTTATGTATTTTGACCCGTAGAACACGAATTTTTTGGGTAACAGTCGATCCGGATGTCGATAAGATTGTTATAAACAAAGAACTTGAGGAATCACATAACAGCGATTTTTCGCAAAACAAAACATTTTTTTGTATTTTTGGGTCATTCTAAGCAAAAAATGTTTTTACAAGTTTTTCGTAGGATGCATAGTTTTCGACATAAGGGAGGTCGCATACCAAAAGCAATATCCGAACGATATTTGTAACACGTAACATCCCATATAGTCCAGACTGTATCGTCGTCCCCGTTAGGTAAATTATTCCAATCATTTTTTCTGCACAAACATTTTTACTTAAAAAGAGGTCCTTATAACAAATACACAGGGAGCCGGGAGGTGCCGAGGTCGGAAAAATGCTTAAACAATTTTTTTTTAAACAAATTCAAAAAATCAATTTTTTTACTTCGTACCAGGTTTTTTAGATTCTTTGGGACATTATGAGCAAAAAAGGTCTCTAATGATTTTTCTCTAAAATTAATTGTTGTCGAGTTATACGCGATTTAAAATTTGAAAAACGCGAAAATGGTTATTTCCAAGGCTTTAACTTTGTTAAAAATTATTATTATGAAAGTCAGAAAGTCACTAAATCAAAGTTTAAAGACCCCCCTACATGATCCTGAAGAAATTTGTGTCATTAATTTATTACTAAACTGTTATTTTTAAGTAAAAGAAAAGAAAAGATGGTTTAGATTTGATCTTGTTATTTTTAACTATTAGCGCTAACAGCGTATTGAGGCGGTCGTCAATGTGAGTGCGAGTAAGATGCACCATTGGTTGCCGGAATGGTGCATCTTTTTTTTAATAAGAATAGGGGTCGTGTGATAGCTCATTTGAAAGGTTATTCAATTCTATATTCAATAATATAAACATTAACAATTATTTATACAGGGTGCCCAAAAAATTTTTTTGAATTAAATTAATTGAGGCAAAAAGAAGAATATATATAATTTATTTAATTCGAAATACATTTTACTGTTGTCCGAAAACAGGAAAAAATGTTTATTTGATAAATAAATATTGTTTTTCGCTTAAATTTAATATTAAAGCTGCCACCCACCTGTCTCTTAGCAATTTGAACATGTAATTTAAGCGAAAAGCAATGTTTATTTTTCAAATTAACATTTTTTCTGTTTTATGACAGCAGTAAAATGTATTTCGAATTAAATAAATTATATACATTCTTCTTTTTGTCTCAATTAATTTGATTCAAAAAAAAAGTTTGGGCACCCTGTATAAATAGGTATGGTAATGTTTATATTAGTAAATAGATAATTAAATAACCTTTCAAATGAGCTATCACACGACCCTTATTCTCATTTAAAAAAAATATCGATTGCGTCATCACGCCCAGATGGATGACGTCACTAGTATGATATACCTATATGCCAAAAAATTATAATTTAAAAATAAAAATCGACCTGATTGGTAATTTATCTCCAGAGTCGCCCATTCTCGAGAAAATGAATTTATTCCAACTCAAACGTCCTTACTGTACCTATACCTTCAGAGGCCTGTATCTTAAAACCATGAATTTTTGGAGCTAGGGGACCATTGAGTCTTCTACACATCAAGGACTACCAGAACCCAAAGTTTCAGATAATTTGACAGAGAGCCATTTCTCATAAGGTTTCTGCGGGGTCCTTTTCCGACCGTCAAAGGGTACTCCGTACTCCAAGGCCCGCCGGCAAGGAGGGTCAGGGAGGGTCCGCCGACCCCCCCTGCATAATTACAGCTTAAGATATTATTGATAAATTTGGTCAATATCGAAGGAGATTTCAGTTTTTATTTACCGATTAATCTTTTTTTATATTATATATCAGGGGTGGCCAAACTGTGGCTCGCGAGCCACATGTGGCTCTTTGAAGGATTGTTTGTGGCTCTCAATAAGTGTACCTGAATTACTTTGTCTTTCAAAATGTCTTAAATTACTGACAACAAACATAAAAGACTAAGTGCAACATCACGACTTAGACAATGAGACCCCTTATCACCGTTGCTATTCAATTTGACCTTAGAATGTATGTGTAATAAATAAAATATCGTCTGAGATGACAGGGAGATTTGCGAATCGAGGATCTAAACTATTGTTGGCCTTCGCTGATGATCTAGGTGCAGTCGCTCATTCTACAAGAGACGTGAGAGAGTTGTTTTCATAACTCGAGGAAGAAACAGGTAGTCTGGGCCTTCAAATAAATGAGGAAAAGACGAAATACATGCTAGTAACCAAAAATCCAAGACCAAGATTTAGGCAGAACATAACTTTTAAGGACCACAACTTCAAAGTAATAAAAGAGTTCAAATATCTGGGGGCGGTAATCACAGATGACAACCACATATAAAAAGAGGGCTCAGCAAGGATACCTGCGTGGAATAGAGCATTATACTCCTTATTATCATTATTAAGACCAAGGTGCTAAAATGACAATCTAAATTAAAATTGTGCGTGCCAATAATTATTCGCCCTATTATTACATATGGAAGTAAAACATGGACTCTACACTCTACATAGCGAAAAATAAATTTGCTGCTGGTTTTTGAAAGGAAAGTTCTTAGAATGATATTTAGCCCTAAAAGACAAGTACGATAATTTGCAAATTTTATTGACAGGAGAGTGGAGAAGGTGCCTCAAAACTGAATTGGTGACTGTATGGTACTGAAAACATCGGCAGACATATCAAAACTAACCGGATAAGATCGGCAGGTCATGTGCTAAGATCAGAGAAAGACAGAGTGTTAAAGACAGTATTTTTTGATAGACCTGACGGTAGAAAAGCAGTAGGTCGTCCCAGAAAAAGATGTAAGGATGATAAAGAATCGTAGTATCCTGATATAAAAAAGGCTGCTTGTAGAATTATTTTCATATTATGTGAAACAATGATGTGAACCATTTAATTTCACTTTAAAATTAGTGAAATCCAAACACCGAGAGAAAAAATTTTACACTTTTTAAATAATGGTTTAATTGCGGCTCGCGAAAAATTTCAAATTTTAAAAAATGGCTCGGAATATCAACCAGTTTGGCCACCCCTGTTATATATGATTATTAAAATATAAATTGTTCTTGTTCTTTCATTCATTTCTAGAAAAGAAAAGCGACTTAAAGATTTTGACCCTCCCTAAATTTTTTTTCTGGAGGCGGCCCTACGTACTCCGTCCAGTTGTCGGACACACCAAAGTTTAAGAAACCTCTATATTTACGAAATGCCCCCCTCCCGAAAATTTTTCGTATTAGAAAAATTTTCCGACCCGACATGAATACCTGAATAAAAATAGTCTCATGAGGGAGTATTTTTTTTTAAATAGTGAGCCAAGACCTATATCAAATTCTCAATTTTTGGTATATGATTGATCTTCATTTCTTCCAACATTTAATGATCTTGATGCTTCACCTAAAAAAATTGTTCGCATTCACAAGGTATATTATAAATTGAATTCTTTGTTCTTTCTTGTTCATTGTTGTTTAGTTTTAGATAAAATAGATCGCAATATGTTTGTTGTTTTGAATGTTGTTGAATTTTTTTTGTTTAGCAGAATATTAAACGTGACATGAGTGTGTGTGTGTAATATAGCGCAGTCCTATTGAAACCACATATAGTTGGTGTCCATATCCAATATAGACCAAAAGACGTTAATAATCATCGAACTATAACTCGCCGTTGACATTGATGGCCTAACCAACGTCGTTCTAAAAGAAAGATGGACTGATGATGCCGCCATCTCAAAATCCACACCAAACTGTCACTTTTTCGGAATATATTGAAAGCTCTTGGATCTCCATCTGGATGGGAATAGTCACAAAATCTATAAGTCTGTTTGTTGATGTACCTACCGCCCATTCATCCACAATATTTAGTCGTTACCAACTGTCAAATACGAATACAATTAAAACCAGAAAATTGGAATATCTCGGACATATTACACGTGGAGAGAGATACAACTTGCTCCAACTCATTATGCAGGGAAAGATTCAAGGAAAAAGAAGCATAGGGAGACGCAGAATATCGTGGCTGCGCAACCTGAGAGAATGGTACGGATGTACATCAAACGAACTTTTCAGAGCAGCCGTCTCCAAGGTCCGAATAGCTATGATGATTGCCGACCTCCGTCGCGGAGATGGCACTTGAAGAAGAACTGTCAAAGTTCGGAAGTCCCTATTAAAAAATCCTTAGACCAGGACTAATCTGTAAAAAAAACGTCTATTTGTGGATGTGAGAGGTGGAAGTGGAGGAAGGGAAACGAATACCCAGATGCGGCTCTAGCCCATGTAGACTAGTAAGGATCTGTTTTTAGGTGGATGTGAGAGGTGGCATTCAGATTTTTGCAGATAAAGTTAGGTGATAACTTCGTTAATAATAATTGACTTATGATCCTTCTCAAATATGCCCGAAACATTAATAAAAAAATTAAAATATTTAAAAATTTCGAAAAACATCGATTATTTTCTGCTCTCTTTGCTTATAACTTTATAACGATTCGTTTTGGAACAAAGTCGTAGAGAAATAAAATAAAATTGAATTTTGTATGATATACAACTGGTCAAAAATGTCTTAAGGTATTACCTTTTCTGCAATATAGCAATAAACACAAAATAAGGGGGCAAAATACGCCTGTTGTTATTCAATATTTCTTAACCACTTTGGTGGCACTTAAAACCTTGGTAATTCGTTTAGAAAATTCTTATAACTTACTTAAACGGTCTACCAAATTTCATTAAATTAATAGATTTTGCATAATAAATTTGCAACCTAAATGTTTTTAAAGAAGTTCAAATTTTTAAAAATCTTTCTGAACAAAAAGTAGACCATTTAGAAGTTGGCTGTTTTACCTATCTAATACACTTTACAGAATTACAATCGGATTATTTAAGGGGTCTCAGCAATGTTTTAAAATTATAAACAATTTTTGATGTTATACTTCTTTACGATCGAGAGTGAAATTTTATAATGCCGGGCGCATGCGCACACGTAGTTCGTTGCTAATCTTTCAAGATAAATATGTATGTATCAGCGCTGTCAGCGCAAATAAGTCATTAAAAGGATATAAATATTAGTGCTTTTAGTAAATGTATTATTTATTATAATTTTTGTGTCTTTGGATTTGTCTTCCACGGGAATAAGATATTTTATAATAATAGTAAGTACATATATTTAAAGTATTTTGGTATGCTTCACTTTTAGTCTATTAAATTTGTCAGTATGTATGAGAAATCTTGTAACCTGTCAAAGCAAAGGGAAATAGCTCAGTGATAGAGCGTGTGACCGGAGATCGAGAGGTCCCGGGTTCAAATCCCGGACGATTCATATTCTTTTTTTTTTGAAGTTATACTTCTTTACGGGCGTAATGACGGTGAAATTTTATATGGGAAAACCTAGCGACCGGGCGCATGCGCATTATAACTTTGTTCTGATTGGATGTTCAAATGACATGACAAAAATTATCCAATATGGCAGCTGTGGGACTGTGCATGGTTTGGTTATAATGTATGCTTGTTGCGTTTTAAAATTTGTAGTAAGAGAAACAACAAACAAAAAGTTAGTTAATGGTTATACTGCCTTTTTAAATAGTTTTCATATTATATTTTTGGACTTATTTACATAGAAGAGATGATTGTTGCATGCCAATGTGAAAGACCATCAAACTGTGACTAGTATGAGTGCCGCAGATCTCGCTTATTCAAAGCTAAAGAATCTTTCACTGGTAAGGTGTTTTATAAATAGTTGATCAAATTTTGTTATGATATTTGAACATAGCCACTTTGCACGACGCAAGTGATTGCGAAATTTATTAGTCGTTATACGGGCTCCGATACCTACCTTGAACCTACCAAAATACATAAGTAGTATGTAATACTTTTATTTACATAATTTGATTACCATCAAAATTACCAGCAATTAGACCTATATTAACATACACGGCGGAGACAAGGCCTGACACATCTAAAACGAGACGACTACTAGAAACAACAGAGATGAAAATACTCCGACGAATATCAGGGAAAAGTCTGTTGGATAGGGAGAGGAGCGAAAACATAAGAAGATCATGCAATATAGAAGACATAAATGGATGGGTGACAAAACGGAAACAGGAGTGGAACGAACACATTAGTAGAATGGCAGAGGATAGGATAGTACGAATAGCACGAGATAAGTCACCAAATGGACGAAGAAGTATTGGCAGACCAAGAAAAAGGTGGTGCGATAACCTAAACAATTTAGGAGGATAATATTGAAGAAGAAACAGGCTTTAAAGCCTACATACAAGAAGGAAGAAGAAGAAGAAGATTACCATCAAAATTTCTATCAATATTCACCTAATATATTGTCTTCTTACTCTATGTTTTGTTGTATTTTTTCAATTCTAAATCATTTCAATTCAAAATCAAAATAATTTGATTTACATAAGTTAAAAATGTCAAAAGGTTAATCTGTTTAGTTAGACGATCTTCGCACATAATGACAAGCTGTCTCTGTGGCGAAATTTTAATGCGGGTGAATCCCAATACAACGCAAATACCAGCCGCGTGGTAAGTTGGTTCGAATCCCAATAGAAACTTTTATTTTTTTATTTTTTTTTATACATTTTATGATTGTAAGTATATTTATTATATAATTTTATTTTCAGAAAATACGTATTTAGTTAAAAAATTTTCCGACAATTAATGTTCAGGAATCATTTGTGGCATTTTTAATGTGTTTTTTGGCACTGTTTTAATAAAAATGTTTGAGAAGTAGTAAGTATAAATTAATTTAATATTTAAATAAAATATAAATAAAAAGTATATTAATTTCGTTTATAATCATATAATCATATAATAGAAGTATAACTTCTTACGTGCGTACAAAGTACACACACATTCTTTTTTATTTTTGGTATCGTTTTAGTAAAAAAAATTTAAAAGTGGTAGGTAAGAAAGTTAGTTTAATATTTAAATAAAATACAAATAACCTGTTAAGTGTATTTATTACTTTGAAATTATATAATAGTATAACTTATAACTTCTAGTAAAGTATAACTTCTTACGTGCGTACAAAGTACACACACATTCTTTTTTTGATTTATAAACAAATAGCTTTGTTTAATAATAAAAAAATTAATTTCTAGCAATGCAAATAATTAAAACCGGTATAATTTGACTTAAACTTTCAAATGCTGTCAGCAGAATTGCTATTTTATTTTTTAATCAAAAGTTATTCGCGTTCAAAAATTGCAATTTTTCGATTTTTTGAAAGTTTCACCGCGTTATCTCGAAAACTATGCATCCTACGAAAAAACTTGTAAGAACTTTTTTGCTTAGAATTACCCAAGAAATACAAAAAAATGTTTTATTTTGCGAAAAATCGATGTTATGTAATTCCTCAAATTCTTTGTTTATAACAATCTTATCGACATCCGGATCAACTGTTACCCAAAAAAATTCGTGTTCTACGGGTCAAAATACATAAAAAATACTTGGGTAAATCCATCTAAATAAAGGAGCCCGTAACACCCCCTCCTTGCACAGATTTGTTTATAAGCCAAAAATTGTTTATAACTTTAAAACATTGCTGAGGCTGCTTAAATAATCCGATTTCAATTCTGTAAAGTGCATTAGATAGGTGGAGTGCTTCTTTATATGTAAAAAAATTGGTATGTTCTAGTTTTTGTTGTGTAAGATTTTAAAAAATTAAAATTTTTTAAAAAATGTTTAGATTGCAAAATTATTATGCAAAATCTAGTAAGTCAATTTTAATGAAATTTGGTGGACGGTTTTAGCACATTACAAACATTTTCTAAGCGAATTAGGAAGGTTCGAAGTGTAACCTAAGTGATGGAAAAATATTGAATAAGGACACGCTTGTTTTGCCCCCTTATTTTATATTTATTGCTATTTTGCAGCAAGGGTGATAAATTAAGATATTTTTAACCAATCGTATCTAATAGAAAATTTAATTATCTTTGTTTTATTCTTATACGACTTTGTTTCAAAATGAATCGTTTTAAAGTTATAACCAAAGAAAATAGAAAAAAAAACGAAATATTTTGAAATTTTTAAATATTTTATTTTTTTTTATTAATATTCCGGGCATATTTGAGAAATAGCATAAGTCAATTATTATTAACGAAGTTATCACCTAACTTTATCCGCAAAAATCCTAATGCCACCTCTCACATCCACCTAGAAATAGATCCTTCCTGGTCTACCTGTATATGTATATCTAAAACGATACGCTAAGCTAACATGGCATTGCATTTCATTAAATAAGAGCTAATGACGTAGGTTAAAAAGCTACGATTCCTATTTTTATAGTCCCTGGGCCCACCATTTAAAACAATTATTACCTCCCTCATGAGACTTTTCTTATTCAGTTATTATGTCGAGTCGGTCAACTTTTCTATTCCAGAAAATTTTAGGGAGGGGGCATTTCGTAAATATAGAGATTTCTAAACATTGGTGCGTCCGACAACTAGAGTACATTTAAAAATTTATCGGACATTATCAGTTAATTGTAAATGTATTTATCAAAGAATCCTGCATAAATCAGCTGTAAGGGTATTTATTGTATGAATCTTTATGCTGTGTTCGCTCCCCCGGTCCCGCTATGAGGTGCGTGCTATAGAGTTATAGATGAGATGATTTTTTTGCCATCTAATGGTAATATTGTCAGACGAATTTGTAAGGGTACCCCAGTTGTCGGACGCACCAAAGTTTAGAAACTTCTATATTTACGAAACGCTCCCCTTCCGACATAGGCTCGACATGAATAACTGAATAAAAAAATCTCATGAGGGAGGGTAATATTTTTTTGGGCCCAAGGACTATTAGTTATACATACATTCGTTCTGTGTAAATTACTAGCTCCGCTTTCTGATCTTTCTCGTTCGTTTATGGCTTATTTTATTCCTGTATCTAACTATCTCCCTGGGTGGCAGTTAGTAGTGGTTAGCACTTATTTCTGTCAACTATTAAATACCTTTACGACTAGGCTATACGGGCACACAATTTCCTCCTTCACGGTAATTGAAGAAATTACCTATTTGCATCCTACCTACAAATCCGGCCTACTCCTTTTGGTAATTAACTCTCGAATTCAAAGTCACGTTTCGGTCCCACACACACTCATCCGCACTACACGGCCCTATCGGCTGATGCTGGTTATGTTCATTCAGATTCTCGGAATCGGCAGCTGCAAGTCGATATTTCGGTTCTTTTGAAAAAGTTACATATATGGTGGAATTCGAGATGCTCAGACCAAAAAAGAATATTACGAAGATGTAATCCGGTTCAATAGTTACGTTGGTCCAGTTGGGTCGACTATAATGAAGACAGCTGAACTTCTTAAGGAGGCTCTTATGGAAATAGGAGTATTAGAGTAGGGCTAGACATCACGCAAACATTCTATTATTCTAGATCTTACTATACTACACTTTATTATTTGGAAAAATACAGGGCGCCTACCAAGTTTTTAAAACATTTTTTCTCAATTAAGCGCAACTTGACAATACTACAGCATTAAAGAGCATGATTAAGTGTGACCAACTAGTCCGAAAAATCCGGGACATGACCCGAAATAAAAAGTCGTGTCCCGGCGTCCCGGATAAGTGTTCTGGACCATCCGAATTTTCAACGTTTGTTGACATTTTGGTAAAATTCTATTTTGAAATTTTGAATACATTACTCTTCAAATAATTCACAGCAAATTGAACTGGTGGGACGAAAAAAAGTCGAAAATTTCTAGAGTGTAATACTAACACCACATCCAAAAAGCATGCATTTTATATCGTGGTATTATAGTTCTACGAAAATTAAAACGGTGGACTTTTTTTCGTTTCTTTATTTTGATTTAATTTTAATTTTTATCGAACGACGAAAAGCTAGACTTAGAAATTGCAAATAGGATAAGGAAAGCTACGAGAATATATACATATGTGATTAATAATACGATAATGGGAAAAATGGAAATCAGCCAGGAAACAAAAATACATGTAGATATATAATACAATCACAGTACCAACTTTTCTATATGCAAGCGAGACATGGGTTACAAATAAAAGACATGAAAGTGCCATAAATGGAGCAGAAATGAAGCAGCTGAGAAAAATAGCTGGAAACATGAAGCTGGACAAGGAAAGGAACGAAAACATCAAAAACGTGCTAAGACAGGAAGCAATAGAGAAAAAAAAATTGAAAAAATAAAACTGAATTGATTTGGACATATAACTAGGATGAACGAGAACAGACTATAGTTTATTTTTTAACCAGGAGGAGTAAACTAAAAAGAGAGATTCACACCCAAGAAAGTCACTAAAATAATAACCAAATACATCTTCTTTTTTGGTTGATCTAGTCGGCCCTCAACGGTAATCCATAAATATTATATTAAATTAATATGTCGCTAAAGAGTTCCAAAAACAACTGCTTTTTATATAAAAGCAGACTAACAATCTAAAAATTAAAGGAATAACACAGAAAACACAAAAATTGCCGATATAATTTAATTAACCTATGAAATGTCACTAGTGTCAAAATTTGATAAATGTCATTAGTGTCAAAATTTTATAACAGTGGAGTAAACTTGCCTGCGGTTGGACCAATTACAAACAAGCAACACAGCGCGGTAAATTTGAATCACTCCTCTTGGTTAAAAAACAAACCATAGTAAAGAAGGTGACAGATGCGAAAACAAAGGGAAAAGATGAAGGGGCAGACCTAGAAAGGGGTGGATGGAACAAATCCAGGAAGTCGGGACCAAGAGAGGGAAAACAGTGCAACAGATGAAGAAAATGGCAGGAGACCGGAAGGCGTGGAAGAAATGGGTAAAAGATAGATAGGTGATAGCAAAGTCTGACGCTCTTATTGGGCATAAGGACAACGAGAAGAGTATTATAATTATCGTCTTCTGAAAATAACAATGGCCCGATTTTCATTGAAAAGTCCCGGATTTCAGGTATTTTTTTCAACCTTGTCCCGGATTCGACTGAATTGGAGTTGGTCACACTAAGCATGATAGGAATAAGCTCCTTTTGTTGAAGCGACGTACAGCGTAGAACCATTGTAGAACTACATTTTAGAAAATAATTAAGGAGCTTATTGCAACATAATAGACATTGGCCTTAGGCCCACACTTAATTATTACCTTCTTCATAAATGTACCTAAGGGGAAACTGTAAGATAATCAGGAATATTTATTTAAGAAATTTTGGGAGTTGGGTTCATTTGTCCTCCAAAAGAGATATCTCTTTGGGAGTATACGAGTAAAAAATAAGGTAAGGTCGTACAACAAAAAAAAAAAACGAAAAATAACATTTCTAGAAGAAAATCTACAGCTGCATATTTGGTTAATCTAATAAAAATGCAAAATACGCAAAATTTGATAAAGATTTGGAAAAATCGAATGTATTACAAACAAGTTAAAATGAGTAATCTCGTTTGACTTACAGCTAAGTATGTCTCTGCCAAAAAGACAGAAGATCAAGCTCATGATGACATTTTTAGAGAACAAATTGTTTTTACTGATAACTGTCCAGGTCAGATCAAGAACTGGCACTGGCAGTTAATGGCTTTTCGGTTTCAGTTAGTCAAGGATAAAACATTTAAACAGATAACACATCACTTTTGGGATAGTGGTCATTTTGTTATGAAATCAAACTGAGATTTGGCTCAAATTGAGAATTTTTATTTGAGGTGAAGCGTTTCGGGAGCAAAAAGAGTATCTGTTCGGATTTGACTTGTTTTGGAATCTTGGAAGTTGGACAATAAGGGTATGGAGTTAGTAGATAATAACGATAATAACATAGTTATGAGAGACAGAAACACTTGGGTAACAGGTTTATTTAATAGAATTATAGAAGTGAGATCAATGCCAGACGAATGAAAAACCAGTGCATATATTGGTGCCGGTTTATCAGCACAAGATGTTCAACAAAGCATGAACTATAGACCATAAAATTCATCTGTAAAACTCATTTTAGCATATAATGCAAAAACTTTAATTAAAAATTATAGTTAAATGTTTTTCAACGTACAATTTGTTATCATAATTCGTAAAGGACGTGTTCATTGGATTACTAGAAGTGAATTCCCTAGCTCAAAACAAAAGTCATTACCAAATATGTACCAACTTCGAACTCGTGACGAATGGAAGAATTATTTTTTTCCGTTTATGTACTCGTGCTTGGTACCGTCAATGTACTGGCGACAAGGCGACATATCATAATCATAACTAATTAGTAATTAGGTAGATCGCCATGTGGCTAACCAATCCGCATACCTTTGCGTTTCATGCAGGGCCGGTTTAGCTAAACTTGGTTTTCCAGACTCTGTTTTTTCATGCTCTACAATTCAGATAAGCTATCATGTATTGCAACAGATTTACCTAATCCAGTACAAGTACAGGTGACAACCAAAATTGCATTTAGATTTAAGCATTTAAAAACGCTATTATTGACAGGTAGTATTAGCATTGTATTAGTTCAACGTTACCAGATGTTAACAGACATGCTTTATTTGTTTTTCTGTCAAAAGCTAAATAAACTTTCTAAAAAGTCTCGTCGCTTTTCCTATGACCTACAGGAACCAACACTTACCTACAACACAATTCATAGAGTGCGTGGTATAAGAGAAAACGTTTTGCCTTAAGACAAGAGATGATTTTAGGCTCAATCTCTTTCTAAAATCCTCAATAATTACACCGAGAAATACAAAGGTAAAACTCTACAGAACGATAATACCCCCAGTCTTAACATATAAGAGATCTGGACTCTTACAACTCTTACAACTTAACAAAAAATAATCAAAACATGTTAGGATGTGTAGAAAAAAAATTACCGGTGAATGACAATGGAGTGTGGAGAAGATAATACAACTTCGAACTTTATAGAATATACCAGGAACGTGTGAGGTGAGTAGGATGATTGAGGTGGGTAGAGCATATAATGCGAATGGAACAAATTGGCCCAGCTAGAAAAAAGGTCCTTGATAGACTCATTGGTCAGAAAAGAAGAGGAAGACCCTGAACAAGGTTCCTTGATAACATCAATGAAGACATGAGAAACATGGGAATACGTGCTTGGCTGAGGAAAGCGATGGATAGGGGCGACTGGAGAAAAATTCTTGAGACTAGGACATACATAAGGTTCTAAGGTCAAAACGATGATGACTAAGCGATGCTGCAGAGAGCTGGCGAATAGTGGAGGATTGTAACCTTAGCACGGTAAGAGACCGCTGCTTTGCTTGACACCATTTATAGTACCTGTCCATAAACATAAAGGAGATGTTCAACAATGGACAAATGAATTAAAAGATCATCAAACTGCTTAATCATACGATAAAAATATCTTCTTCTTTAAGTGCCATCTCCGCAACGGAGGTCGGCAATCATCATAGCTATTCGGGCTTTAGAGACGGCTGCTCTGAAAAGTTCATTTGATATACATCCGTACCATTCTCTCAGGTTGCGCAGCCATGATATTCTGCGTCTCCCTATTCTTCTTTTTCCTTAAATCTTTCTCTGCATAATGAGTTAGAGCAAGTTGTATCTGTCTCCACGTGTAATATGCATAGATACAATAACAAGTAGATTAGGCCAGTTCCGAAAAATAACGTAACGAGGAGCAGTTCGGGTCGGTGGTCTATCTCTCTCTCTCTCTACCGGCGCTTAGCTTTCTCTCTCTAGCATATGATGGTCGCCGCCTCTGTGTTTATGTCGTCCCATTACTCCCACCTCTTGGTAGATACGCTCACACTGGCGCTACAGCCAAAGATAGCTAGACCACCGTACTTGATATTGGCGTTACACCCCGATACATTGAGTGGCATATAACTAACCTGGTCTATTGTTAACATGTCTCTGGTAATATGTCCCGAGATATTCCAATTTTCTGGTTTTGATTGTATTTAAGACTTCAATTTCTTTATTCATCTTTCTCAGAACCTCTTGTTTGTGACATGTTTTGTCCATCATATTTTCAGAATTCCACGATAAAAGTATGATCGCAAGTAACTGAGTAAACTGAAATATCCGATAACCAGTTTGGCTTTATGTAAGCAGATGAACAGTAGATGCAGTTTTCATTATAAGCATTGATTATAAACTACCCTGGGTAGTTTATAATCAATGACAGCTGATTGAAACAGGTGCCAATAAAGAAACAAATGCTTATATTGTATTCACACTGATCTTGAGAAAGCATATGATGAGTCCTTGAAGAGAGGTTCCGTGATAGGCATTCGATAAGAAAGTGGTGAGTATGTCGGAGATATGGATGAGGAAGTAACCACTAGTATAAAAGACATGCGTGAGAGAGATTGAAAGATCTCTTATGTGTCTGTAAAGAAATACTGAAAGGGATAATTTAAAAAGTAACAGTTTTAAGTACCTAGGATCGGTACTGCTGTCAGTATTGAGGAAAGAGATGGTGCCAGACGCAATAGAGTTAGGGCGATATGCGAAATGGAAGGAAGCAGTGGTATGTTGTCTATCAGAAAGATACCAATGAAATTAAAAGGAAAATTCTGTAAAATTGCCGCTATGAGACCAGCTATGAGGTAAGGACCTGAATGCTTGGTAGTTAAAAAGAAGAGGAACAACGAATGCATGTGGTGGAAATAATAATGCCTAGATGGATGAGTGAAGTGACACAAATCAAGAATATATTATTCCGTAAGGTAGTATGAATTGATGCCAAAATGATAGGGGACAAGTTAAGATGCAGGCTCAACATGTCGAAGGTAATACTCAATACGAAAAATAGCAGAGTCGGAAGTTCCTGGATGAAATAGGAGAGCAAAACCATAGAGGACCTGGTGAGAGACCTTTAGGTAGATCAATAAAGGCCACGAGAATGAGGAATAATAATATAGTATGTATACCAGACTTACTACTAAGTTATACTAAGTGATGGTGATCTACATATTGTACAAAAAGTAAGGATGGTCTTACTAAAACTTCCTATCAAATGCCAACAAGCTGTATGCTTTAAAGAAAATAACAAATGAAACAAATGCACTACATGTGAAAATTTTTTAGAAAAAATCTATAGGTAAAGTAAATTAATTACGTATGTTATAAGTTTTACACCCACAACTTACACATATACATACAAGGTAAAGGTCATTTTCAATCATGTACATGTAGATACGATTCTGAGACGATATATGTATGCATAAGTGGACATGCAATTGCGATTCTCGCGAAAACAAATATCATTCGTGTGAGTCACAGCTGAATCCACATTTACATTTTATGTGCAATTAATCTTGCTATTGTCCGTAATTGAAACGTGACAGCTACGCAACCGTCAATACGGTCCTGTAATATTATAGAAATACAATTCAGAAAAACTACAGCAAAATAAAGATGGTAGATTCAAACTATATAGTTCGACAGACACTTTCGAGATTGAAAGTGGACCTTTTGTGTTTTTTTACGCACGTGGAAGTAATAAATTAAATGCGTGTTTGTCAAGAAGTGGCGTCCTTTTCCTCCTGCAAAACGCTGTGTGAGGTAAAGAAACCAGAATCTCCTTTGCCTCTAAAAGTCTCAAAGGGATAGTCGCTCCAATTTGTCTCTTAATAAATTCGAAAAAAAAGTGTGTGTTACGCCATCCATCCCCAAGAACGCTGTGCATAGACTGTCTCGCTATTTTAAATATCTTCTTCTTCTTCTTCCTTCTTGTATGTAGGCTTTAAAGCCTGTTTCTTCTTCAATATTAGCCTCCTAAATTGTTTAAATTATCGCACCATCTTTTTCTTGGTCTGCCAATACTTTTTCGTCCAATTGGTGACTTATCTGGTGCTATTCGTATTATCCTATCATCTGCCATTCTACTAATCTGTTCGTTCCACTCCTGTTTCCGTTTTGTCACCCATCCATTTATGTCTTCTATATTGCATGATCTTCTTATGTTTTCACTTCTCTCCCTATCCAACAGACTTTTCCCTGATATTCGTCGAAGTATTTTCATCTCTGTTGTTTCTAGTAGTCGTCTCGTTTTTGGTGTGTCAGGTCTTGTCTCCGCCGTATAATATGTCAATGTAGGTCTAATTGCTGCTTAGAGATTCTTGCTTTTGTGTCTTGTCTTAAGTGCTTGTTCTTCCAGATTGTGTCATTAAGAGATCCCGCCGCTTTACTTGCTTCTTAGCTTTGTTGTCGTACTTCCTCTTCAACATCTCCGTAACTGGTTATATCTATTCCCAGATATTTAAACCTTGCTTCCTGCTTTATTATTTCGCTGTGTCTAGGTACACGCTAACGTGTACGCAATTAAAAAAGTTAGGTACACGCGAAACGTCATCAAGTCAGTGACGTCACTATTTAGCTTAAACTGTTACTGGTTTTTTGCATACACGCTAACTTGAGCCGCATGTATGCTGTGGTAAGTATATACCAGGAGTGTCAGAGTGTTAGAATTTGTCTAATCGCGTTGTGTTTACACTTTAATATTGATTAGTAAAGAGATTTCTTATTTTTTATTTGTTTAGTGTTTGTTTCTAAATTAACTATGGAGTGTGGATAATTATTTAGTTCTTTTAATAAGTTTAACAACATTTTAAAACAGTATGAAAAAGATAAGGGACTATAAATTAATACACAATATATATTTTTTTGGTTATAAGTGAAATAGTATTAGCGTCCAAACTTAAAATAAAAGGAAGACCTAAAGCTTTCACAATAATAATTAACTTACGTATAAAAATTATTTTAACAATACTTTGTACATGTCATGTCAACTAAATACATATTTATTTTGCTAACCAGATAATACACTGCGGTGCAAAAAAATCGATCCACTAAAAATTTGGTAATTTTTGATGTTTTGAATTGCCTAAACCTGTTGTCTGATTTAAGTGATTTTTTACCAGGTTATAGCCTTATCCATTGACAATATCAATGTAATAATATTGTTGCTAGACAGTTAAACTGTCATTCTCATTGTACACCATACCGGGTGTACGAATCAAACTGTGTTTTTTTCTCAAAGTTCGCATCACTCTGTGGATTATTCTAGCATTTATAAAATACTGAAATTAAAACCCAACTATAGCCCCAGGTTTTCTTAACATTTTGTCTTTCGATTCATTCGCTTATGTTAGATAATAAAAAAGTTAGGTACTTAAACAACTGGCCATGTTCGTCATCAGTACAGGGATATATGCATATGTCCGTACGGGATGTTCAGATTTTTTTACAAACTGACGATGAATTTATTGCTTTAAAACCAGTTGAGGTATGCAGATCAAATTCGGTGGGTTTTAAAACGTAGTTATTGCACATGTTTTGACATACAATTAAGAATTTTATATTCACCACTGGCGTGCGTACTGGTAATATTATCGGTCATAATACCCGTTTGCGCGCCACTGGTGAATATTAAATTCTTAACTGTATGTCAAACAAGCTGAAAATGCGAGCATTGTCATAACGAAAACTTTGTATATTTACGTATTTTAATTCATAATATGGAAAATTTCTATTATGAAAAGTAGTTTAGAATTAATAATTATGTTTTAATGTGCAATTATATCATTCTAATTTAAATGTTATGAACTATATAGGTAGTTTACTCTTGATCGAAATTCATATTTTTTATATACCTCGTATAAAATTAATAAAATTTTATACAAGGTGTCCCAAAAGTAGTGGAACGGTCGAATATTTCACGAACTGAACATTGATCGAAAAACTGAAAAATACGTGTTCAATCATTTTCAAAAATCTATCCAATGACACCAAACACCAACCTCCACTACACCCCCTGGAGGTGGGGTGGGGGGTAACTTTAAAATCTCAAATGCAAACCCCTAGATTTTCTTGCAGATTTGGATTCGTTACATAAAAGTAAGGAACTTTTATTCAAGACATTTTTTCGAACTGTGGATAGATGGCGCTATAATTGGGAAAAACGATTTATCCTGATACCATGGGTAAATTATAGAAACGGTCTAATATCTCGAGAAATACACTTCCAAATGAGAAACCAAACAAATTTTTTTAATACTTTTCGAAAACCTATCGGATAACACTAAACATGACCCTCCAACCCACCTCCTGGAGGTGGGGTGGGGGGTAACTTTAAAATATTAAATAGCAACCCCCACTTCTTATTACAGATTCGGATTTGTCATGAAAAACTAAGCAACATTATTATTCGAAACATTTTTTAGAATTGTTGATAATGGCGCTTTAATTGGAAAAATACGCTTTATTAGCGCCATCTATCAGCATTTTTAAAAAATGTTTCGAATAAATGTTGCTTAATTTTTCATGACGAATTCGAATCTGCAATAAAAAGTGGGTGCTATTTAAGATTTTAAAGTTACCCCCCACCCCACCTCCAGGGGATGGGTTGGAGGGTCATGTTTAGTGTTTATCGATAGGTTTTCGAAAAATATTAAAAACTTGTTTTTTGGTTTCTTATTTGGAAGTGTATTTCTCGAGATATTAGACCGTTTCTATAATTTACCTATGGTATCAGGATAAATCGTTTTTCCCAATTATAGCGCCATCTATCCACAGTTAGAAAAAATGTCTTGCATAAAAGTTGCTTACTTTTACGTAACGAATGCAAATCTGCAAGAAAAACTAGGGGTTTCCATTTAAGATTTTAAAGTTACCCCCCACCCCACCTCCAAGGGGTGTAGTGGGAGTTGGTGTTTGGTGTCATTGGATAGATTTTTGAAAATGATTGAACACGTATTTTTCAGTTTTTCCATCCGATGTTTAGTTCGCGAAATATTCGACCGTTCCCCTACTTTTGGGACACGGTTGCACCATAAATCTTGAACAAGAAGAGCTTTTTGTGAAGAATAACTTTTATTTGTCAAATTAAAAATAAAAGAGTTATAAATGAAAATGTTCTTGGTATCCACAATTTGAGAAAAATCTTCAAATATTTTTTTCCATTAGAAGGATGTACACAGACACAATACTGGCTAGTGATTTTAGTCAATAATTTTGCCAATTCGACAAAAAATAATTTCTAAATATGTAGTTAATAATTATTACTAAATAATTAGTAATTTTGCCAATTTCGGCAAAATTCTCAAAAAACAAAAAAATTACCTTTTACAATCACTATCCAGTTTTGTCGAGTTTAGGGAACGACTAGGTATACATAATATTTTAATTTTATAGCAAATGGAACAGTCCATTTATCATAAAGGGGAGGCCGTATTTATACTGGTATTATAAACCTTTTTAAAACTGCTAATAAATTATTGCTTTTAAAATATTTATACTCAAATTGTATTTTTGAACATCTTATTTATTTTATATAATAATTAAATTCACTATCAAATGTCATTGATGTTTTATTAATACTTAATTTAAAATTTAGTTTGACATTCACGAAGTGTCAAATTCAAATGTAAATAACCTATGCTTTGCAAATCGAGATTTAAAAAAAAAGTAGCCTACTTCCTAATCAACCATTTGAGCTGACGTTTAGTGCGTCTGTAGGAGATAACCGGATTGTGACGTCACATTTTAGACTTTGAGGTCGATTATCTCGAAGACGGTTAGATATATCGAAATGCCGTTTTCAGATTTGGATTCAGAAGACAAAACTACATAAGAATTCATCAATACACCTGCTCTAATTATTGCAGGAGCGGCAACGCAATAACACACAGACTTTTGCAAATTTATAAACGAAAAGTTTTCGTTGAAAATGTGCAATAACTACGTCTTAAAACCCAGCAAATTTGATTTGCACATTTCAACTGGTTTTAAAGCAATAAGTAAATCATCAGTTTGTAAAAAAAAATTGAACATCCCGTATCTCGGAAACGAAGCGTGTGCGGACATATGATTATAAAGAAAATTGTCATTATTTTCTCATGTACAATAACCCCTTAAAGTTTTGTGCAAATATTTTAGAAACATGGCCAGTTGTTAAAGTACGTAACTTTTTTATTATCCAACATAAGCGAATGAATCGAAAGAAAAAATGTTAAGAAAACCTGAGGCTATAGTTGGGTTCTAATTTCAGTATTTTATAAATGGCAGATTAGTCCACAGGGTGATGCGAACTTTGAGAAAAAAACACAGTTTGATTCGTACACCCGGTATACAATGATAGTTTGACTGGCTAGCAAAAATATTATTACAGAGATATTATCAATGAATAAGGCTATAACGTGGTAAAAAATCACTTAAATCGGACAACAGGTAGGAAATTTGAAACTTCAAAAATGACTAAATTTTTAGTGGATCAATTTTTTGCACTGCAGTGTATATACTTTTATATACAGAGTGAGTCTGTAATTTGGAATAAATTATATATCTCAAATACTAGGTAATTATTTTTTTGAAAATTGCTCAGACCCGTCGATTAGTATTTCAAATTGTTCTTTTTGATATACAATAATAATGTATACAGGGTGTCCCAATTTAGAGATTTGACGTCATCTTTGATTTTCTTAAATGGCAACATTGTCATTTTGATAGCTATTTTGATAGAGTGTGTAAAGTATACATAACTGCAAAATATCAAATTTTTATTCTCTACCATTTACAAGATAATAAATGTAACAAAGTTAATATGTCTGTAATTTGGAATAAATTCAATAATTCAAATACTAATTGCTTTTTTGAAAAATGCTCAGACCCGTCGATTAGTATTTCCAATTGTCATTTTTGACATACAATAATAATGTATACAGGGTGTCTTAATTTAGAGATATCACGCCATCGTTGATCTTCTTAAATGGCAACACTGTTATTTTGATAGCTATTTTGGTAGAGTGGGTAAAGTTTTACATAACTGCAAAATTTCAAATTTTTATTCCACATTTGGTGCTACATGCTATTTGGTGGCTACGTGTTCCACTCATTAAAACGCCCATTTGGTGATAAATAGCAGTCTGATTTTTGCATGAGAGTTTAATCTCTGTTCGGAGAGTTTAAGTCTGATCTGTCGGACAAAATAAATATGCCGTTTTCGTAGTCTGACCGTTTCAAATTTTTAACCTGTTCCACAATTAAAACTGCCCCTGTTCCAGTGTTCCCATATATCAAAGTTTGTCCGACTAGACACCCTTAAGCTATTAACAAATTTTCAGCTTGCTATTAATCAACTTCTTTTTCATACGCGGGATCCAGACCTAATAGCAGTGACCAGTAAAAATGAAAGCAATCCTAACTGCGCAAGTCAATACAAATAGTTTCTGCTTGAAGGCATGTATCAAAAGGACCGTTCAGTTACCGATTTCGAAACGGTAGATGGGTCGCTTGGAACAACACAGTGTACGATACGAATCATCGTTCATGTTCGCTTGGAACGTATTTTTTACAATGCGCATGACGAGGGCAGTATGAAGGACGGTTTTCATGTTACTTGGAACGCGCCTAATATTATCACTTATCACGCTTAATCACTTCGTACTAGTTGTGTTGTTAAATTCTTTTCTGTTATTAACACATTCACGGACATGACTGCATATGAAGTCACTTACTCCATAAGAAGACGTGGCTACATGTGAAGCGTGTCGGTAGCGTGTAGGATCCATTTTTCGAGGTTCATTTTACTGCTCTTAGGCCGTAGGCTTATACCCTACGGCCAGTTGAGTGACAATTACAGTGCTGTAAAACGTAAAAGCAGTAAGATGAAGCTCGAAAAATGGGTCCTACAGTGAGTATATTTACAGCGCTGTCTGGCCATTCACTATACTTAGCTTAAGGTTACGGCCAGACGAGCGACAATTACAGCGCTGTAAGAGCAGTAAAATGAAGCTCGAAAAAATGGGTCACACGGTGAGTGTAGTGGATGGCCAGACTGAGCTGTAAATAGGGTGGGACCCATTTCGAGCTTCATTTTACTCCTCTTACAGCGCTGTAATTGTCGCTCCTCTGGCCGTAGGCTTAGCCTTAGCCTAAAAGTGGGTCCTACAGTGAGTATAGTGAATGGCCAGACAGCGCTGTAAATAACGCTGCAGCGATCCACTAGACTCACTGTATGACCCATTTTTCGAGCTTCATTTTACTGCTCTTACAGCGCTGTAATTGCCGCTCGTCTGGCCGTAGGCTTAATATCGAAGGAAAATATCGCTTCTTGACATTGGCTTGCTCCTAAAAAAATATAAGTCAACGTCCACTTAGAGAAAGGGAATTAACTTTTCTCAACGTTTGGTAGAGATCTAAATAAAATCTTAAGGCCTCTGGCCTAGAATGTATTCACAGTAGGCTACACACATAAGTAGGCTCATTTTCTCTTTCATATAGGTACCTTTCATATGTTCGCTGGCCTTCGTCATAATATTCCTATACTTAAATAAATGAGAAATCTAAACACAGCGATAAATCGTAGCAATTTAACGATAACAATCGAGTTGCCTCAATTTATCGTTGTGTGTAAACGGTACATCGCAGCGATTTGTCGGAATTGGAATTAGATTGGAATTGGTATCGGATTGGTATCGGATCAATTTATTGTAACGATCGAGTTGTTTCAGTTTATAATCAATCGCAACAATTTATTGCAGCGGCTAAACAGCTTTAAAAGAATCAATAAATCGCAGCAATTTATCGTCACAATAAATTACTGCGATTTATCGCGGCGTCTAAACGCCACGATAAAGGCCCGAGGATTGTTATGACAGAGCTTTCAGATAAAAAAGGTACTGCTTGGTTTGGAATGTATGATGTATATAATTTGGAAGCTTCAACAGTTTCTTTTAAATTTACACGAACTGAAGCAATAATTATTATCAATCACTTTGTTCATAAAATAGTTTAAAAAGCAAGATATTAACCTTAGTGTTCAATGCTATGTCAAATCTTCATTATGACGACAGCTTTATAACCTTAAATGCATACTCGAGGATATAAAGAAATAAGAAGTTCCCAGTAATACGAGTACTCGGTTGGTACCTATGACCTCTTGATTCAAAAAGTACCGACGACAGTACCTCGTTTATTAGATATACCGTTACGTAACGTCTTCTAGGACGACCCACGCCGGTTCATCGGGATCACCACAAAGTCGAGCCGCACAGTCCAATTTTTATATAAACGCTCACGATACGTCGCCGCCTGTCGCGATTTTCCTACTCTTGATTTTAATTAGGGAGTGACTATCTTACCAATCCGACGGCTGAATATTGAACATTGAAGAATTACTTTTCTTAAAATTTGAAGACTTTATAATTAAAGTAATAATATAAAATAACAAAAATAAGGGTTTAATCCTAGTTTAGTGAATCTAACTAACAGATAGATTTGCTAGACAAATAAAACCGAATATTTACTTGTTCATTTTAGGAGAACAAAAATATCTCATATTAGACGATATGACCATTATAAAGAACTGCTATGACTACAAATACCTAGGTATCAATATTTCGCACGATGAAACATTAGACAAAGCCGTAAGAGGAAGAAATACGTCAGGTGGAAAAGCCATCACAATGTTAAACAGAATTTTATGGGACCAATCTATCAGCAAAGAAAATAAAAAGAAAATATATCGCTGGTACCTATGATTAATGTGATTCCTAATACATTTCCAGTGAAAATAATAACTCTTTGATAAGTGTTGACCATACAATTCTTTTTTATATGCGTGTCCGCGAAGATTATAACTCCCAAAATATGTATAACGAAAAGATTTAGTTCATAATAGATGCCAACGAAAACAATTATTTCCCTTTCTGTTTCTTTCCTGCCGACGAAAACAGTTACTTCTGAGAACTTCTTAGTAATTATAATTTTCGTGGATCCACAGAAGAAATTATGTTTTTTGCTGATACTCCTCAAATAATAAATTTTTTCGCTAACACTTTATTAGGGATTATAATTTTCACAATCATATAATCGAAAATAATATTTTTCGCGGCGTTCATTGAAAGTTCTACTCTTAACGGCATTTTTCGGAGTTATACTTTTCGTAGGCGGTGGCGATATGAGACTAGTGAATAGTATCGCTCTATAATACACCTGTGAGATGTGGCGACCGAAAGAAAGATCATTGACCATGCTGAGAGCAACATCACAGTGGTTCCAAATGCTGAAAACGTGGTCATGAGGCGAAAAAAAGTGCCTATCCGGGGATTTTAATCTTTACAGTTGTTTCCTCATACTATCGTAGAATCGTAATACGCAGGTATAAGGATCAGACTGGATGTATTTTGGTTCATAGCTCAGGAACAAGTGAGCCATGTCCATGTCCGAGGTTATTTTAGCCGGCAGAGAAAGTGAAAACGAACGCGTATATTGAAAACGCTGTAAAACATTTCGTGGTTTATCAATTTTATCGCTGTAAATCATATTCTTCTATTTTAAGTATGTAGTAATGTAAGATGTAAGTTAACGTAAGATGTAGTAACAATAAATACCTTAAATTTGTTAATGCATAAATAGTGAAAAGATAGTTAAATAATCAAAATTTTGAAAAGTACATTCAAAAATTATGCGACAAATTTTTATTAATCTTAAAATATATAGTAAGAAAAGACAGAATCACTTTGGATTAGCTGCCTATAACTGCCTATGCATTACTGGCAGCTGTTTGAATACAAAAGTGGGAAATGACGCATACTACATGATTCTGGCGATTGTTGACTATGTATGGGCGGTTGTACATAAGTAATAGGTTCTGAATATTATACTTTATAAAGAAAATGTATTGGTAACCAGCAATTTCAAAAGTCCCTTATAATATAAAATTTTAAACAAATATGCGTTTAAAATAAAATTTTCGAATTTCTTTCGGCCATATTGGATCTGCCATTTTGTTTTAAAACAAAGTAATGTTAGATTTGTAATCAGCGACCTTAAACTACCCAATTTGACAAAAAAATTTGCGTTTTGATTGATATTTTCAATTTCTTTCCGCCATGTTGGATCCACCATTTTGTTTTTCAGAAAAAATATGTCAGATTTGTAATCAGCTATGCCAAAAAGTCTTAAGAACGAAAGTAATTCCGAAGTGTATAAACAATATACGTTTTTAAAGGTTCATGACCATGTTTTCGGCATTTGGAACCACATACAGTGCAACGGAAAGATCTAAAAGAGAAATGATTAACAATGAACGCATCGAGAAATAATGGGAATCAAACGAGCGATCACAAAGAACTTAGCGATAACAACAAAACAACCATCTGGTTTGTACAAACTCAATCGTGTTTATACGTGACAGTTGACTACATCACCAAGGACAACACTGAGAATGTAGAGCTTAACAGAAGAATCGTCCCAGCCAATACAGCATACTTTGCTATGAACCAGATATTTAAATCACGAGATGTACATAAAAAGACTAAGATTCGAATCTGCAAGACAGAAAGAGACCAATTGGAAGACCGAGAAAGCGATGATGTAAATGAGGACGCAAAAAATCTCCTGGACAGTCGATCGTAGAGGAAAATGGCTACAGACCGTAGCGAATGGATAGGTTTGCTGAGGAAGGCCACGGCTCCTATGTGACCTAATGGGGCACATGCTAAAAACATTAAATACGCGGTACAAGCTAGAATGTACAGTAGGCTAGAACAAGATATTAGTGATACTCAGTTTGGATTTCAAAATGGCCTAGACACTCGCAGTGGCGGATCTAAACAATTGCATTGGGAGGGGAAATTTGCCTTAGAGTGGGGGGGGGGGGGGGGAGATTTATAATGTAAATCCAATCAAAAGACATAAAACAGATAAACCCAAACTACATAACAGACATAAATAATAACTTATATTATGCATTAAGTTCCCTTAATTTTCCTAACTAGCGTGTTTATTGGGTTGAATTTGTCTGTCTGTGATTTAAGGGCGATGCCACATTAATGCGTTGCGCTGCGATGCGTTGCGACGTCGCAACGTAACAACGCATTGGAACGAGGCCTCATTAGTGAGTTGCGTTGTCACAGAGTCGTTTTCATGTAATTTTTAAAGTATTATTTTAACGACACTGCCGAAATAAACGTAGAAACTATACAAGATTCTGAATATCTCCTTTATTTATTTTTTAAACGACGCTGCGACAACGCAACGCATCGCAGCTCAACGCACTAGTGACGTTTCATATCAGCTAATATATTTTTATGTTTCAACAATTTTTTTCTTTAATTTTGGACCTTGTTAGGGGGGGATTTCCCATTTTCCCTTCCCGTAGATCCGCCATTGGTCACTCGTGAAGCGTTATTCACACTTAATGCAGTTTTCCAGAGATGCCTAAAAATATGATCTCCAAGAAATAAAGATCAGAATTGTAATGACCCTGAAAACATTTGAGGCGCTCAGAGTAATAGTAGCAATGGTTTTGTTTTTCCAGTTGCTGGCTTTTTTTATTTTGACAGTAAATAATATGTATGCTATAAACAAGTATTTTCCACCTTTTGTATTTTATTTAAGTTTAAAAATATCGACTACGAGACTGGACTTTAAAGAAGAATTAAAATGCTTCCCAAAAGAACTGGAGCATGATTTTTAGGGTTTACAAAAAGAAATATGGCGATTTATAAAAGGACAAAGAGCGGAAGTGAAGGAATTAACAGATCGGAAACACATCGAAAAGGATGCATGGGTTGGCTATCTAAAGAAGTTATATACAGAAGAACAATAAATGACGTAGTAACCACAAACATAGGAAATTACAATAAACGAAGAAATTCACATAAGCAAGCATGAAGTCAAAAAACACTTAAAAAACTAAAGAATAGAAAAGCCATAGAAAAAGATGGGATACGTCAAAAGAATCGCTGACAACTGGTTGCAAAAGATCAAGAATCAATACCAACAGAACTAAAAGAAATTAGCGTAGGCCTCTGTTCAACTTTAAACGCAGAAGGGTGGATGATGATATGAAAGTTTAAATCAGAAGAATTTGAAAAAACAGAGAAAGGAAAGAATTTGAGCAAATTATTATTGATCAACATGGTGGTCTGATTAAAGAATAACAAATAGAAGATAGATAAGAGCAATTTAAAGCTATGTACAAGATATTCTCGTGAGTTTTTGAATCCTTAACCACTGAAATACGGTATGTATGCTATACCGCGCCGAAAATATATTTTTTTGTAAAACGTGTTTCATAAAAGATTCCTAGAACACCATTTGTGTACCTTCAAGTCGTGTGTAATTTATTGTACCTGTTAACTGCTGTAGTTTTAGTATGGTTTACCCTCAAACCACACGGACCACGCTGCAGCGCTACGCTGTGGATCCACAAAAGTAGTTTACCGTGGGTTCTTATGCGAGCGACTGTGGCCGGCTACAAACGCTCGTGTGGGGTGCGCCGGCCACTCTACATAAGAGCCCACGGTAAATCATCGTCAGCCACTCTGTGGATCCACAGAGTAGCGCTGCAGCGTGGTCCGTGTGGTTTGGCTCTTAGTCTTTGAGCTAGGTTGACGTAAAGTCTTCTTGCGGTATCACGTACCGCATGTCAGTGTTTACGTTTCTATAGTTAGAAGCAGTTCATTCAGTATTCTTTCGCTATTAGTATGGCAGCAAGTTCATCCAGTTGTTCTTCTTTTAAGTCCTTTTAACATTATTTCACTATTTTTTAGTTACCAATACCTACTAATTTCTTTGTAATTCAGTTTATAAAGGATATTGTAAGAACCTCCACCATTTTTTAATATCATGCATGCATTCATAATTTTCTTGAAAAAATAAATATTTTATTTGGAGCAGTATTTTATAGTACAGCAGTGTGAAAGAATCAATACGCAGTTGTAAAAAACAAATACAGTTATATAAGACAAATTCATATTGAAAACAAAGGAGAATAGGCAACGGTATGACATACCGCATGTCAGTGTCTACGTTCTGAAACATCCACGTCAGTAGTTACCAGTGGCGGCTCGTCAGAGGAGGCAAGGGAGGCTTAGCCTCCCCATAAATTTTTTACACATACTAAACTGTTTTGTTTATCTTGAATCGCGAAAAACAACAAGCACTCTCACTATTATACAACGTGTAAATTCCATATTATCACTAAATATCCATACGCACGGAGCATTAGCATTAGAACGCATGATTGCGTCTCAGTTTTTTTATTATTATTGTAGGCAGGACCCTGGGTTATCCCGAGATGCATGAACGGATCCGAGAAGCCGGCCAGCCTCCGTTGCTACGGACAGCGCAGCGGGCGTTTAAGGAGACGCGATCTCCTAATAGTGGCATCTACGGTGCCATCACACGCTGCCCGGAGATTTACCAACGGAGGCTAACTAGCTTCTCGGCTCCGTTGCCGTTGTGTGCATCTCGGGACAACGAATTTTAAGGTCCTGACTAAAAATAATGAAAAAACTAAAAGTGCGAATTTTGTTATGAAATTTGGTATTTGGGGTTTGAATAATATTTGGAACAACTTGTTCAAATAACTTTTTCCGATATTTGTAACGCAAAGCAAAATATCGGTAATTTATCATGTTTTTGGATTCTCAGTAGACCGCGTTTAGAATTAAAAAAAATTCAGTTGTGTATCTTAAAAAATGTGAACCTTCAACCTGTATGGACTGCAAAACTTCAAATCTGTATTTATTTTGATATGCATATCTACTTACAAAGATGGAATTGTTAACAAATAAGCGACACAAACTTTGGTATTAAACTTTTACAATTAGACTAATTATTTTTAAAATGATATGATATTATGAATTATGATGATATTATGAAATGTAAATAAAAAATGGTCAAAAAATGGGGCCTTACATTACATTTTTTTGGCGCATTTTTTTGCTAGTGCAAATTTGTCTAGATATTTTAGAGTTGGGTATAGCCTCCCCTATTGTGAAAATCACGAGCCGCCACTGGTAGTTACTGATTATTAACTATATACAAAAAATATTATGGAAATTTCATGGGTGATGGATGGACCTGTCGGCATGTTTTACATGATAAATTTTCGCTTAATATACACTTGATCTCTCTACAATTTTCTTATGCGTCGCCTAAACAGCGATTAATAATAAATTGAGCATTTAGTCACGCTGCTGATGCTGATATCTCAACATACAACTTCATATTAAACGAAATACCATTAAAAACCATTGTTTAAACTGATTTAACAGGTAAGAACCGTAAAAAGAAGATAAAAATGTTTGTTTCACCTGTGTCGCAATTTTAACTCGCTACACAGGATTTGCAGGTCACGGTTATTTTAAAAACAATTAAATCTACACATAAAACGGAAAGTTGGCAACGGCGCCTGGACCACCAACGAGCCACGAATTCTTGAGTCGTATTTTAACAGAAAGTCATGCTCAATGTTGCCGGAACTACTACTTTTGCAGCAGATCACTCGTTGTGAGTCTTCAACTAAATTTCTACCAAATTATTTAAGAAACAAACATTCATAAACTCTATATTTAAAGCATAGGTTTTTATACTTTTGTCGGGTACATATCGTTGCGTGTTTTCCCAAAAATAATATAGGTATCTGCAATTTTTGTACCAAGGAAATTTGATACGCAACTTCTTCATCTTTTTATTATTGTGTAATCATGACTATCTGTTTTTCAATGTGCCTCCAGTAAGTTGTCATTCCATCGCTTTCGTAATATTCCCAATTCCCACTGATCGTCTTCCTATTAAGGAACCTTCTATCTATTGCCATCTTTATTGCTCTATTTGGTGTCACTCAGTCCATTTTACTCTTTTATTTTTTACTTAGCCCTTAATGTTCTCTACCTTGCATCTCCATCGTATGTCTGTACTTCTAGCTCAGTCCCACAGCTTTTTGCCTTCAATTCTTTTAAGGGTTTTCGTCTCTTCTGTCTCTTGCATTCTCTCTGTGTCAGATGGTGTATCTGCGCCCCTGTTTACTATTCAATTGATTTTCCACTTTAGTTTCGAGCTTTCCGTAGTTAGATTGTGTGATGAATTTTTAGTTTTTTGTTTTTTACAACATTTGTTGTAATCATACATTTTGTCTTTTTTGGGGAAATTAACATGTTACATTTTCTGGCGGTTATATTAAATTGGTGCAGCATACGTTGTAAATCATCTACCCTTTGAGATATTAGTATTGCGTTGTCCCCATAGCAGATTATTTTAAGTCGTTTTTCTCCCATTTCGGTATCCTTTCTTAGTTCTTACTTTTTCTAAATTTCATCCACGATTAGGCTGAACAATAGAGGCATCAGGGAATCCCCCTGTCTTATCCCATTGCCAGCTTTGATTGGGTCAGTTAGTTCTTCTATTTTTACTTTTATATATATGTAGTGTTGTTTTGGTAGATATTTTCGACAGTTTTGATTATTCTTAGATTCACGCATAATAAATGGATAGCGTCTTTTAACTTGACTCTGTCAAATGCCTTCTTAAAGTCCACGAAACATGCCGGTTTGTTGTATTCTAATGATTTCTCTTGTACTTGCCTCATTATAAATATAGCGTCGGTGCATTATCTTCCCGACCGAAAACCTTCTTAATCTTATGCAAGTACAGTAAAACCTCGATATAACAGACTAATTGGGGGGCGGGGTGTCCGTTAAAGCCGAAAGTCGTCTGTTATATAACAATAGGTTTAAAATTAATCAAAAAACTCATTTAGATATAAATAAAAAATACAAAACAAACAAAATCCTATTTAATTATCTTCGGACATTCATCGTGAAGTGACGCTGCTGTTTGATAACGACGGTCTTGCTTTCGTTAATCCTGTTTCGAAAAAGAAATTAAGTTTTGTTTGCACTTTTAAAGTTTTCTATTTTTATAATTATACTCTAAAATAAAATAATGCAGTTGAGTTTCGTTATCTGATTAATAATCAATAAAATATTAGCATGTACAGCTGGTTCCAAAAAAAACTGATACGACTCTTAAAGCGTATTTTGTAGAAAATTGAGCAGTGTACTTTCTTCTTCTTCTTCTTTTTGTTTTGGTCTCGCTGCAAGGCAATTACCAGCACGATTTGTAGGCGATCTTGATGTAGTTTGGCTCTAAGCCATATCAAAATCGCTGACTATGTTCTTATAAAAAGCTTTTGATGAGGTGTGATATAATGAATATGAGTTTAATTATATTTAATTTATTATATTTTGAAGGATAAATACTTATTATTTACATACTGTCACTGTCACTGCCAAATCTTAAAATTTGTCATATAACTTCAACCTCAAAAAATGGCTGTTTATTTGTTTATTTTATTATTTGTCTGTCATAATAAATATAATATAATGTCAGACCAATCATACACTGCTCAAAATGATCAAATCTTACTAAGAGTCGTATCAGTTTTTTTTGGAACCAGCTTGTATTTAAATAAAATAAATATAAACTTTGTACATCGTCGCGATACGATATTACCTCTGATAACCTCATTTTTGGCAGTGTTGTTTTGTCTTCTTGGCTATTTTCACTTCCATCCTCAGTCATGATGTTATACCCAGAGTCCTTCATCTACTTCTATCCATATTAAAACGTCTTTCTCAGATACTTCTTCATTATTATGTATTCTAGTATAGAAATCAGGAACTTCCAACCGTCCTTAATTTATGACTGCATCTTGACCATTCTTCCAAACAAATTCTTCCAATGATTTTTTTATGTTTCACACCTTTCCCGAAAATTAAAAATTGTTGATTTTAATATTACACTTTAAATTTTGCTAGGTACGCTGCCATCTTATCTCTTCTGCATTATCTTCATCATGAAAAACAACCATTATTTCGTCTAAAAACTGTCTGCGATATATTCGTTTGGTTGCCAAAATTATTTCCTGATCCATGGGTTGAATAAGCGATGTTGTATTTTTTGGCAAAAACATATAGCTGGTTCCTAAAAAAACTGATGCGACTCTTAGTAAGATTTGATCATTTTGAGCAGTGTACTTGATTTGTTTGACATTATATTTATTATGACAGACAAATAATAAAATAAACAAACAACTGATTACATATGTTAATTCATAAATTGTAATAATTATGTGATGTCTAAATTTTGATATTATTTTGAATTCTTGCAGTTTTCGCATCTTCAAACGGATTCTCTCCTAATCTCTCCAAAAGCGTACGATCTTCATGAGCGGTAGATACTTTTGGTCTTTCAGAACCTTGCTTTCTTTCGAGAGTTTCTTGTTCTCTCCATCTTTTATTAATATTAAAAACTTTTGTTCTGCTTACGTTAAAATGGTTCTTTACGGCAGATAGTGACCAACCATCTTCTAATTTCGTTACAATTCTTGCTTTTAGCTCTTTGCTAGCATGTGGAGCCATTTTCTGACGTTGAACAGAATAAGTCATCTGACAAATTTTAAAATTTGGCAGTGACAGTATATAAATAATAAGTACATAATATTTATCCTTCAAAATACACCGCTCAATTTTTTACAAAATACGCTTTAAGAGTCGTATCAGTTTTTTTAGGAACCAGTTGTACAACTAAAGTGCCATCTTCTGAAAGTAAAATATTTACAGAGGAATGAGCAGGAGCTTTGTCTAAAGTCAATCAACATTTCACTACCTTCGGCTCTATTCCCAGTTTCTTCTCTTGAAATTTTCTCACTGCAGGTACAAATTCTTTAAAAAACAATTTTTGAAAATATCTGAGGTAAACCATGCCTTATTAGAGGTATAATATGAAAAGGTCAGAAAAATACGGGACAGGTTAAGGATGTAAATATTAACAGGACGTTTGTAATTTTTTTACATTTGACCGGATTTTTTGTCCATTATAAGTCCGTTAAATAGAGGTCCGTAATATCGAGGTTTTACTCTATTGTGTTTTATATTGTTTGAATTAGTTTTAATAGTTGTTTTGGCAGATCTGGAAAGTACTTTAGGAGTTTGTTCGGTATTCTGTGATTTTCTATTTTTTAATTTCCTTAATGCTTCCTTTATCTCACCCTCTTCTATGTTTATTTCTTCGCCTGTCGTCACTTGTAGTGTTATGATTCATTATCCGTAACTTAAAAAGTTAACAATAATAGCTAAATAATTGAAGCAGTGAAAAAGCTAAACGATAAAAGTGAAATTAAAATCAGAACATGGAAATCACAAGTATGGAAAAAAACGTGCAAATAAATAAAAATGATTTCTGAAAAAGCGCTGCTAGAAATAATAATAATAAATGATAACATACGAGGAGATATCGTGGACATTAGGCACCAATAGTTGATAACATAAGGACAAAACAGAATGACCACGACCAAGAGATAGGCAAGAATAAACTAACAAAATAAATACTGACATGGACCTCACAAGGGAACAAAACAAGAGGTACACCATGAATTTAAGAGTATAAGAAATTAGGTTATATTCTAACATTAGCTTTTCAGTACTTTATTTTTTGAATGATGCTATCCATGGACAATGAGTGTAATATCAAATGGCCAATCGAGTATCCTTTTGAAAAACTTTTTAGCATTAAACATTTGGCAACACTGTTCCAATCCTTAACAGTAACTCAAATTTAATTGGTTCAATTCTTTTCATTTAAGTTGGATATAAGATAAGACGAAATACTTCTTTCGATAAAGGAGTACCCTAAAAGTACTTAAAAAGCCCTACCTACTCGATTTACTGGGAATTCCATATCGGTCCACATACCGACGCTAGACTATGATTAAAATTCCTTTCTAGTTCATCCTTGGGAAGCTGTGAGTCATCGTTTAAGGTTCTCAGAACCAGTTTATTTATAAAATAGTACCGATTAATGGCTGAATTTCTTCGAAAAGCGATATTTATTTGTTTAATGTGATTTTATCCTTGGGTTTGTGCAAAATTTCCAGATTGCAAATTATGTATTGTGGTAAACAATACGAGTTCCAAAGATAATAAATGTACCGCATAAATATCGGCGAGCTTGGGTATAGCTTGGAACTAGTAGGTAGGCAATCAAACATACACGAGCATAAACCAAACTACAGACAGAGATACATGTTATTTTAAAAATAGAGAGTCCATATCTGTACCCCGGAGGTAAAGGACACTATGTCCATTTTTCTACTTTTTCAGGAGAGTAGTTTTAACATTTTTTTAAATTTGTAATCAGTAAATACTCGAATGTTTATTATATTTAACCAAGATTAGTATATTATTTTTGTCGGTATAATTGTTTTTCCCTCTATGAAGTGTTGTACACCTGCAGTTTACATTTCATTATAAATTTTTTTTTTTAATTTATAGTTGGACATAGTGTTGTTTACCTCTAACCACTTTTTTAAATAATGTGACATTGCATGTTAAGGTCCCTACGAAATAAAAAAAACAAACTTGTTTAAACTATTATTATTTTATACTATTATTTTATTAGAGACAAATAATATAATATTATAATAATTCAGTACAATTATAGACGACAAGGCTCAAAATTGTTAGAGGCCATCGTCTTCATCTCCTTGGCCCTTGGTGGTAATCGTTTGTGGCTTCATTTCTATGTGTTAAATTTTGTCAAAAAGCATGACAAACCGCAGGAATACAGAGCAATAGTGGAATTCAGTCACTGTACTTTTGTTTTGTGATTGATAATGGGTTTATTGAGCCGATTTATTTGTGCTGTAAATGTTACGTGTTGTCTTCTTTGAAATCGGTTTTATAAAAAAGCTTTCCAGTGTGTTGGACTTGTAGGAAAACACATGTTGACAGCAGAACAAGCTCTTTGTTAACATTATTTTTTGTACTTAAAAAAGAAGGATTAGGTGACGGTTTCTTATCTAACAGCGTTTTTTGAAGTTTTTAAAATCTGCAAGTTCCTGCTGATGTTTGCCTAACTAGGCTCTTGCCAGTCCCATGGTGTTAAAATGGTCAAATTTTAGAGTTTCTTTCGTTTTTTTTTTCGATCATAGCAGTTATTGGTTCACAGAGTGATGTCCTCTACTTGACTACCTGGAATTGTATTGTCAGCCCACTTTCAAATTGACGAGGCAATTTAATTTATACCACATGCCCTTTTCAATTCGTCCCACATCATACATTGTACAGAGGAGTCACCTGCATCATATACATAATGTAAAAAATATCTGCGTATAACCACTTTTTTTAGTAGAGGTAAACAACACCAAGTCCACATGGTGTTATTTAGTGGACTTGGTGCCTATTAAAAAGTCGGTAACTTGCCTTGAAATTGTCTCTGGACATAGTGTGGTTTACATCTGTGTAGAGCTTGAAAAGGTATATTCAAAAGTGTAATAATCCCAATTTCGATAAAAATGGACATAGTGTCCTTTACTTCCGGGGTACAGATATACATTCAGGTCAAATAAAGTTGTTTTTTAAGGAACACATTGATTATTTGAAATTTAAATTATTTTTCTTATTTCTGTTTTACGGCAACAAGGGTTTTCAATGCCATGGACACATTTTTATGACAAAAAACTCAAATTTTGTTTAATAGAATTATGGAAGTGTGACTATTTATATAAAAAATGGGCTGACCAAGGGATTAAAAATATATGGAGAATATCTAAAATCTAGACAACTTACGTTTCGCCGATGATATAGTCACAAGAGCTGAGGATCTAGGAAAGGCAAGTGAGATGGTACAGGAACTTGTACAGAAAATGTAGGTTTAAATATAAACATTTCGAAAACAAAAATAATGACAAATTTGGTATTACCCAACCAGAACATCAGTATTGACGGGAAAGAAATATAACTCGTAGATAGGTATTTCCTAACCTGGGACATGAAATTATGATTGGTAGGGATAGGTAACCAGACCCATGAACTGAAGAGAAGAATAGGTATTGGGTGGGTAGCATATGGAAAACTGAGTCAAACTTTTAAAAGTGAGCTGCTCACATGCCTGAAGAGAAAAGTATTTGATCAATACGTCCTCTCAGTGTTGGAATAAGGGGTAGAAACACTATCTTAAAAGTCTAGGCTATCGAACTGAGAGTCACACAGAGAAGAAGGGAACGATCAATGAAAAATAGGAATAACTCTGCGAGATATAATAAAAATTGAAAGGTTCAATAGAAGAACCAAGGTGACTGACTCCCAGTGGCGGCTCGTCAGAGGAGGCAAGGGAGGCTTAGCCTCCCCATAAATTTTTTACACACGCTACACTGTTTTGTTTATCTTGAATCGCGAAAAACAACAAGCACTCTTACTATTATACAAAGTGTAAATTCCACATTATCACTAAATATCCATACGCACGGAGCATTAGCATGAGAACGCATGATTGCGTCTCAGTTTTTTCATTATTATTGTAGGCAGACCCAGGCCCTGGGTTATCGCGAGATGCATGAACGGAGGCGAGAAGCCAACCAGCCTCAGTTGCTAATGCTCCGCGCAACGCAGCACAGCGTTTAAGGAGACCCGGTCTCCTAACAGTGCCATCCACGGTGCCATCACACGCTGTCCGGAGATTTAGCAAGGGAGGCTGACTAGCTTCTCGCCTCCGTTGCGTACATCTCGGGACAACGAATTTTAGGGTCCTGACTAAAAATAATGAAAAAACTAAAAGTGCGAATTTTGTTATGAAATTTGAAATGTGTGGTTAGAATAATATTTGGAACAACTTGCTCAAATAACTTTTTTCCTATATCTGTAACGCAAAGCAAAATATCGATAATTTACCGTGCTTTTTGGATTCCCACTAAACTGCGTTTAGAATTAAAAAAAATCAGTTGAGTATCTTAAAAAATGTGAACCTTCAACTTGTATGGACTGCAAAACTTCAAATCTGTATTTATTTTGATATGCATATCTACTTACAAAGATGGAATTGTTAACAAATAAACAACACAAACTTTGGTTATTACACTTTTACAATTAGACTAACTATTTTTAAAATGATATGATATTATGACATTATGAATTATGATGATATTTATTATGAAATGTAAATAAAAAATGGTAAAAAATGGGGCCTTAAATTACATTTTTTAACGCATTTTTTTGCTAGTGCAAATTTGTCTAGATATTTTACAGTTAGGTATAGCCTCCCCTATTGTAAAAACCACGAGCCGCCACTGCTGACGCCATCAAAAGGATAGCCAGACTACAATGGAGATGGGTAGGACACATAGCTAGAATGACAGATGGGCGATGGACAAGGAGGTTATTGAAACGGAGGCCACGGGAAGACAAAAGAGGTATCGGTCGACCACCTACACCTACACGGTGGACTGGTTATCTATGAGCACTTCCCAATCGAACGCCTCTTTGTGCACTAGTGGTGGAAATTAACGCTTATTTGCCTTATTTATTCTTGAATTAGAGTTCCTGGGCTAAAGAAAAATCCTGTTGAACACCGACTGTTGACGACTTGTCTATCCTCAAGGTATTCTTACATACACCTAAGACCTAAATCCTCGACAACTACATCCAGAGTATGTGCCTGCACACTGCACACTGATGTCTTCGTAGGTGTGGAATTTTTCTCACCTGTTTTCTTTCCCATGCTCTTTTGTTTGGTTCAGTATTATCTAATCCATTGTATATAACACTAAAAAAGCATAAATTATGTATATGAGTAGAATAATGCGGTGCCCACACACATGAACAGTATTCCAAAATTGATCTGACCACTTTAGTTTTAAGTAATTAGTAATTCCTTTAATAAATAATAAATGCTAAAAATTTTAATGAACTATAAATAACTTCATTGATATGGGAGACAAACGTTGATAGAGCTTGGGATTTTTCAAGCGATAAAATTATACTACACAACACTTTCCAATATTTAGTTCCATACTATTCTCACTACACCAATCAATAAGTTCAGTCAGCTGGTTTTGAAGATACAAAGCATCAGCTACTGAAGAAATTCTAGGGTCCTCTTCTTCTTCTTTTTGTGTACACATGACTCTGTCTATTTTTCAATGTGCCTAACGTAAGTTGTCATTCCATCGTTTTCGTGGTCTTCCCACTGATTTCCCAATCACGGGAGATATGAATGCTACAGGTTGAAAAGAAGTAGAAAAATGAAACAATGTTATAAAATCATCTGGAGAGGACAAAATCAACAAAAAAGGAAAACTATTACTTGAATACTGTTTCGACAATGAGTTTAGACAATGATACGATGATCATGAATACACATTTCCAACAAAAAGCATAGATACATACGATTACAAGAGAAGTCATATCAAGAAACGAACAATCAATAAATTATTGACTATACAATAGTGCAAAAAACAGAGAGGAGCCAGATAAAAGACAAAAGGGTGAGAAAAAGCTATGAAATAAACAGTGATCACTATCACTACCTACTGGAAACTACATTTAACAGCAAAGGAAAAGAAATAAAAAGCAGGATGGAGGATAAAAATATGAAAATCAAGGAAATCATTAAAATACGTAAACTAAGGCAAGAATCAACAAAAATCAGATATAAGAAGGAATTAGAGAAGGAAATAGACAAAGAAGGAGAAATTATAGAAATAGTAGAAGGATGGGGAAAATTTAGAAATGCTATGAAAAATGAAGCAAAACTAGTATGTGGGACTAAAAGAAACAACAGGAAAGTGAAACAGAAAAGTTTTTGGTCGAAGAGGGCCGATGGTACAACGAGCCAGAGGAAGACCGAGACTTATGCATCAAGAGAACCTAGACTAGAGGAAGCTTTAAAATCTATTGCAGTTGGAACATGGAGAAGAGTTGTCAGAGACAGGCGTGAATGGAGGAGTATTCTGAAGAATGCTTTGGCTCATAACGAGCTGTGATACTACTGATGACTGATGATGATAATGATAGCAACATTATTGGCCCTTATTTGGGACATAACATGTTTGAATAAAGGCTAATGTATTTTTGAATATTTTTTTTTCATTCATATGAAGACAAAAATTGTAATTTTTGTTTGTTGACATGTATTTAGTGTCTATTCCTTATCAAAAATTCAAATTTTAAATCTATTTAGAAACATTACATATTAATATATGCAATTATTGATAACGCAAGTTGATTTGTCGACTCAGCTATTTAATGAATGGTAAATATTTGTGTTGCTTAGCTTGATGAATATTATATAATAATTATTATTATTATAGCAAACTTATCTGTGTATACATTGTACCAGATTCATTATAATACAAACTCTTGTATATTATTATGTCTATTACTCTATTGGCTCAAATTAAAATATTTGCTTTAATGTCTCGCTTTACAGATTCAAACTTGTGCAAAAAATTTGCAGTCCCTAGTAATCTACGACAAAAATGGATAGAAGTAGAGTTGTTTACAAATTTTCAATCATAACTTGATTGCGCAATGAGTAAAAATTTTTTCCAGTACGCAGAAATGATAATTCACTAAAAAAAGTTGTCATAATAATGTTTTGCATTATTATTTTATGGATTTTTTTTTGAAAATTTGGTATGTAAAATTTTAAGGTATGTAAAAAGTGCTGTAAATTAAACCGGGATACTGCTTTTTGGTTTTTGCATAATAATTTTGAAATCATTTTTCAGCAAAATTTTTAGAAACTTTAAATATTTTTCCGATATTGCATAAACAAATTTCATTACTATGCGCTGAATTTTTTTTACTACTTGCACTAGTAACTTTTGATATGAAATTTAATTGCGAACAATTTTATTTTATCTACTTTTGTCCTAGATAATATATAGCTGTGATAATCTCCGAGATATTATATACGATTATATTTGAAAAATAAGTTTCAGTGACGTAAATTTTCCATTATATTTTTTTCTGAATTTTTCACCATTGCTCAAGTTGTAACATACTAACATTTTAGTTATGGGCCATTCCACTAACATACGCCTGTTTTGGATTACTTCTACAACGAATATTTTACTGTGCAACATAAGAAGTACGAAAGTAAATGGCGCTAATAATTATTCTAATAAACAACAACGTAATTTGCAATTTACTTTCGTTCTTCTTATTTTGCACAGTAAAATATTCGTTGCCGAATTAATCCAAAACAGGCGTATGTTCGTGGAATAGGGTATATAGACTACATTTTGGAGACTTTTTACAAAAATCTAATGTCCGGCTACAAAAATCTAATGTCGAACAACCTAACTATAAATAAAGCGCCTGACTGGACCAGTGTTTTTATGTTTATTATTATTTCACCCATTTTCCAACTTAAAAAAAATGGTGAAAACCTTGAATTATCCATGTATGTCTGTCCGTTAGACAGACTCTTCTGTTATTAGAACATATAGAATGACAAATGAGCTGTCGAATGAGAGCTTTCAACCCAAAGATGGTATTAATGGTGAAAAATTTGATCTTAAACTTCCGTTTCCAGAGTTGCAACTGGAAGAACTGTTTTAAAGTCTCAGAAATAATGCATGTGCTATGTCAATCGACACGCATTGAAAAGTCGAGCTCTAATATTTTTAGTTCCGGTTTTAATGTCATTTCAGGTTGAAAAATGAAGTCGGAAGTTTGGCAAGAATGACTAAAAATTAGTTAAATCATATATAAATCGACGCAAAGTTACACGAAGAGTTCAAAGGTCGACTTCCGGCCACGTTTAGTGAAAACCGAGGACTTACCTAGTCTACTTTACGCCAAAGAAAGACTATTGCTATGGTGGTCCATTAAATTCACCTGCACATAGACCAAGGATCAGTAAAAGTAGCTAATACAAATAAAATCATACTTCCATAAGACAACCAGAGATCTGCTTAGTTGGTACGATGCACCGAGGCCAGATAGATATTTTCACATGGTGGATTGATGAGCCTATTGCGTCCATTAAGATAAAAATTGGTGGTGAGTCCATTAAAAGCCTCATGATAATCTACTCCAGTTTCCAAACAATAACAGACACTACTGTCCAACATCTGCATGGGCTCTACAAAAAATTTGAAGAAATGCCTGACGAGGGATAACCAATAAGGGGAAATGCTGTCCACAACCCGTTATCAAAGCACAAACAAACTATTATATATATACAGTCCCTGGCCATATTATTATGACCACCTACGAATTTTTATAAAAATCAACTATTCCACTAGGTACCTTTTGTTTAATATGATTTTTAAATTTAATTTTGTTATGTAATGTTAATGTTGTACATTAACTATATTATATTTAATAATAAACACCAATAAAATATTTGAAAATATTACATGTTTATTTACTTTTTAATAATTTGTTGAACTTCTGACCTTATCAGATGAAAAATATTTGGGAGCTTTTAAAACGAGAAATTTCCGATGAAAAGGTCACTAACGAAATTGTTTTGATTAAAGGACTAATACCCATATCATTGAAACTACAATGACAAATTGAAGCAAAAAATAAAATTTAACTGCACTCAAAGTATGGCAAGACGGATACAAGCGCTAATCAAAGTTAAAGGTGGCTCAACAAAATATTGGAAAAATAAAAATATGTGATATTTTTAAATGTTTTATTGGTGTTTATTATTAAATATAATACATTTAATAATAAACAGCAATAAACCATTTGAAAGTTTCGCATATTTGTATTTTTTTAATATTTTGCTGAGCCCCCTCTAACTTTGGTTACCGCTAGTACCCGTCTTGGAATACTTTGAATGCAGTTAAATTGTTTTTGCTTCTATTTGTTATTGTGGTTTCAACGATATATTAGTTCTTTAATCAAAACAATTTCGTTAGTGACCTTTTCATCGGAAATTTCTCGTTTTAAAAGCTCCCAAATATTTTCCATCTGATTAAGGTCAGAAGTTCAACAAAATATTAAAAAAATATACATAATATGTAATATTTTCAAATATTTTATTGCTGTTTATTATTAAATATATTATAGTTAATGCATAACATTAACATTACATAACAAAATTAAATTTAAAAATCAAATTTAAACAAAACGTACCTATGGTAGGGGAGCCCAAGCGGGGATATTTGCAGTAACTCGAGCGCGTCAGATTATCATATGGGGAGAACCCTGATACCCTGTAGCTGTAGATGTACCTCTACCATATATTGGCTCTAAACACAGGGGAGTTCGTTATGGAGGGGCCGAAAAAATCTATCCTTAGAAAAACTCGAAATCGTCAGATTAAGATAAGGTAAGTTAAGTACATGCAAAATAGTGTATACTTCAAAAGTCTGACGATTTGGGCGGGGCGTAAGGAAATGGGTGAGTCACAAAGTTTCACAAGAAAAAGTGAATATTTCGCGAAATGAACGATAGATCTAAAAACTAAAAAATACGTGCTCAATATTTGTCAAAAATATATCGAATGAAACCAAACACGACTGCCCACGGAGAGGGGTGGGGGTAAATTTAAAATTTTAAATACGAATCCCGCGATATTTCGCGAAATGAACATCAGATCGAAAAACTGAAAAATACACTTACTCAATATGTTTGGAAAATCTATCGAATGGCACCAAACACGACCCCCCACGGATGTGGGGTGGGGGTTACTTTAAAACTTTGAATAGGAGATTCGGATTTTTATTGCAGAGTCGGATTCCTTACGTAAAAATAAGTAACTTTTATAACATTTTTTCGAATTATGGATAGATGGCGCTATAATCGGAAAAAACGATTGTTGGAAATGGAAAATTAAATTAAAAATGGAAAGTCCCCACTAAAATGGAAAACTTTACTTAACTTTTTTTGGTTTTAGAACCTACTCTTCACAACCCAATAAGTCCCCAAAGCGCTCGAGTGACTGCACATTTAGCATACTTTCCTCCCCTACTACTAGTGGAATAGTTGATTTTTGTAAAAATTCATAGGTGGTCATAATAATATGGCCAGGGACTGTATTTATATAACTGCCAATGTCAATTATATATTTATATAACTTTGTTTTATACCAAAAAAGTCTTCCCTGCAACCACTAGATTTTAAAATTGTGTTCGTGATTTTATGTGGGTGTTGTCTTTTTATTTTATCCTTCAAACCATCTTAAACAAAACCAACTATATACAATGCAACTTTACAAAACCACCTGAAACAACTTGAACTATTAGAAGACAGAGAAGAAAATTTGGGTACACATAAAAACACTTTATATTTTTCCATTATATTTTATAACTTATATAAAACATCCCAATATCTGAGCTAGTTAGCTTATTGATGGAGCTGGTGACATATGGGACCATCTATAGCAGCTGTAGAACAGTCTTGTTACTGATATCTTGTGTTTGTAATTCAGGAAGACTATGTACTGGGCCTGATGATGAGGCAAATAATGTAAGCCTCGAAACCGGTTGCCCCACATTTTTTAATACCAATAAAATACAAATTCAAAACGGATTGCGAGTATTGACTTAATTTATATCCAATAGTATAATGGACTCGCACTGGCGACCTTTTCATCAACTTTGTTTTAATTTAACAAATTATTACAAACTGATGTGAAAATCACAAAATTTTTACGACTATCACATCCCAACACTATCGATTCATTTCAGTATAATATCAAAAGAAAAAAACTTACCACACTACTATCCGTAGTTTGTCCAATGGTACAAGCCGTAACGAAATCTTGTCCTTTGACCAACTTCACGAAGGAACAATTCGGAAACCATCTCGCGTGCTCAGTCCATGGGTCGTCGTGTGGATCCCACGTTCTTAGCCCCCCATCACAATGGAAACATCTAACTTGGTCGCCCATTCCTAAAACGATACAAAAATTATGACTTAACGTAGAAATGAAAATAAATATATAGGGCTTTTCATCGATTCTCATTTGTTTCGAGCTTCTGTCAAATGTTGTATAATCTGTGTATAATATTAATATACACGGATTATACGACATATGACAGAAGCTCGAAACAAATGACTGTGAATGAAAAGCCCTATTCATTAACACTGACACTTATCACCAAGATTATTTGAAAACTACCGGCTTGTTCGATTGAATCCCATCTTTGGCCCAGAAAAAAATTATTGGCACATATATCTATAAATATTTACCACTCCAATTAAGGCGCATATCCTCTTATTTCACCAACCGATGTATATACACCCTGCTTATGAAATTCTTTGGCTGTTGCGCGAAAAGTCTTTCACGGTATTTTATACTTCTTCGTCAGACTGAAGCAGATTACCTTCTAACGCCTTTTTCAGTGTTCCAAAGATGTGAAAATCGCAAGGTGATAAATCGGGATGATAGGGTGGTTTAATAGACTCCATTTCTTTCTTCGTAAATTTTCTTACACCACTTTGGCAACGCGAGGCCGAGTATTGTCGTGCAGAATGACACCACGTAAAAGCTTCGCTGAACGTTTTCGTCTTATTGCTTGATTCAGCTTGTTCAAACTTTCATTATATAGGTTTGTGTTGATATGCACTCTAGGGCCTGTAAGTTCTATGCTCAAGGGTCTTTTGTGGTCGAAAAAAAAATGTTGATGCCTTGCCTACAGAAGGTTAAAATTTCTTTGGTGGCGAAGAATTTGCGTGTTTCTATTGCATCGATGAAAGCTTAGTGAATGGTTTAAAATAATGACACCAAGATTCGTCGCCAGCAATTATTGATGAAAGAAATTCATTACTGTTTTGCCTGTATTCCGTGAGATGTTGCATTCGCAAGCTTTTTTGGTTCTCTAACAAAAGGCGAGGAATCAATTGCAAACAAACAGTTTGTGTACGATACTATGTACAGATCCTACACTCAAACATTTTGAAATTGCTCCGATTCAAATTTCGATTTTTTCTAATCAAGCCTTCCGCATATGCCACATTCCTGTCAGATGAAATCTTTGTCAAAGTGGTGTACATAGTGAAAGGGAAACATGTAGTTTGAGAAATCTCAACAAAGAAATAAAACGAAGATGCAAGGCTGATATGATGCGAGGAGGAACAAAATTACTATCACAATGTCATCATCATTCTCTTTGCCTTATCCCTATGCGGGGTCGGCTTCCTTAATTGCATTTCTCCACACAATTCTATCTTGGGTCATATCAATGTTAATCCCCTTTACCAACATGTCCTGCCTTATCGTCTCCCCCAGGTCTTCTTTGGTCTTCCTCTCCTACTCCTTCCAGGAATCTGCACTTCAGCTATTCTTCGTATTGGGTGATTAACGTCTCGACGTTGAACATGACCAAACCATCTTAACCTATGCTCTCTCATTTTGGCATCAATTGATGCCACACCTAGACTTCCCCTAATATACTCATTTCTAATTTTATCCTTCTTTGTCACTCCACTCATCCATCTAAGCATTCTCATCTCCGCCACATGCATTCGTTTTCCTCTTTCTTTTTCACTGCCCAACATTCAGTTCCGTACATCATAGCCGGTCTTATGGCTGTTTTATAGAATTTTCCCTTCAGCTTCATTGGAATTTTTCTGTCACACAACACACCACTCGCTTCTTTCCACTTCATCCATCCAGCCCTAATTCTACTGCATTCATCTCCATCTATTTTTCTATTGCTCTGTAATACTGATCCTACGTACTTAAAACTATTGCTTTTCACAATCATTTCACCATCTAAAGATACCATTTTATTTGTAGTAACTCCATCTTTAAATGAACATTCCAAATACTCTGTTTTTGTCCTACTAAGTTTTAAACCTTTTTCCTCCAGAGCTTGTCTCCACTGTTCCAGTTTTTGTTCTAAGTCTCTTTCACTATTTCCTATTAACACTATATCATCAGCATACATTAGGCACCATGGAATGCTACCCTGTAGTTTCGCTGTTATCTGGTCCAAAACTAATGAGAATCCATTACTATCACAATATATGTAAAGAAATTAAGAGTCACATTAAGAGTAATCGCATTAAGAGTATATGTAAAACAATCAGCCGATAAATCTGTTTGGAAAAATACGCTACATAACAAGAGATTTAAAAGCCAGAACTTGAGCCGTTGAAGACCAAACTGTAAACATAAGAACCAACAGAGAAGATATAGCAGGGACATGGGGATTATATTGCCCCCTATATTATATTATATATATAGGGGGCGCTAATTATATATATAATATATATCCCATTATCATGGGATCTGTATAGATATGATTAGCGCCAGGAAGTTTTTCACCAAACCCCTGAAGAAATAGAAAAAGAACCTAATATATTCGAGAATGAAATAAGATTGGCGATCACTAAACTGAACTATAACAAAGCACCAGGTCCACATATAGTACCAGCAGAAATTCTCAAAGTCTCAGACTTTGTCTGCGCAAATTGCTTCACTTGCTCTGTAACAAAATATGGCAGTCCAAGCAATGGCCTGACGACGTGACGACTGGACAAAATCTACAATAACAACAAATCAGAAAAGAGGCAGCTTCCATAAATTCGACAACTCTAGTACCATCTCCCTTATTTCACATGTCAGTAAAATAATGCTACACATAATCAATATAAGAGTGAAAACTTTCCTACAAAGAGCATAAAGAAATACCTCTAGAGCAAACTAGGTTTGCCAAAGGTAGAGGGACTCGGGAATATCTTCTGAAAATACGACAAATAATAGAAAAATCTAGAGAATCCAATATTTCGACAGGTTCAAATGGTAACACTTATGGCACATACTAAAATGAAATGACATGTTATGACAGCAGACACAGAAAATATGGAAAGGCTTATCATCCAAGGAAAAGTAGAAAGCCGTAGATTATGCCTTTGATCTTTAAGCATGTGCTGGATGAAGCGTCAGGACAATAATATATAGGATAAGAATTAACAAAGAGCTCGAAGAACTTTACCCAGATGCCAACTTCTTAAAAGAAATAAAGTCCAAAAGACTCCAATGGGAAGAAGACGTTCTGACCAAAGAACAGTAAAAGGCTGGTATGGGAGGAAGTCCCAATTGGAAGAAGACTACGCGGACGCCCTCGACTCCGGTGGCGAGATAATATAGCAGGAGACCTGAAAAATATGGGCGTGGAGAATTGGATAGAGGTTGCTCAAGACAGAGAAGAGTGGAGGCATTTTGTAGAGTCGGCTAAAACCCACGAAGGGTTGTAACGCCACGGAGTAAGTAAGAAAGTAAGTATGTATATTACAAGGAAGATCCTCAACAAAATCGATCAAATTACAGGAATATGCAAAAGACCTATGTATGAGTTAAAAGTAATGACCAGATACCAATATTTGGGAGACGAATACACGACATCAGAATGACCACTACACTTCCTCCGGGGGCCAGGACTGAAGAGAAAGATACAAATGGAATACCATTTATAACAAAATATAGACACGTGCAAAAGAGATAAATAGAAGCACGACTTCTTCTACTGGAAATATACTAGATATCTCAAATGAAAACCTAAAAGGAGCTGTAAAACTAGCTTTAGCAGTAAATATGTATATCTTGGAAGACTTAGAAAGTATAATAAACAAAATATTAAGATATAGTGGAAAATACAGACACTCTCTTTTAACATCAAAAAAGCCATATTTATGAAAATTGGCAAGAACAACAATACAGACGAAACATTAACGGTAGGCGACCAGCAGATGAGAGAGTAAAAAAATATACTTACTTGGGAACGATAATCACAGAAAACAACAATTATACTGCAGAAATAAGAGGGATAATTGAAAAAGCATGTGCCAACTTCGAGAAAATGAAAATGATTTTATGCAGCAAATAGACATTGGCCTTCAAAATAAGGGCGGAGTCCCATGTATCCGATTTCCGACATACGAAATTCATGTCTTTTCCTAGTAGGTCTGGATCCCGCGTATGAAAAAAAAGTTGATTAATAGCAAGCTGAAAATTTGTTAATAGCTTAAGGGTGTCTAGTCGGACAAACTTTGATATATGGGAACACTGGAACAGGGAAAGTTTTAATTGTGGAACAAGTTAAAAATTTGAAACGGTCAGACCACGAAAACAGCACATGTATTTTGTCCGACAGAACAGACTTAAACTCTCCGAACAGAGATTAAACTCTCACGCAAAAATCAGAATGCTATTTATCACCAAATGGGCGTTTTAATGAGTGGAACATGTAGAATATGTGAAATGACAGGAATTATGACAGGTGATAAATAGCAGTCTGATTTTTGCATGCGAGTTTAATCTCTGTTCAGAGAATTTAAGTCTCGTTCTGTCGGACAAAATAAATTTGCCGTTTTCGTGGTCTGACCGTTCCAAATTTTTAACTTGTTCCACAATTAAAACTTCCCCTGTTCCAGTGTTCCCATATATCAAAGTTTGTCCGACTAGACACCCTTAAGCTATTAACAAATTATCAGCTTGCTATTAATCAACTTTTTTTTTCATACGCGGGATCCAGACCTGTAGTTGCTATTTAGAAGCTAGTCACATGGTTGCGATTGTCGGATACGAAAATCCCTATAAAAACTGTCAATTTTTTGTTTACTCTTTCGTTAGTAATTGTTGTTTTACTGTGCATTGGAAATATTCCCTTCTCCTGCTTTATAAATTATTGTGGATATTATAGATAACCTAGAAGAAACTATGGAAGAGATAATATCTCCAATATATCTTCCATAGTTTCTTCTTGGTTATCCATAATAACTACATAATACGAAATCGAAAATGTAGGATTTGTAGAAATTTTTTTGAGAATTAAAAGAAGCAGACATAATAATAGGGTTTTTATTACCTTTACGAACTTCTTCGATTAAAATCCATGTTTCAATAAATTGAATGCACAGAACTATTGGTGTGTATGTATGAGGCTACAAAACATCCGTTTTATCGGAAAAAGTTAAAATATTTTTATCTTTATCCGATGTCGGAAGCGTAGTTAAAAATTTCGGATGAAATTCGGCGCGAAAATATTATGATTCGATTCTGACCAATGAGAATACGTTCGGATGAACGTATCGTCGGAAATCGGATACATGGGACTCCGCCCTAGGCTAATTAAATGGTATGCACATAGTGTGCTTCACTATGGAGCTGAATCATGGACATTAAACCTAAATGCAATAAATCGACTTAACGCATTTGGAATGTGCTCATTTACAAGAGTGTTAAGGATTTCGTGGGTAGATAGAGTCACGAATATATAATTGTTAAGGAAAATAGGCAGACAGAGGAAAATATAAAGCAAAATAAAAGAAAGCAAATTGCAATATCTCGGATATGTGATGAGAAACGAAAGATGCCAGTTCTTGAGACTCATAATTCAAGGAAAAATAGAGAGTAGGAGAAGTGTAGAAAAGAGACGCATTTCCTGGTTGAAGAGCCTGAGAAAATGGTTTGGTTACAGCTCAAGGCCGAAGGTAATGGTAATAGCTAAAAAAAGAGAGGATGTGCATGTTCAGGTAGATGATACAGAGATTAGACAGGTACAATCATTCGAGTACTTGGGAGTAACCATTGAAGAAACAGGTAGACAGGGAGCTGAGATCAACAAAAGAATTGATAAAGTGAATAGACTGTACCACACAATAGGAAAAACAATTATTAACAAGAAAGAAGTATCGAAACATACGAAAATCAAGGTATTTAAGGCTATATACAGACCAGTACTTACATACGGATGTGAATCCTGGGTACTAAATAGACAGCAGAAAAGTAAGATACAGGCAGCAGAAATGAGATATCTACGCAGAGTTCAAGGAGTCACTAGAAGGGATAGGGTAAGAAATAACTACATAAGAGAAGAACTGAAAATCGAGACAATGATGGAGTATGTTGAAAAAAGACAATTAAGTTGGTGGGGGCATCTACAACGACTACAGAAAGAAGTACCAGTTAAAAAGATATGGGAAACGAAGGTGCAGGGAAAAAGAAGTAGAGGAAGACCGAGAGAGACATGGAACGAAGTGATGGCAAGGATTCTGGACAAAAAAGGAATAGCATGGAACGAAGCAAAGGCGATGGCACAGGACAGGAAACAATGGAAGAGATTTGTGCACTGTTAACAGAGCACACGTTAATACCTACACCCGAGAGGGTAGAAGGTCTAAAGATTATATATATATATATATATATATATATATATATATATATATATATATATATATATATATATATATATATATATATATATACAGCTCAAGGCAACTGTTAAGAGCAGCTGCTTCGATGATGCCAACCTTCATCCCGGAGATGGCACTTAAATAAGAAGTATGTATGTAATATTTAGCTAATAGGTACTCACCTTCATAGTAGAAGCCTGCCTCAGCGAGGACTTCAGGTGTTTGAATCAAATCCGAGGACCATCCAACATAGGAACGTAGTCGGGCTTCTACGGTAGCAAAATTCGATTTCTTTGGGCCCCTGTGAGCCTGAACTCCCAACTCTCCTAGGTTTTGTTCGGTTCCGACTACATTGATGTTTGGGAACGAATCTTTAACGATTTGATTATTTTCCGGATTATTTCTATCATTACTACCTCTCCTTGCTTGGAGCCTGGAAAGAAGAAGTGTATACTTTATACTCATAGTTACAGAACTAGTGATGGTATCTTGATTATATATAGGTCTCCAATTGTATAAAAAGCGTAAAAATACTTTATTTGTATATAAAAAGGTTACAATTTAAAAAGCTTTAAGATATTAATAGAGATGGGAACGTATATAGGTAAAACGTAACATAGTTGTGTGTGTGTTTGAGCATTATTGGCTTCGGAGTCAATGTCCATTCGCCATCTGCCATCTTACCTTTATGGAATTATTTTGTAAACGTAACATAGTTAAAAGCAAAAGAAGGCAGATCAGATTAGAAGAAAATATTGCATGTCAAATACAGCACAGTCTCGTCTGCATATCTTGTGTTATTTATTTCTTCCCATATTCCTTCATTTGCGTTTGATAAAACTTCCTGGCAAATGTGTTCACTAAAGACATAGACGTTAAACAGTAGTGGTTACGTAGTGGTGATCAGTGATCATATACAACACTGTCCCACTCCAGGTGTTACCCTTATTAGGTCTGAAACTGCATCTTCCATTCTTATATTTGCTCGCTGATTCCAGTATAAATTCGGGATTATTTCCAGATATTTATCATGTAGGCCTTTGCTCTTCAGAATGTTACTAAGTAAATCATGACGAACCCTGCCAAAAGCCTTTTCGAAATCTATGAAACAGGCGTGTATCTCTTGTCTGACGTCCATGCATCGCTGTTTGACATTTAGAGCAAACAGAGCTTCTCTAGTACCAGCCCTTTTCTGAATCCCAATTGTGTCTCACTAATTTCAAGTTCCAACTTTATGTAAACACGGTTTTGAATTATTTTTAGAAACGCCTTAAGCAAATGACTCATTAACGAGATTGATCGATGACGATGACCGGAACATTATCTTACATTCCCTGTTTTGGTATTGGAATAAATGTGGGTAACAACCATTCTTGAGGAATAATACCAGCATTGTATATTTATATGATGTTGAATAGATGTAATATTATTGTATTGTAATAGAGTTGTTATTCATAAGTTTTAATAGTTCTGTAGGAATTTCGTCGAGTCCCGTTTCTTTTCCATTTTTAGCGTTTTTCCAGGACCGGTTTCACTCTTTATTTGTAGAAGAATGTTTCTATTGTCAGAAAATAATTCGTTTATAATTTTATATTCAGTCCATCTGTCCATTTATGTCCTTAAGTATAATACTCCGATGTGGCTTTTCTTTCGAATCCCTGCTATCTTCTTTACTTTTTTGTACACATTGAAACTATTGTATTTTTTGTTATACATAGTTTTGCATTTCTTCACATTGGTTTTTAAACCATAACTCTTTGGTATCTTTGATGCTGCTGCATCAGAAAGAGAATTTGGTAGTGTATTATTAATGGAGTGACTGACTTTATGAACTACTTCGTCCAGTGCTGTTTTTGTTGATTTTTTTTCTTGATCTTGATATACATGTTGGTTGACATTGAGAGGATAATCCCCCAATGGTATATCCTTAATGTGTCTATCAAGATTTTTTTATTGCCTTCAACAGAAATAATGCAAGACTGACATGCCTATAGAATTTAGGTAGGGCGTTATCTTATCGTCCTATTTTGTGTAGGTACACCACCCTTGCAGTTGTTCAAGTCTTTGAGCCCTAACGTTTCCTTTTTAGATGACACAGCCTGTTTTAAGTAGGCCTGGTTCCTCTGCCGGATTTTTGGAAAGAATCTTGTGGATTCTAGTACTGGCAGGTATATCTGAAATACTCTGGCAGAGCCTCCTTCAGGTTCCCTTTTCGCTCTTCTTATCTCTTTGTTGTATTCAATAACATTCTATTATTAATAACGTTAAATCCTTTTGGAAGTTTGTAAGTAGTAAAAGGGAAAATAACGCTATACCTAATACAATGACTCTTGGAGATCGTACTGCCTTCAATGGAACTGATATTGCTAATCTTTTTGCTAACCAATTCTCTTCCGTCTATACAAACCAATCCTTACATCCGCATGTAACCCAGATTTCACCTTTGGTTAATGTGTCTAATTATTATCACATTGAAATTTCAAAAATCTACGAAAAACTGTCTGAACTTAATATCAACAACGGTCCTGGTCCTGATGGAATTCCCCCTACTTTCCTTAAAACATTCAGCTTCATTCTATCGCGCCCACTTTTTTATATATTTAATAAGTCTCTATTAACAGGGGAATTTCCAGACTACTGGAAAAACTCTTATGCCACTCCAATATATAAATCAGGTCGAAAATCGGATATAGGTAACTATCGTCCCATTTCTATTCTTAGTGCTATTCCTAAAGTTTTTGAGAGCATTATTTCCGATTATTTAAGTTATGACTGCTCGCCAATTATAGGGGCCCAACAATTTGGATTTACATCCAAAAAATTAGCAATAACATATGTTGACTTTTTGACAGATGCTCTTGAGAGGGGTTTACAACTTGACTTTGTGTATACTGACTTTTCCAAAGCTTTCGACAAAGTTAATCATGAGCTCTTGATTCATAAACTTTATTTATACGGAGTTGATGGCTTTATATTAAAGTGGCTTAAGAGCTATCTTACGCAAAGATCGCAAATTGTCAGGGTTAATCATTACTATTATCATACCATCTCTGTTACCTCAGGTGTACCACAAGGATCACACTTGGGACCTCTGTTGTTTAATATATTTATCAATGATCTAATACCCTGTTTCCAAGTAAGTGAAACGTTGTTATTCGCTGATGATTTAAAATGTTTTAAAATAATCACATGTGAGGCTGATTCACTACAAGATGATATTGATCACCTATCTAACTGTTGTATGCAAAATGGTATGCGTTTGAATGCATCCAAATGCCATATTCTTCATTTTCATCGAATCATCTTCCAATATAGTATAAATAATCTGACCTTACATTCTGCCTCTGAAACTAAGGATCTAGGTGTGATCCTTGACTCCGCCCTTAGCTATAAATCACACATTTGAAGTACAATACAGAAGTCTATACTACATTCGCTCTCGCGAGATTTTTTTCGAGACATTCGGAATAGGAAACGTACAACACAAAAATTCCTACCTCACACTATTAACTGCTAAAATCAACTCAAATCAACTTAATCTTTCATTAAAAAAAGAAGAATTATTAGAAATAGTGGGAGTGTCTACTAATCTCATAACATTTTGTGAAGTTTATTTCTACAAAATATTTTTATTTTGTACAATAAATAATTTTCTCATTTGCTATCAATACATTATAATGGTTTAAATAAATAAATATTGATTGGCGTAAGGTTTATGTTATTTTTATGTCTGTTTACTATTAATAATATTGGATATGACCAGGTGCGTTGGTTTTGTAGTAATTTCCAGTCACTTCTGACAACTGAATTTTTCAAAAAAGAAATTACTAACGTCAGTGTCAAAAAAAATCTCGCGAGAGCGAATGTAGTATATGAAGATGCTTGGCTTTATAAAGAGAACCATCAGAGACTTTACTAACATCTCAGCTATTAAATCCCTTTATTTCTCCCTGGTTAGATCCCATTTTGATTACTGTTCCACAATTTGGTCCTCCTATTACTTTACTCATAAACTGAAACTTGAGGCTGTCCAACACAATTTTCTGAGATATACTGCCACTAACATGCATGTATACTACGACTATTCTGCATTACTGAACTTACCTCCTCTTGAGGTACGCAGAAAACAAAGAGACTTAATAATTTTATTTAAAATTATCAACGGGCTGTGCAACTGCCCCGAGCTTTTCTCCAAAATATCTCTATTTGTCCCCAGTCGTACGACTAGGCAGGTGCAAACCTTTTATGTTTCTTTTCATAGATTCAATTATTCTTACAACACATGTATTCCTAGAACTCTTCGATTAGCTAACTCGTTAAATAACCTCGAAATTTTTAATATATCAGTTTCCCTCTTCAAAAATCATATTTCTTCCCTAACTTTTTAACTTTTAATACTTTCGGCCAGAGCTTTTGTATAGTGATTGGTGTTACATGACCTGTATGTATTAGATAACTCATAACCGTTATACCTTGGAACATTTCTGAATTGATTTATGTGTTATCTTTTGTTTGTAATTGTACTGACCTATTCTTTTTTTCTTTTTTGTAACTGTACTACTCATAGAATTATTTTTTCTCAAACCACTTTGTTATGTTATATTATGATAATTTATGTTATATTATGATAATTTAGAACACTGTAACATTTATATCTGAATAGGGCTTGCCCGTGAATAAATAAATAAAATAAGAGTTTTAGTCATAAAACATATTATCCCAATCACCTTCCAACTGATTGTGTATTCACAGTTTTTGTATAAACAAGATTCTCCTCATACGGGGATGTATTTGATCCATACCGGTTTGTAAGAGACACTAAACATCACCAATTATAAGTGCTACATTCTTACGGGCCACATGACATATCCCTTCAATTGAGCCCAAATTAATTAAATTGGATTCATCTCACAACGGTAAAGTGGACAATACTGGATATCTCAAAACAGTAGTGCCATTGAGTGTATGTAGACATTGAACCAACAGCATATTTCATTCTGTTTTGACCATCTGTTCATTTGATCTTAACAATCCTCGTATACCACAAAAAAGGAGTACTATTGTACAATATTAATTATAGTACAATTAACACTAGTATTGTATGATCTCACATATATGAATATCGACCATCTTTGGACCTCTTAAAACTTAAATGATTCATAATGATTTCAACCTACAAATCTAGACATAAATTTCCAATATCTAAAAGTAACTGTATCACCTCTAATAGTAAACCAGCACAATAATTATTTTCAAATCAATATAAAACCCTGTATTGTTGTCATTATACTCCTACTAAAATATTAGCTATACATTTACAACATCAATTTGAACAATTTGAAATATTGAATATGTAGTCTAATCTAGGATATGTATTTTATAAAAACTATTAGACATTATATTATTAATCAAACATATATAAATATAATGTACAGAGAGCGGCAAAATTCTGGAATATTCTCAATAACAGAAAAGCGGCCTATTTTTGGATGAAAATGTGCAGATGAAAAAATGCAAAAATATATGAAAATTCATAAATCAATTTTACAAAATTGTAATTTATAATCCATATCAGTAATGCAAAGTTTTATCCTATGGAAATTTTTATTTTTTTAAAATGTTAAATCTACAGTAGAACCTCGATTATCCGTCAGGGCACCGGACCAAGGGTATGACGGATAATCGAAAAGACGGTTAACAGAACATTAAAAAAAGTTAAAAATTGATAATACAACTCTCAAATTTTATTTGTTTGTTTTGTTTGATAATACAATAAGAGGAATATGTGTTCGTGTTAATATTGTCGGATTTGGTTTAAAATATTCTGAAATCTTTGTTTCATTTTACCGATGCTTCACATTTTGCAAGGGCTGAATTTCTTAACCGGCGTAAGATCAAGCAATCTACTGTATTGGATTCTTTGGTCGAGAATACCACTCGATGAATGGTTGCATGTGCGATGCAGCTTCTTTAGCTTCTTTAGGCAAATCTTTGTCGGTTGCAAAGGCATCATCGACATCGCCCACCGTCAAATTCCAAGTTTGTGTCAGCTTCTGAAGCTGTTTCGTCAGCCTCTGTTTTGCCGTTTCAAAGATTCCATCATCTGTCAGCAATCGATAGCCGCTTGCGTCCTCATCACAAATTAACCATTCCTTAACCCGGCACCTGCCACGTGGCTTTGCAAGGCGCCAACTGCCACGTGGGGTGCTCACAGCACCCATTAAAAATTTTCTGTGATCTACTTGTTTAAAAAACAAAATAATGTGTTGAGTAACACAAGAATATAAATAAACATGTTTTATTAACTTATTAGCCACTAATATGTTATAAAAGTTAAAAAATAAAATGAAAAAGGTGTTATAAGCAAATTAGCAAGTACCAACCCATAATAAATAAAGTCAAGTAAAATATCTAAAAAAATTAAGATTTAGTGAGTATAGAGTCTATATTAATAATTTAAATCAGTTATTTCAATAAAAAATGTAAATTTGACCTGTTTATTAAAAATACAAAAAAAATTTAAAACTTAAAGTGCCAGATGATGACACCCCAATTCGACTTTAGAGCTGTAAGTTCAGAATGACACTAAATAACCACTTCAAACACTAACACATATATGCTATATAATATTATAGAAAGCTACTATGACGCACAGCTCAGTTACCAAACTTGAAATACCAAATATTTGATAAAAATGTGTTATGGGGTGCTGGTAGCACCCCACGTGGCAGGTGCCGGGTTAAAGTCATCTTTAGGCAACGAAAACACAGTAGATTCAGCCATAACTTCATTTGTTACCGCATTGTACGTTTCAGCGAATTTCGTTTGGCTTATCGCAATGCTAAAAGAATAATAATTGATGACTCAAATTTTTTCTTATGTAGTCAATACAACTTATATACGGACCCTGACGGTTAACAGAGGTGACGGTTAATGGAGAGACGGATAATCGAGGTTCCACTATATTAAGTAAACTGTTATTATTAAAAAAGTGGGAAAAGCTTGAAAAAACCACAAAAAACTTTTTTGCAATATAATAATTTGAGTGTAATAATACCAACTAATTCTGCAAAATCAATGCATGGTATATTTGACTCAAGTTACTGATGTCAGTTCTCTTGTTAAGTACATTAGAAGTCTTCAATATGAAACACATCTCTAAGAACTGTCATTTCGAAAGGTTGCGTTCATTACAAAGGATCTTGGTTTCATCAAAGTCCACCTTATGTTTTGTATCTATTGCATGTTGGGCTAAGGCACATGTTGGTTTCTTCAAAGTGATATCACTACGGTGTGAAATTAAACGTGATTTTAAAGCTCGCTTTGTCTGCCCTACATAACATGCGTCACATTCAGCACAAGGTATGTGATAGACCACATTAACTTGTTCCAAATGAGACAAGGGTGTTTTAGTCTTAGAGAACAAATTTCTGACTGATCTTGCATTCTTAATTGCAATCTTAACAGGAATATTATTATTTTTATATAGTTTAACAAGTTTATCAGTAACCTGAGGAAAATAAGGAAGTGAAGAAAACTGGGAAACAGGAGTCCCAAGATTAGTAGTAGGCAGAATTGTGATGTTAACAGTATTATTCGATATTGATCTAAGTTGGTCACCATTGGGTATGTCGTTCAGAGAAGAACCGTAACTTTGGGAAAAAAGAAATTTGTTGATAAGAGAGGAAGGGTAGGAGTTATCTACCAAAATACTTCTGAGTAACAGAAGGGATTCCCTTCGATTAACAGGATGTGTCAACCTATGTAGCCTACAGCTTAAAGCTTTAATAAGGTTTATTTTATATTTAAAAGGATGACAATAATGGTAGTTGAGAAACCTATTGGAGGCCATTGGTTTCCTATACCAACTTGTAATAAGTGTGTTATCTCCACTTCTAGTGACACGCATGTCTAAAAACGGGATACTATGGTTAATGGGGTCCTCGAGTTCACATGTGAACTGCAAATGAGGATCAAACCCATTGAAGATGGACAAGGTGGCCTGAGTCTTGTATGGTGGTAAGGCTAGTAATAGGTTGTCCACATACCGCTTAATAAAAGGAACTTGAAAATCTAAACAACCCAGACGGTCAGAGACTATGAGAACTCTGAGAAACCTCGTAGCTCTCAGTGCCAAATACCATCTTCATTGGTACCCCACTAAGGCCTGCTTTTCCTTTTAAAAATCCCCAAAAACTACTGGGATCATTTGTTAGGTTCTTTTCTATATTTTGTTTATATAATTTGTAATCATTTTTTGTTTGAAATTTTATATTTTTTCTGAGTGTTAAATACATACTCAACTTTTCTGCATTTGCCTTACCTTTTTTAACTAAACAATGCAGAATATTGATAAAAAAGTATCAAACAATATGATGAACTTCAATAAATGAGAGATCAAAATGGTCACTGAAATGGTGACTGGACATTGTCATTTATGAAACCACCCATACTGATCTAGGTAAGGTGAATTAACCATGATGCAAAAGTGTGAAATGGAAGAAGGAAGTGACATACAATGTGCGGAACCAGAAAAAACCTAAAACTAGCAATAAGAAAACTGTTGGCCTTCGTTGAGGACACAGGACTTATTATAGTTTAAGAAAAAGAACAAGGTATGGTACAAAGGTCTTACAATGAAGTGCCAGAGATTGCCTGAGATTGTCTTGCCTGATTTAAAAAGAAGAAAAATGCAATTCCTCAATAATACTAAGCTTTTTTCAATAACCTTGCATCAAAAAGCACACACAATGATAACATGGATTGTGAACGAAGCTTAAATAAATTTTAGTTCATTTATGTAATCTGTTATACTTATTATTCATGTTCAACTATAGTGATTTCCTTACTATATACAAAGAATTAAATCAAAACATCTGTATTATCTCACCATATTACAAGATTCATAAAGCAACAACACAAAATAATACTCAGAAGTAAGAGCAGCAACTAAGTATAAGTGTGTTAATTTCATAAGAAAACAACTAGATAATAAATTAAAACAGCTTTCTATTTCAAACAAAAATAGGTATGTATTTTAATGCATAAATCTATTATGTATAATATTACCATGGTATGGTAAAGAAAGAACATTTTGATAATGTAAATCTGATTCTTAACACACTTGTGAAATCTTTGATTGCGAAAAAATTACATAAGTCCAGAAAGTAGATTTGGACACTTTAAAAAAATAGTTCTAGTATTGCAAAGACTGCCCTAGTGTGAAATCCCCAAGGAAAAAGAGGTAGCCCAGCAGTGGCGTACTGGCCATATAAATGAATCGGTGCAATCACTGAGAGACTGCGGCCTCTTAAGGCAGGTCAAATAGGTTTTTTTTCACAAAAAATTTTAGATGCAACAAAAAAAATATATTTTTTTAATTATTACTCGAATGTTAATTTTACTAATAATATTAATAAAACATTAAAACAAATTAATTTTTTTTAATTGTAAAATACAGTTTAAGTCAATGAATAAGACTATTTACATAAATAGATTGCTACAGATAATATTTACTTTCATACATACAAGTATACAGTAGGAAAAATGAAAGAATACCCATGAACGAACATATAAAACACGCTGTATTTTCCTGTCACCGTGTCACACAAAAAATTGGCCAGCGCAAGTACATGTAATAATTATTGTTACATGTACTTGCACTGGACAATTTTCTTTGTGACACAGTGACAGGAAAATACAGCGTGTTTTATATGTTCGTTCATGGGTATTCTTTCATTTTTCCGACTGTATCTATTTATGGTTTTCCAATTTCCTTTAAACATCTAATATGTACTCTGCAGAATATAAAAATTTCTTGCAGATTTTTGACAGAATTATTGGAAGTATCGAAAATCGATTTGATCAAGATAAATCGTTTTATGGTGATATAAGCTCTCTACATCCTAGAAATTGTGATACAATAAAAAATGGTATACCTTTAACGGCATTTAAATCATTTACTGAAAAATTAAGAAATTTTTATCCTACCATATCTGCGACTGCAATTAGAGAAGAACTCTTGGATTTTTCTGAGAAATTGATTGTAATAAAAATAGGATTTTGCAAAATACTGAAATTATAGAAGAATGAGTTAATGATGAATACGTTCAGTCTACAGAAAATATGAAGGATGATATTATTAATCTAAGTGATAATGAACATGAAGTAACAAATGACAATGTTGTTGATATCGTGAAAACTTCACCTCCATGTGGTACTAAAAAGTGTAAAGATTGTATAGCTTGCTGTTACGCTGTTTTGCATAAGTACAACTTATATCAGTGTACTTATCCAAAGTTAAATATTGTATAAGCATTTATTAACTCTTTCAGTGATACAAGTATCTTGCGAAAGAAGCTTTTCAACATTGAAATACATAAAAAAATCGGTTAAGAAGTACTTTAACACAAGATCACTTGGAAGCATTTATGCTAATAGCTATAGAAAAAGAAGCTTTGTATAAGCTTAAAAATGATGAAATAATCGATGAATTTGCTCAAAAATCTACTTTAATGCGGAAATTATTGATCGAGAGTTAATTAATTATTTTATAAAATAATTGCAAAAGAATGTTTAGATTTTATTTGGAAGATTGCTTATTCTTAAATGAAAAATATAGCAAATTAAAAAAAATAATTGAATTCAAAGTTTTATGTTTGATTTAAAAATAATTAATATTTTTGTTTTTTTGATTTTATAAATAACTAATAAAACATTCTGATAATTGAAGGTAAAATGAGGATGGGATTTTTATATAAAAAATCCGCTTTTCTATAAAATCACCTGGCCGCTTGAAAAGTTCCAGCACACCACTGTAGCCCAGCACAAACTTAAGGAAAGAAAGAAGATCCACCATGGACAAGATAAGAGGTCAAGGAAAGTCTTAAAATGAGGTGAAGGTCTTAGCACAAAATAGAAACTGTTGGTGCGTTTTCACTTAAGCTCTATGCTTCACTTGAGGGTTAAAGAACCTTAACCTTATATACATATAAATAGGTATTTAAGTAATAAAGGTTAAATGACTTACCTAGGATTAATAACAGCCATAACAAATGGGCAATTAGGAAAATGTCTCTGGTGTTCAGTATCTGGATCATCACCAACCTCCCAAGCTCTCACAACGCCTTTACAGAAGGCACACTGTGTATTATCACCCTCTTTAAGGTAGTAAAAGCCAGCTTGAACCAAACTATCTGGTGTAACAATATCAGCAGCAGGCCAATTTTCAAAAGAGGCCAGTCTAGTCTCAGACGATCTGTACATGTTTATCGAAGTGGAAGGTACACGAGAGGATGTTATAGGAACGTTTCCTGAGGTAGAGGGATTCAGTACGAAGGGACAATCTCGGTTTAAAGCTATGTGTCTAGTCATGACTTGATCGCCATAATTCCATTCTGATATCTTTGCATGGCAAGCAAAACACTCCACTTCTAAGCCTTGTTTTGTGGCAAAGAAGCCGGCCTTTGCTATTCTTTGGGGACTTACTTGTGCGTCACTGGGCCATTCACTAAACGTTTGAAGACGATTTATTTCTTGGTGCATTTTGAAGGACTGGTTCTAATCATGCTAAATAACTATGTAACTTAATGAACAACATTTTAGGAGCTTCTTCTGTTATAATCATTCCGAAGAGAAAACAGACAACCGAACCATTTGATCTTTTTGGGAAATACTTAATTTGATTAGTTTTTTACTCTTATCCCGCACCACACAGCTGATGACAGATAAGGGAATGATCGCTTGATCGCACTGACAGGTATATAGGGCTTTTCATTCACAGTCATTTGTTTCGAGCTTCTGTCATGTGTCACATAATATTAATATATCTACGTCATACGTTATTGGTATATTACAATGATACAAACCAAAGACGTATGACGTAGATATATTAATATTATGTGACACATGACAGAAGCTCGAAACAAATGACAATCGATGAAAAGCCCTATTGACCATCTATTGACAAATAAAAAAAATTGACAGATGACGCAATCATTCGCAACAAAATTTTCTTTTCATCGAAAAAACATCACTGAGTAATTAAAATTACAATGGGCATCTGAATTACAATTATTATTATGTACTTTAATTAAAGATCATTATATTTTTTTTCGAATTGCCTCTTCTGTTTAAAAACATAGAACAGTTAAGTTTAAAACATAGAACATAGAGCTGAGTGACTTCAGAGCGGGAAATTTTAAATCCAAAATGTTTATTTGAATTTGAAAAAAATCTCACTGTATTAATCACATTTTTCTTTAGAATAATGTCTAATGCAAGTAAATACGAAACTTTATACAATATTTAACAATATACACTAGTTAATAGTTTGCAAATATTTCTGTTTACTCACTACACCGAACACTAACCTCAATTTTTCAAATGCGCTATTTTAGTTTTATTTTAAATTTATTTTAGCGTTAGTTTAAACATTTTATTGTAAAATAAGTGTTGCAGTTATTTAAAATCGTATGTTTATAATTTTTTCATATTAGTTGAACAATTGTAGGGTCAAAGTTTAATCCAAAGTGGTGGGGAAGGAGAATACTTTATCACTTATTTGTTCTGGAAATATTTTGAGAATTGTCGTTCACTTATTTTAGAAGATAGGCTTAAAAATGATCATGTCAAAGCCAACTAAGGTAAAAATTTCGTTCATTAAATTACAATGAAAACCTCCAATCTCTTGTTTTTCTTGTAGGTTATTCAAATGAGCAGAAGATTCTACAGCTCTGGCTCTAAAAACGATATTGTTATTATTTCTGCAGTTCGAACTCCAATGGGTACGTTTCTGGGACCCTTAGCACCTTTATCAGCTCCCAGATTGGGAGCAGTTGCCATACAAGCAGCTGTTGAACGAGCTGGAATTCCCAAAGAAGAAGTCAAAGAAGTCTTCATGGGCCATGTTTGTCAAGGAGGCGCTGGACAGGCCCCAGCCAGACAGGCTACAGTTTTTGCAGGTATGTTCTTCTTCTTAAATAAGGCGAGACATGTTAGTATATCGATGGCTTAGTGTGAAAACCTTGTATCTCATTAAATTACAATTTTACAGGAGAGCAAAAGACTGATTTTCTGCATAATATAATCTAAAAAAAAAACTACTGTTCCTGTTACGCATTTTAATTTGAGCTCATTGAGACAAATATCTGATCTTGGCCCAGAGCTGAAAGTGTTAAATGTTGCTATTAAATTGAAAATACAAATATTAACTATGAAAAACACGTAAATATCCTTGCAGTATATAGAGCCTTTGTCCAAGTAACTATGATAACCTCGTATATCTTGATATACGTGTTTTTCATGTAAAATGAGGTTGTGTTTATGATTATTTACGAGGTTTTCATTTTTCATAGCTTATTGCACACCTCCAAATACTAGGCTGATACAGATCTTTTGATTTAAGGTTCACAAAATGTTTCTATATGCCGGACTACCTTTTGTTGTTCACAAAAAAACATTTCTCCAAGTCAAATTTCTTAAACAAACACTCCAAATTAAGTACCTACCAAATTCTTAGTTATAAATATACGTGGTATTCACACTAAATCAAGAGAGCATTTGATATACGTGGTTTCTTTTTCGGCTGTAGAAAATAGTCTGGTGTATTTGGATTTTTTTCTAACAGTTGTAAATCCTGAGATACAAGGTTTTCAAACTAAAACCACCAAAATGTCATTTTCGAAAAAAAAAAAAATGAGATACGAGATTTTCACACTAAGCCATCGATATGGCACTTGGTCGTAACTCATTTGTACCATACCTTGTTTTTTCCTTAAACTCTAATAAGTTCTGTGGCCACAACGAAGGTCAACAATTTTCTTATAGGTAGTTTTAGGATCTCTTCTGGTTCAAACCATAGTTGACCAGTGAGTTCCTGCCAGAGGCGTGCGGTCCATGGAAGCGGGGGAAGCACCGCTTCCCTATACCTACTTTGATAAAAGAAAATATATCTATTATTAATTAATACCTATTTAATAACAACATTTTTTCCCTAATCCAAGTAATCTACATATTACCTACGCATACGCATTGAAAAATATTAAAAATTAATTGCGTACGAACGAAATCAATATGCACACAATTCAACTACATATTCGGTCCACTCCTGACAGAAGCGCATCTCAAAATCGCCGCTTGTCAAGCAGTTGTCCGGTGTAAAAATTGGTCAGGATTCAATGACCACAACCCATTAGTCGCGCGAATTTTGGTACTCTGGAAGCGCTCGTCCTAGCGCCTTCCGACTGTTACTGCTGCAGCGGTGGTTAGGTACATACGTACATGTACATTCGCTTAAAGAATATGTATTTCGATTTAAATTTTTTGTAGATATTGTTCCTTTTACTGATCTTTTATTTGACATTTTACAGATGAAGTCAAATGACATTGCATTTTGTATAAGACAAATTGATGACTTTATTAACCTTTAACTACCCGCGCATCAAGTTATAAGATAACTACATGCGTGGCGTACTTTGTATGCCACAAGAAAATACACTTAAAAACAGCGGATTTGTTTATTTTTTTTGAAAAAATACACTTAGTTGTTTGTTATAAACCTTATTCGGCATCAGTGAATACTTGCGAGTTCCTTTTCAGTAAGCCAATTGGGATTTATAACTGGAATCATGGAATAACTGGATTCCATGATAAATAAAATTACTAATAAAAAATTTTTTTAAATGTAATTTTTTACAGGAGAAAAGGTATTGTTTACAAAGAAAAATATATTTTTTGCCATAATGACTAAAAAACAATTAAAATATGTACTTATATTACAACTTATAGTAATATAATCCTGGGGTATATTGTCCACCACTGGAAACAACAAATAATAAAATGTAAATTACGATCTTTCCAGAACGCCGATTATAACGAAACTAAAACCAAATTGTAAAGCACATTCCAGTGATAGAAAAAATTAGAAAAATAAGCAAGGTCAAAAATTAAATTTTTAAATATATTTCCAGTAGAATTCTTATATCTGGCGTACAAAGTACGCCCGCGTGTGTAGTTAAAGGTTAATACGATAATTAAAAAACGAGAGCAGTTTAAAAATATTTGGGATAAAAATGAAAATATGGGGTTTGAACATGAAAGAAAAATAATGAAGATTGATAATGTCGGCAACAGAGAGACCTTTTGATAATATTCTATAACAAATGAATTCTAACTTTCAAAATTTTAACGATTTAAAATTTGTAGAATTATATATAATCTTAATTTTTCCAATTATAATTCATCAAAATTTCCCACAGAGGAATTTACTTCACTACGATTAAATAATGAAAATCTTTTGATATCCCAGCTTTGCATTCTCAGTTAAGTGTCGTTTATGAAACAACTGACATTAGTGATAAAGAAATACCCAGAAATCTGGGTAACTACTGGTTGAAACAAGTCACTGTGTGAAGTGGTCAAGTTGTGTGAAGTAGTAGGTACTAACTATCCCAGCCACAACTGCATCAGTTGAACGAAGTTTTTCATTATTAAAATGCATTAAAAGTTTCAAATTAAGAGTTTAAAAGAAATTCAACAAGCGAAATTTAGCCCTATTATCCATTGAAAAAGACTGCATTCAACAATTATCAGAAGTTGATAGGAGAATAGACCTCAAGTATAAATAAGTGTCATATTGTTGAAAGTTGTGTGTTGTGGAAAATGCCTCGGAATATATTTTTTTTTAAATAGAACTCTTCTTTAGGAAACAAAGCCCGGCGCTAGGACTCAAGGCACGAGCTAGCAATATAGATCAATGATAGGTCACTAGTCACTAGAAATAGCGGGAACAGAGTGCCTCACGCATTGATCGGGGTAGGATTTAGTGTGTAAGTCCTTGTACCCAGGACGTCTGACATAAGCACTTTGCTGATAGAGAGCCCCTATAGCGCATCAGAGTGTTATCAGGTGGGAAGTGGCTCGACCCTCGACCCTTAAGAAAATATTTGTATATCCTTATTGAATCGCTTCCCCTTCCGAAAAAGTCACCGCACGCCCCTGGTTCCTGCCTTACATCATGTAGAATTTGCAATGGCATGCCATAGTATGTGTATGGCAGTCTCTTGTTCCTTACACATTTTCTGCATCATGGTTCATTCACCTTACCAAGATTTTATAGGTGGTTTCTTAAACAACAATTTCCAGTCATCATTTCAGTGACAGTTTTGATCTCTCATTTATTAAGGTTCATCAAATTGTTCGAGAGTTTTTTATCAATATTCTTGATTATTTTATTAGTCTGGATTTGCCCTTGAGTGGCTCTCCAGTTCTCTTGATGATTTCTTATCAGCCATTCCTGACCTTGTTTTTCGTAGCATCATTAGTAATGCCACAGAAAGGTTCTGTCCTTCAAAAGTTTCTCTCGAGCCTTGTTTTGCCAACATAGCTGCTTGTTCATTCCCATGCACCCCTTCATGACCATATAATATCAAAGGAAATAGTCCATCATGATGACTGTGTAATACATAATTTGGTAAATATGTCTAAATTTTTGTGATTCATGAGGATATACCTCATAATATTTTACTATATCTGTCCTTTCTTATATACAGTACGTCTAATTTACTTACCGTTGCACGTCATTATCTACGTTAGAGATCTAAGTTGACATTGTTGCCCAATTATAAAAAATTCTTGAATTCATTTTAAATCAAATACATCACATAATTTTTGCGGAAGTGGATTATACAGCAAAACAAATTAATATTCAATGTAAATAAATAAAAACTTTAGAAATAGAAAACAACAATTAAGTTATAATCTTACATTAAAGTACATAATAAAAACAGTAAATATAATGAAACAAATACTTATAGTAAAGAATATAAACAAATATGAAGTGTCATTACCGCAACTGTCAAATAAATGTTACCAATTTATGCCAAAATATCACCTTCGTTCGATTATAGTTACAGTGTATTCCGAACAAATGTGCTTCATAAAAACGCCTTATAATCCATTTATACAAATTAAATGAAACATATTATTGTGTGTTTCTTTAAGTTAACATTAATAGAAATCTTTAAATATTATTTCTACGCGTATATAATAAAATATGTCTAGTGGCTGTAATGCCAGTGTACTCGGCAAAGTGATTCTAAAAAAGAACACACCTGCCGCCTAAATATTTCGTGTTGGTATCATGTGACGTCACGGGCTATGACGCGGATGACGTGCAACGGTAAGTAAATTAGATGGAGTATATATATATATATATATATATATATATATATATATATATATATATATTGTTATATTTCTATTTGATATGAAAATTAAATTTTGATAATTATAAACAAAATTCAATTTAATATAAAATATTTTCAATTTTCTCAACCACGGGCATATAAATTTAGAACAACCTGTATACAACAAATTGTTATATTTAATTTTAAGAAGTGATTAAACGGAACACGGGACAATGCGCTTAGAAAAAAAAAACAAAGTGAAATCGATAATAGGTCATTATCGTTGTTCGCGGAAGGTTCGATCATTAGCCGATGCTAAATAAGACTTAGTGGAAATAGAGAATAGGTCATTAAAATTTTGTAATTAGTAGAAAGTAATTTTAGAATGGGAATTAACTATTTTTCTTTTGAAATCCATTAAGCATATTTAGAAAGATTAAAAATTGGTTTTGAGGAATACTGCGAATGAGAGTTGGTGGTCGAAGTTTGATTTGTGAATCTGGAAGGGATATTTAGAAAGTAGGGGAATGAATGACAAATAGAGATCAGAATGTTTTGAGCTGTCGAGAAGTGAAGTCGAGTAGTAGACGGTAGTGTACGGAGAGTGAGAAAGCCGGTATAGTTCCGTGAGTGTGGAGTATCTATCGTGGAACGAGAAGTAGGCCAGGTCGAGAGTAAAAGAACCTCCTTGAGCCAAGAGTGTCCCGGTAGCTGATAGCAGTTTCGAGAAAGGTAGAACACAGCATCACGACAGACGCAGGAACGAGAGCTATTCGAGCTAGTTTTTCAAAGGAGAACATTACTGGAAGCCAGGACGAGGTTTGATCGCAGCCAAGGATAGCAGGAAACGGGTCTTGTGTGAGGACATTTTCAGTTCACCAGGAAAAGGTCAGTCTCATTTGTTTGGACATGAATGTATGGGTTTTTCGTATTAAATTCCACATAAAAAATTGAATAACATAATCAATAATATCAGAAAAGCTTCATCAAACTTAAATAGAGTTGTTCCTAATAACTCCTAATAGTTAAATGTTAATAAAAACTTTCAATTGAAAACCAAAAGGAAATAAGATTCCCATTTGTAAATGTTATGTTTAAGAATAATAAGAAATAGCAAATATTAAGCATTGATTGCCTTTTAAATAAAATAAAAAATATTTTGATTATAATTGTAACCCATATGTGTATTTTTTTTACTCTTTTCTTTTCTATCCCGATTAGGAACCATTAAGAAATATTTAGAAGCCACGGAAGTAAGTAATTAATTTATAATTCGCCCTGAGATTGAAAACATATTGATATGTGATCTGGTTAATTAATTGGATTAGTATTAATACATTGATTAAATTAAGTAACATAAAAGAATATTATCTCATATCAATAATCAAGATCACATCAACTGTCGTCCAACGTGGAAAGCATTGTAAAGTATTTCTAGTGGCAAATTTGAAGGATAGAAAGAGTAAAGCCGGTATTTGAAAATTTATATGCCTGTGGTAAAAAGTGAGATACTTACATTTGATAACATAAAATTTTAGATCTCTTTAGGTACAAATTTTACATAACTGATTTAATATTTTATTTTTACGATATTTACATTTGATATATTTATTGACAATTTATAATATTTGGGTGAGAAAAAGTCGTCTTGGTAACATACTAGTAAAATTTCATATTTGGCGGGGACAGTACTTCTTGAAAACAAATGTCTGTGACAAGAAGCCAAAGCAAAGACAACAAAAAACAAAAAGAACATTCAAATCAAGAGAATAATTCAGACCAAGAAGATATTTTAGACAAGACAATCATGGCATCAGAACAGCAAGAATTATCAGGAATAGATAAATTATTACAAATGATGCAACTCCAGTCACAAAGAATGGAACAGAAAATGGATGAAACACAACAAAAACTGGATGACAATCAAAGAGAAACAAAACAAACAATGGAGAAAAATCAGGAAGAAACATCAAAGAAAATGGATAAAGTGGATCAAAAAATGGAGGAAACACAACGAAAAATGGATGAAACACAACAAAAATTGGATCAAAAAATGGATGAAACAAAAAGAATAATGCAAGAAAATCAGAAGGAAACAAAACAAGCCATAGAAGAGAACAACAAGAAAATGGAGGAACGCATAGAAAAGTATTGTAACGTGACTAGTGTAATTACTTCTAATTACAATAAAACTAGCGGTTCGTAATTTATATACGACTTTATTTATATAAGTTACAGACGAATTTATCTTATACACTTTAGCTTAAGACTAAACTCTATTCACAAAAATTATGCCTTATATATCCTAGTCGTTATTCTCGATTATTCCGGGCTAAGCCAGCTCTCCGACTATCGTGTGACCTTCCAACAACCGCGCATCGGTTCCACGTATAGCGTGCTTCGATCTAGACTTTTCTCGGCTTACGCCTTGCGGCTGGTGACTCATTGTTTTGCTACATTGCTCCCCTCTTAAGATCTGAGCGTCCCGATCAGCAACTCTAGATGAAGGCCCAGGATGGCGGAATCTACACGACTCTCCAGCTTTGCATACACCCTTCAAGAAGAAATAGCAGTCTACTGTCTTTGAAGGGTATGACATCTTCGGGTTCATGCAACACACAGTAATTCGTACGCCAGTTTCTCTGAAGATCACTTCAAGCATGCTTCTCACAATCTTCCAATCCAGATTTTCTACTGCATGGCCTATTTTTGGTATAGCCAAATCTTTGATGTCATAATTACACACGATTTTCTTCAAATTAGTTAGAGCACGCCATATGTTCTCGTAACTTGGCGTGTCCGTATAAGACTTCCTGGTCACTATATACAGCAAAGATCGAGGACCATCTTCCAATCGCAATACTCTTCCAATTTTAGGTTGTTGATTCCTTAACTCGTCCAGGCGGCCGAACTTTCTATTGAATACTGACGAGATTCCTTTAGTCATCTCGAGGTCTTGGGCAACACAGTGGGCTAGAGAGACGTTTTCTGGAACACCAAACAGATCTTGCTGAACTTCTGTGGTCACGCCGAATCTAGCACTCTTTCTTTCTGCGTAATTTGACATAAATTCCTTAAAACTTGGCTGTGGTGCATCTTTCATCTCCTGTTGGAGGACTCGGGCTTCCTCTGTTTCATTTGAGCCAGCATATGGTGCAAGACGATTTATGTGAATAACTTTTGGTTTACCGTTTGGTAACTTCTTAATTCTGTATATTACGTCATTTATTTTCTTCTTAACTTCATACGGACCTTCCCATTGTCTTTGCAGTTTAGGACACAGGCCTCGACGACGTTGTGGATTATAAAGCCAGACAAGATCACCTACTTCGAAGCTTCCATTCTTGCAGCGAGAATCATATTGATCTTTCATTCTGTCACTGGCTATCTGGATGTGTTGTCGGGCATGTTCATGAATGTTGTTCATTCGTAACTTCAGGCGGTCTACGTATTCTTCGCCTGCAACATATTCCTCGGAAGGTCTGCAGCCAAACTCTAGGTCGCAGGGCAACCGAACTTCACGACCCAACATCAGGCAGGTTGGTGTTTGACCTGTAGTTTCATTCACGGCCGAGCGGTAGGCCATCAGGAATAAATGAATGTGTTGGTCCCAATCTCGCTGATGTTCAGATACAACTTTGGACAAGTGTTTACCCATCGTTCGGTTCATCCTCTCGACCATCCCATCTGATTGAGGATGCAGGGGTGTTGTTCTGGTCTTATTGACACCAATCAATTTACAAACGTTTTGGAAAAGAGCTGACTCAAAGTTTCGCCCTTGGTCGGAGTGGATCTCCAAGGGAACACCAAATCGGCTGAAGAATTCTTTAACAAGTACCTCTGCAACGGTAGCAGCTTCTTGATTTGGTAATGCATAGGCCTCGGTCCATTTCGTAAAATAATCCATGGCTACCAGGATGTATTTATTTCCAGCATCAGTTTCTGGAAATGGACCTGCAATGTCGATTGCTACTCTTTCCATAGGACTGCCAACATTGTACTGTCTCATGGGTGCTCTCTTTTTACCAACTGGACCATTACCGGATGCACACAGTTCACATTTCTGGCACCATCTTCTTACATCATCTTTACAGTTCACCCAATAGAACCGTTCTCGAACCTTTTGCAGAGTCTTCGTAATACCAAAGTGTCCACCTGATGTACCGTCATGCAACTGACGCAATACTTCTGACACTTTACTTTTAGGTACAATCAACTGAAGCTTAGATTCTGTACCATCATCGTTCTCAAAGGTTCTGTACAGAAGATCATCTTTTAGTATCAGGCAATTCCATTGGCTCCAGTAGGCCTTGACTTCCGGACTACATGCACTAATGTTTTGCCAACTAGGTCTCTCACCTCGACGCATCCAATCCAATACTCTTTTTATACATGGATCGTCTTCTTGGGCTTCTTGTAACTGTTGTGGCTGCCATTGCTCATTAACGACGGTAGTTCGTCTCACAGGACAAAGCTGTTCATCTACTTTAAGCCGGTGATTACAACTTTCACTGCATGGCCGTATCGAGGAAGCATCTGTATTTGAACCAACTCTTCCAGCCCTCTTCATGCGTCTCTTCGGCATCGTGTCACGAATTACCCTCCGTACCATTTCCACCAAACGTTCATCTTTTCTCTTATCGCCTTTTTCCACGGTTATTACTCGATTGTTTCGTGAAGCTTGGCTAGCTGCTTCGTGTTCCAAGGCAATAGCAAGTGCTTCATCTAAAACTTTCGGCCTTGCTAGTCGTAAAGCTTTCTGTAGTTCATTATCTTTCAGCCCATTGACGAAGGTATCTACTGCAATTTCTTCTAAAACGCTGTCTGGCACCTCTGGATAAGCCAACCGCACCACACGAGCCACATCCGCTTCAAATTCTTGCAGATTCTCGCTTGCTCGTTGACTTCTACTTCGCAGTTGTGCTTTGTATACTTGTTGTAGATGGGCATCTCCATAGCGTTTTTCTAGACGAGTGAACAAGGTCTGGTAACAATTTTCTTGACCCTTAGGAATTGATCTTAATATATCTGCAGCATCACCTCGCAAAGCAGCAGTCAAGGAAACAGCCTTTTCCTGTTCGGTCCAATGATTGGCGGTCGCAATAGCTTCAAATTGTCTAAGATATATGGACCAAGAGGACTTTCCATCGAATGGTGGTAATTTGAATCTCATATTATGCGACGTTTCGTCTCTCGGTAGTTCATCTTTCACTACCGGATCTAACGCTGCTGCATTAACTGATGGTTGTACTTTTGTATCAGTTATCATGCTCTCTAGTTGTTTGATCTTTTCTTCTACGGTCTCTACACTTTTCTGCATCTTATCGAATGTTCTAGAAACTTCTTCAAATTTCTCGTCATTCTGTCTACAAACGTCTTTAATTACTTGAGAAACACTTTCAAATTTCTCGTCGCTTTTTCTAGAAGTTTCATCGATCTTTTGAGAAACACTTTCAAATTTCTCGTTGTTCTGTCTACTAACTTCTTCAAGTTTCTCGTCGCTTCTTCTAGAAGTTTCATCGATCTTTTGAGAAACACTTTCAAATTTCTCGTTGTTCTGTCTACTAACTTCTTCAAGTTTCTCGTCGCTTCTTCTAGAAGTTTCATCGATCTTTTGAGAAACACTTTCAAATTTCTCGTTGTTCTGTCTACTAACTTCTTCAAGTTTCTCGTCGCTTCTTCTAGAAGTTTCATCGATCGTTTCAGAAACAGTTTTTAATTTCGATAAGATTACTTGTTCTGCTGACTGGAAGTGGAACGTCTTTGGGTCTTCTCCGTTCTTCGTGAGGACATCCTCGAGTCGTGCTTGTAGGACTATCTTGAGCCCACTGCTGTCCAGATCCCGTTCCTCTAGCTGTTCACGGAGCTGTTTTACTGTAAGTTCTTGTAGCAACATCTTTGGTCGGCACACACGTACTTTCCAAAATGTCTTTTAACAGTCTTTCCGAATACCGAACAATCAACGCACTTTAACTATTCCCGACGAATAAAGTCCAAAAGTCTTTTAAAGTCTTTCCGAATACCGAACAATTAACGCACTCCGGTTATTCCCGACGAATAAAGTTCAAAAGTCTTTTAAAGTCTCTCTGTAATTCACTTATTTATATCGCACTAAGTTAACCGAACACCGACACCAACTGTAACGTGACTAGTGTAATTACTTCTAATTACAATAAAACTAGCGGTTCGTAATTTATATACGACTTTATTTATATAAGTTACAGACGAATTTATCTTATACACTTTAGCTTAAGACTAAACTCTATTCACAAAAATTATGCCTTATATATCCTAGTCGTTATTCTCGATTATTCCGGGCTAAGCCAGCTCTCCGACTATCGTGTGACCTTCCAACAACCGCGCATCGGTTCCACGTATAGCGTGCTTCGATCTAGACTTTTCTCGGCTTACGCCTTGCGGCTGGTGACTCATTGTTTTGCTACAGTATGAAATGAAAATTCAAGATAAAATAAAGGAGTTAACGAATGGCCAGAAAAAGGAACTAGAAAATTTGGAAAATAAGTTGGAAAATGCTATTCAAGTAGACAGAGAAGAAGTGGAAAAAAGAATCACAGAAATAGAAAAACAAGTCACCGAAAACCGGACGCAACAAAATGTCGGAGAAAGAAGAGAAATGGTTATACATAGCACAGATGACGTGAAGATAAGGTTTGGCGGGGATGTAAGAAGATTACACCCAGTGCCGTTCATAAATAGCCTGAAAAAGAAAATACAACACATCGGAAATTTCGATACAGCAAAAGAAACTATCAGAAACCATCTCAAATATGAAGCAAGCCTATGGTTCGATAGTAAAGAAGAAGAATTCGGCAATTGGCAACAATTTGAACAAAAATTTTTGAATTATTTCTGGGGAAAGGTCCAACAATTGGAAATTAACAAGGAATTGCAAAATGGGAAATACAATGATAGGATGGGTGTATCAGAAAGGACATATGCTTTGCAAATTTACAATAATGCAAAACATTTACAATATAATTACTCATCGGAACAATTAGTCGAACTGATTGCAAGACATTTCGAGGAAACGCTGGAAGACCATATCACATTGCAAAATTACAAAGACATAGATAGTTTATGCCAATTCCTACAAATAAGAGAATCACGTCTAAGAGAAAGAAAATCAAGAAGGTCGCGAGAAGATTACAGGCCCCGAGAAACACAAGATTACAGAGATAGAAATCAAAATAGGAGGGACTATACAAGACGAGATTTTAATCACAGAAGGGAAAACGAAAATAGAGACAACGGAAGAGGAAATTATGAACAAAGAAATAGGCAATGGAATGAGGACAGAAATCGAGAATACCAGAATAGAAACACCACACGCTCAAATCAAGAAAACAGAAATAATGGTAGACAAAATGAACAGGTATATCGAGAAAACCGAAACAGATCCGACAGACAAAGAGAAAATAGAAGAGAAGTAAATAATACCCAGACAGATGAATATGACGGAGAGAGACATTATGACGAAAATATAAACAACGATGAGCAACCGGCGTCTTTTCACGACGGCGCTCACTAAAAACCAAAAAGCAAACAGGAATCTTTTGTCACCCCAAGGAGTTTATTAAATTGGCAGGAAACAACGAAAAGAAAAATGGAATTAATTTAAAATTTGTGGATGGATTTATCAACGAGAAACCAATTAAAATTATGATAGACACTGGATCTGAAATAACATTGGTCAACAGAAAACTAATAGAAGAAGTTAACTTAACAAATTTAATTTATAAAATACCTAGGGTAAATTTAGTGGGCGCAAACAAACGGACATTGGCAACTATAAATGAAGGCATACGAGTAATGGTACGACTGGGCAAGAATATGTATGCACTACAATGTGTAATAATGCCAAACATGTCACATGACATGATAGTAGGAGTGGACGAATTGGCAGAAAAACATGTAGTGATAGATTTTAAAAATAATACGATGAATATAACAGAAGAAAAAGAAGAAAAACAGGACAAGGAACAGGAGAAACAAAATACGGACGAATCAGGTAAAGAACAAACAGTGGAAATGAATTTGGCAACGAAGCAAGGACAAAGAAGAAAAGGGAGAAAAAGTCAGAAAAAGACAAAAGAAAATGAAACCTGTGGCTCCTCAAAAGAAGAGTTGAGCCCAGAAGAAGAAAAATTGAGAGTATCAAAAGCAAAAGAAAACTGGGATTCCTCAAAAGAAGAGATGACCTCAGGAGAAGAAGAAATAAAGCTAACAAATGAAAGCGAAAAAGATATGATCGAAACAGTGGCATTTGAAGAGGAGGCATATGAAAACGAGGATGCAGAATACACGGTAAAAGTATGTGAAAAATCTGAGGAAAAAGACAGAAGATTGATATGGGAAAAAGGGAAAAACAACATAATAGCCGACACTCTAACACAGGATGAGGACACTGAAAATAAGGAAACAATTACTCTACAGGTGGGACTAATTAGAGTAATACAAGAAGAAGGGGTATAAGACGTAGATTAAAGTAAGGAAATATACAGGGAGTTGATTTTGCCTCGAGAAAATTTATTTAAAAAAAGCAGATAAATTTTATCGAATACAAGGCGGGGATTTGTTATATTTCTATTTGATATGAAAATTAAATTTTGATAATTATAAACAAAATTCAATTTAATATAAAATATTTTCAATTTTCTCAACCACGGGCATATAAATTTAGAACAACCTGTATACAACAAATTGTTATATTTAATTTTAAGAAGTGATTAAACGGAACACGGGACAATGCGCTTAGAAAAAAAAAAACAAAGTGAAATCGATAATAGGTCATTATCGTTGTTCGCGGAAGGTTCGATCATTAGCCGATGCTAAATAAGACTTAGTGGAAATAGAGAATAGGTCATTAAAATTTTGTAATTAGTAGAAAGTAATTTTAGAATGGGAATTAACTATTTTTCTTTTGAAATCCATTAAGCATATTTAGAAAGATTAAAAATTGGTTTTGAGGAATACTGCGAATGAGAGTTGGTGGTCGAAGTTTGATTTGTGAATCTGGAAGGGATATTTAGAAAGTAGGGGAATGAATGACAAATAGAGATCAGAATGTTTTGAGCTGTCGAGAAGTGAAGTCGAGTAGTAGACGGTAGTGTACGGAGAGTGAGAAAGCCGGTATAGTTCCGTGAGTGTGGAGTATCTATCGTGGAACGAGAAGTAGGCCAGGTCGAGAGTAAAAGAACCTCCTTGAGCCAAGAGTGTCCCGGTAGCTGATAGCAGTTTCGAGAAAGGTAGAACACAGCATCACGACAGACGCAGGAACGAGAGCTATTCGAGCTAGTTTTTCAAAGGAGAACATTACTGGAAGCCAGGACGAGGTTTGATCGCAGCCAAGGATAGCAGGAAACGGGTCTTGTGTGAGGACATTTTCAGTTCACCAGGAAAAGGTCAGTCTCATTTGTTTGGACATGAATGTATGGGTTTTTCGTATTAAATTCCACATAAAAAATTGAATAACATAATCAATAATATCAGAAAAGCTTCATCAAACTTAAATAGAGTTGTTCCTAATAACTCCTAATAGTTAAATGTTAATAAAAACTTTCAATTGAAAACCAAAAGGAAATAAGATTCCCATTTGTAAATGTTATGTTTAAGAATAATAAGAAATAGCAAATATTAAGCATTGATTGCCTTTTAAATAAAATAAAAAATATTTTGATTATAATTGTAACCCATATGTGTATTTTTTTTACTCTTTTCTTTTCTATCCCGATTAGGAACCATTAAGAAATATTTAGAAGCCACGGAAGTAAGTAATTAATTTATAATTCGCCCTGAGATTGAAAACATATTGATATGTGATCTGGTTAATTAATTGGATTAGTATTAATACATTGATTAAATTAAGTAACATAAAAGAATATTATCTCATATCAATAATCAAGATCACATCAATATATATATGAACGTTTTTGCATTACCCTATCTTAGATGAGCTACAAATCCATAGACTCGTCTGAAGATTAATATCTGTGTTCCTCGTAGAACTATAGAAAGAAGGAACTATGAAAAGATCCAGTTGCACTGCATAGTGATTTAACAATCCTTATATTGTTCATTTGCTGGTCCAGAACAGTACCCCATAGAATGGGGATGCATACAGTATGTAAAACGTTTAGCTGGACATAGGGAATATACATTGAAATAATTGTGGCAACTGCGCTCTCTCGATCACAATATGGTTGTTAGCATTAAGGGGCATTAACCTCAAAATTGACAATTCATTTCGGCTGACAGAGATAAATGTCAAAACATGACAATGTAGTAACTAAATATTTTTGGCCTAAGGGAATGGGAAGACTGTCTGTTTAATTTTGAAATTACGTTTTAGACAGACTTGCTTCCAAACTCACTCCTTCTGTTCGTTCTAACAGCTCTATTGTACCAGAAACTCGTACTCAAACAAAAGTCAACTATCACAGGTTAGCACAGTTGCCACAATAGGGCTTTTCATTCAAAGTCATTTGTTTCAAGCTTCTGTTATATGTCGTATAATCCGTGTATATTAATATTATACACAGATTACACAACATATGACAGAAGCTCGAAACAAATGACAATCGATGAAAAGCCCTATTATCTAAATGTATATTCCCTGTCCAGCTAAACGACTTACGTACTGTATACCTACATCATTTAGCAATAATCCATTTCAAATAAAATGTTCTAGAATTTTAACAAGCCTAATTATAGGTACTATAAAAACAGTTAAAATATTCAACATAATTAAGTTTTTATAATTTTTATTTCTACATTATAATAGTTCTAATTATTTGCATTCTATTTATGGAATATAAGGTCATAAGTTGCTTCAATGTGTGTAATTAAAGGGGAAATGTCCAAAGACGAAGGTAACTTTGACAATGTTTTGAGTTTCGTCTAGGCCTAGAGGAAACTGATCTGGGAATTTTCTGATTTACAATTTCATCTAAAACACCACATCTATGTATAAATGTATAGTGTTTTAAGAAATCTGGTATGGCTGACAAATTTTTAAAAAATATTTGTAGTGGAGTCACTGAAGGTGGATATGAGCTATTACCTCCGATTTCGTTCAACCTTCATTGATTTGCATGAAAATTGGTGAGTGGTTAGAGGATATCTCAAGAAACAAAGGTGACACGGTGCCATCTTGCGCTTTTACCCTTGGGGTGGATGCCACCCCTTCTCGGGATGAAAATTATTTTATTATAAATAACCCCAAAATTAGATAGGGGGACAAATTCTAAGCAAAATTTGTTATATAAAGTTATTAAAATAAATCAAAACTTTTTGAGTTATTAAAGATCAAAAATTTTAATTTTTCGTAAGAAAAATGCATGTTCTTAACCGATTTTTCATAGATAACTCAAAAACTATAAGTTTTTACAAAAAAGTTATTATTACCAAAATTAAAGCTAATAAAAAACAAAATAAACTCCTTACTAAAAAAACCTTTTAATATTAACTACAAGTGAGTTATAGGTAATTGGAATGCATATTTTTTTCGGCGAGCACCCAAATCTAAGTATTCAAGCTTAAATTACGGGAAAATGATGCATTTTATAACGTAAACTTATTAAATATTTGTGAAAGTACTTAGAAATATCTATCAAATGAGATACCGAACAAGTTAATAGCGTTAAAATTTATGCTGAAAAATTTTTTCAAACTTGTACCTTTTAAAAATTTTTCCAAAAAATGTTATTGTTTTTTTTAAACTCCGTTAATTTTTAAGATATCAGGTTCACCTAAAAACCGTTTGAAAGGTACCAAAGGCTATTAAAACGCGTTGAATTTAATCTATTAAACTCCTTACTTTTTAAAAATCAAAGATTAAATGGCCACGGTTACATGGTTCTCGCAGCAAAATTTAAGCTTTAAACGTTTCTATCTCGGTTATTTTTCACCCTACAGAAATGGTAAAAAGGCATATTTGATATAGAAAAACTAAAATTTGGTTATTTACCATTTTTTACTTATAGTGAGTATTTTTATAGTTATTATCAGAAGAAAATGAAAATGACTATAGTTTTAAAAATTCTGATTTTTTTAAATTATATCTTTTTTTTCAAAAATATGCATTCTAAACCGGTGAAAATTGTTAAAATCATTACTTATGCTAGTACAAAAATTTTTTGTAAGGATTACTATAATTTTTTGTGGAAATGGCGTATGTTTTATTTTTCACTTTTTCCTAAAAAATTCGAAAGGGCTCTCTTAGTTTCATCATAACTTGCTTAATTTTGATGCTATTAACTTCTTCTGGAGCTCATTTGTTAGGTATTCTGAAGTACTTTGATAAGTGTTTAGCAGGTATATTTTATCAAATGCATCGTTTTCCCATTATTTAAGCTTGAATACTTAGATTTGAGTACTCATCGAAAAAAATATACATTTAATTACCCATAACTCACTTTGAATTAACATTAGTTTAGTACTTTGAGTGAATAGTGTATTCAATTTTTTATTGTCTTCAACTTTAGTAAGAACAACTTTTTTCTAAAAGCTAATAGTTTTTGAGTTATACGTGAAAAACAGCTTTAAAACACGCATATTTTTTACGCAAAAATAAAATTTTTGATCTTTAATAACTCAAAAAGTATTGATTTATGTTATTAACTTAATATAACAAATTTTGCTTAGAATTCGTCCCTCTATCGATTTATGGTATTATTTTTAATAAAATAATTTTCACCCCAGAAAAGGGGTGGCATCCACCCCCAGGGTAAAAGCGCAAGTTGGCATCATGTCACCTTTGTTCCTTGAGGTATCCTCTAACTGCTCACCAATTTTCATGAAAATCGATGGAGGTTCAACGAAATCGGAGGTGAAAACCTTCAGTGACTGCACTATTGGTTTTTTGTTTGTATGTATTTTCTGATGCACATATTTGACGTTTATGTTGTAAATAATTTTTAAGGATCTCATCTCAACTTAAGTGTAAAAGTAGTTTTGCTTGTTCTGACTAGATAGGTATATTGCCCACTGCAGCCATGTCATTTTTAGTCCACTGTAGCCAAAAATTAGAAACTATTGAAAAAATGCTTAGTTTCGGGTTTAATTTGCAATAACTTTTTTTGACCATTTTTAATTTAGAAAGTCTAATTCTCTTATGTTTGGGATAAAGGGCTTAAGTCAGAATTTCACAACAATAATGTTTGGATGCCTTCTGGACCAAAAAAAATCGGCTCTTTTTATTGGTACATACGGTTTAAGTTAAGTCTATAACTGTTGTTCTCGATTTTTTTGGTCCAAAACATCAAAATATTATTGTTGTTTGTTGAAAATTTTCATCTACAATGCGTATATTTTTCACACTATTGAAATAAATAAAATAAAAACAATTTTTTGCTCAAATGTTAACAAAAAACCATGACGAAGTAAAAATTTCGATACCCATGAAATGGTACGCCTTTTCTATCCACCTCCCCCAGATATTGAAGTTAAAAATATAATAATATGCATCAGAATCTGTAACCATTAAAAAAATATTACAAGAATGTCGTCTTCATTGAGTAACCTACAAGATAAATGCGTCAATAGTAGAAGTGGCAAAGATCAAGAAACTATATGGCATAGGTAACAGCTGGCATATACCTACCATAACCAAAAATAGTTATTTTGGTATGGCTTTTGGATAAATCAATTGAAAATGTACCAATACCTGTGTTGAGTTGATTACTAACAATAAGTACCAAATATTATCTCTTGCAATGACTTTTGCACTGAATGTTATAAATTTATAGTATTTTAAACATTTTAGGTCTTCCAAAGTCAACAATATGCACAACTGTCAACAAAGTATGCTCATCTGGCATGAAATCTGTAATGTTTGCAACCCAGAGCTTGCTACTCGGCGACCAAGACGTCATACTAGCTGGGGGAATGGAATCCATGTCGAATGTACCATACTATATGAGACGAGGCCAGACACCATATGGAGGAGTACATCTTGCTGATGGCGTTGTAGCTGATGGTTTATGGGATGTTTACAACAAATTCCATATGGGTAACTGCGCAGAAAACACAGCAAAGAAGCTGAACATCTCCAGGGCAGAACAGGATGAGTATGCTATCAACAGTTACAAGAAAAGTGCCGAAGCATACAAAAACAATGCTTTTGCTTCTGAATTAGTATCAGTTAATGTACCACAAAGGAAAGGACAACCAGATTTGGTGGTTTCAGTAGATGAAGAGTACAAAAGGGTTAACTTTGAAAAGTTTAACAAACTGCCAACGGTTTTCCAAAAGGAAAACGGCACAGTAACAGCTGGAAACGCTTCAACTTTAAACGACGGTGCAGCTGCTTTGATCTTAACCACTGCCGAAAATGCCAAGAGGTTAAACGCTAAACCTCTAGCTCGAGTTGTTGGTTACCAAGACGGTGAATGTGACCCAATCGATTTCCCAATAGCCCCTGCCGTAGCTATTCCAAAATTGCTCGAAAAAACCGGAGTCAGCAAAGACGAGGTTGCCATGTGGGAAATCAATGAAGCGTTCAGCGTTGTTGTCTTAGCTAACCAAAAAATCCTTGGGCTCAATCCAGACAAAGTTAACATCCACGGAGGTGCTGTCAGTTTGGGCCATCCCATCGGTATGTCTGGTGCCAGACTTATCACTCATCTCGTTCACTCTCTCAAGGCTGGAGAGAAAGGAGTCGGTGCTATCTGTAATGGGGGAGGAGGAGCTTCTTCCATGATGATCGAGAAATTGTAAGTGGATCTTGGATCTCAGAACTGAATCTTAGGTTTAAGTGCAAAAATCATATATTTTTTAAGAATTTTAGATGTGCATTTATGAACTGATATTATAATTTTATAAACTATTTTAAATCCTGAATATAGTATATCCCTTAATGCTCTTTTCAAGTACAGTATGCGGCAAAATAAACTGCTGAAATGAATATTGAAATAAACTGAAAAGTCTCAGATACAGAATCCACCATTATAATAAAAATTAAAATGGTAAATAATTATTTAAATCTGAAAACTTTTCTCGTTGGAAATTCTTTCTGGTATACAGGGTGATTGATTAGTGGGGTAAAGCTCAATAGATCCGCTATAGTAATAGATAGCAATAAAAGTTAATAACAAAAATTGTAGCCAACTTTAAGCTTCACATTACAAAATTAGTTAGAATGTTACAGGTTGTTCGATAACACAGTGGCAGACCAAATTTATGTTTTTTTAAATGGAACACCCTATATTTTATTTTATATTCGAAATCCTGTTAACTTCTCCATCACAAAAATATAAAGGTTTGTTATGTTATACAGGGTATTAAACAGGGTTAAAAATAAGCATAACAGCAATGGTTTGTTAATGCCATATTTTTTATTTATTGTTAAAAATTTCATGAATTATTGACATTGCTAATTTTCTTTATATCAAATACAGGGTGAGTCAAAACGCTAGTACATTATTTTCTCAGTAGGTAATGCTAAATGGAACATCCTGTATTTTATATCATGATTGAAAAGTAACATTACCGTACTTTAATTTTTATATAAAATTCCCTATGTCCAAATTTATTAGTTTTCGAGATATTTTCATTTTTCAGAGCAAATTATTTTAGGTGTCTAAATTTATCTAAATTTTAAGTAAGCCATGATTGAATTGACAATTGACGATTACTGATTATCAATCCGGTAATCAATGTAACAATGTAGCAAATAAATACATAAAAATAATTTATTAGTAATACATTTTACAAAAAAAACACAACCACAACATGCAACATTTTCGAAACAATTAAAAACTACTTTTTTATGTAAATGTAACAAATAAAGAAAGAAAATTATTAATAGATTTTATAAAAAAATACACAAACACAAAATACAACATTTTGTGAAAACAATTAAACACTACTTTTGTATGTAAATGTAACAAATAAAGAACGAAAAATAATGTATCAGTAATGCATTTTGCAAAAAAAATGTTTGAAAAAATTAGAAGCTACTTTTAATAAAATATTACCTAAATATTACATAAGGTGTTCAAAATTACCTCCTAACACATTTGTGCACGCCTAAAAACGATCATTAAATGAGCTACTTACTCTACGAAGCATTTGTAAATTAACACATCGAAATACACTTTGTATTCTATTTTTCATCTCATCCCTTGTTGTTGGAAGTATTTTATAAACTTCATTATTAACGTAACCCCAAAAAAATCAGTCCAGTTTATTAAATTCTGGTGATTTGGGTGGCCACGCTACTGGTCCATTGAAAAATGAAAATATCTCGAAAACTAATAAATTTAGACATAGGGAATGTTATCTAAAAATTAAAGTACGGTAACGGTACTTTTCAATAGGGATATAAAATACAGGGTCTTCCATTTAAAATTACTGAGAAAATAATGTACTTGCGTTTTGACTCACCCTGTATTTGATATAAAGAAAATTAGCAATATCAATCATTCTTGACACTACGTAAAAAATGGCATTAATAAACTATTGCTGTTTTGCTTATTTTTATTTATACAGGGAGTTGAACTTGTTACGATTTTCATATAAAATTCGTTATAACTTTGTAAATACCCCGTATAACATAACAAACCTTTATATGTTTGCGATGGAGAAGTTAACAGAATTTCGAATTTAAAATAAAATATAGGGTGTTCCATTTAAAAAAAACATAAGTTTGGTTTGCCCCTGTGTTATCGAACACCCTGTAACATTCTAACTAATTTTGTAATGTGAAGCTCGAAGGTGGCTAAAATTTTTGTTATTAACTTTTATTGCTATCTATTATTATAGCGGATCTATTGGGCTTTACTCCACTAATCAATCACCATGTATCCTTAATCTGTGACTTTTACCATTTAAAAGACAACAGACGAACGAATATAGAGAACGAAAAGGACTCTACTATACGCAGTCACATTTATTGAATATTGAAATGTTTATGATTATTTATATAGGGTGTCCCAAAAGTAGCGGAAAGGTCGAATATTTCTCGAAATGAACATCGTATCGAAAGACTGAAAAATACATGTTTAATAATTTTTTAAAATCTATCGAATGACACCAAGCACGACCCCCCCCTCCACGCCCTAGAGGTGGGGTGGGGGTAACTTTGAAATCTTTAATAGAAACCCCCAGGTTTTATTTCAGATTTTGATTTCTTACGTAAAAGTAAGGAACTTTTATTCGAGACATTTTTTGAACTGTACATACAGTTGAGTCCGCGAGTCTTTACCCGTGCGTCATTAATACCTGGCGAGATAAAACACATACTTTTTATCTAGCATCATTCTCTTCCATGCATGAAACTCATGACAAACCAGCTGCCGTTTGTTATTAAGTAACAACACATGTTATTTTTATGAACCATCTAGACTCAGTGCATTGAAAAGAGATAGGTACAAAAAAGACGATTCGGTATGTTTTCATATTTTAAGCACAATTGTTTGACGTTTCTGATTTGTTTAATTTTGTGGCTGTCAGTCAGTTGAACTTTTTGCGGTTTTTGTCGAATTTTTGCGTTTTGAAGTTTCTTTATATTACACAAACAGTTGTTTTCACAATTAATTATATATTGGGCTTTGAAATTTTAAGGTAAATAATTATATTTAGGCAATTAATATTTAAAACATACAAAGCTAACGTCATTCACACAGTAAAGAAATGACTGTGTTTAGATTTCCGTCAAAGTGAATAAAATAACAAAAATAAAATATGTTATTGGATTTTTTTATAAATTGTTTATTTATTTATTAATCAATAATAATAAAAGAAAAAATGAATGGGTTGCATGTGTGAGTCCATACTATTGTAGTAAAGAAAAGAGAGACGTTCTCACAAACAATTTATTTTACAACCGACGACCGGTTTCGCTGTCTACAATATTCACAGCATCTTCAGGTCACGGTAAAAGTAAAATTAAATGCTACAAATAACAAAAAACCAGAGTTAGTTAAGTGGTCTGGTTGAATCAAAGGGTAATGATCAAGCCAATATTAAAGTATATATATTTATGCATACATGTAAATGCTAACATGTACGTAAATATGGTTTACAACCCTCACACTCACATACATGCACGCATTCAAATGTAGTGGCAACAAAAGTATGTTAAGTATAAGTATAAATATAAAATATACACTTACTTTCCGGTATAAGGGAAGAAAATAGTGGTATTCAATATCATACTTTTTCTCTATATTATGCTAAAGGGAGAGACGGTAGAGGGACAGATTTGAATGTAATGCATTAACAAAACCAAAATAATTGGCAGGATCTTGAGGGGATTAGTAAGGAAACACGACATTAAACCGTGAAACCAAAAAATTGTTAGTTATATATAAAGTGATGTTATTTTATATATGTGTGTATATTTTAATTTAGTTGGGATTATTAGATGTTGTTCTGGATGTTCAAGAACTAATAGATGTAAGATTGGTTGTGCAATTTTTCTAAACCAGAATTGGTCAGTTGTGTACTAGTTGTGGTGTGATTGTGAAAATATTTTAATTTGTTTTGTTGGAGATATTGAAATTAAATTGAACAATAGTAATTATGTAAAAATTTGCTAAAATCTTTTTAATATTAAAAGTGTCAAACAATAAAATCATTAATAAGTAATTCAGAATTAAAGTCAAGTGTAAAGGTAACTAACTGTACATGAAATTAAATTTATAGTAATATAAAGTTATGATTATTTGTACATAAATGAGATTTTATGTGATATTACTTACTGAAAAAGTTAGAAAAAGGTAGAAAGAGGCAGAAAAAGGCAAATATGAAAAAATCATTAATTTATGTTAATATCTGTTGAATGTAATAAATAGTTGAGTAGATTGAAAGTTAATTTCAAAAAATCTTTGAAAAAGTTACCTGGTTGAGCTGAATTATATGGTTTCTTTCTAAAGTTAAAAAAGTTTTGAAAAATTTCTTTGTTTTAAAGTCGATAAATAACACATAACAGATTCTCGAACGCACACAAAGGAGATGGACATAACAGGAGTTTGGGAATTTTTGATGAGGAAAGCAATCTGTGTACTACTACATCTTATTTCTTTTCGATTTTTAAGAAATGTAAAAATTCCTCTAATTTGGGTTTATTTACAAAGAAAAAAAAAAGAAAAAAAGAAAAAGAAAAAAGAAAAAAAAAGAAAAGAAAAAAAAACAGTGACATTTGAGTTTTTCTTTGTAAATAAACCCAAATTAGAGGAATTTTTACATTTCTTAAAAATCGAAAAGAAATAAGATGTAGTAGTACACAGATTGCTTTCCTCATCAAAAATTCCCAAACTCCTGTTATGTCCATCTCCTTTGTGTGCGTTCGAGAATCTGTTATGTGTTATTTATCGACTTTAAAACAAAAAAGTTTTTCTAAACTTTTTTAACTTTACAAAGAAACCATATAATTCAGCTCAACCAGGTAACTTTTTCAAAGATCTTTTGAGATTAACTTTCAATCTACTCAACTATTTATTACATTCAACAGATATTAACATAAATGAATGATTTTTTCATATTTGCCTTTTTCTGCCTCTTTCTACCTTTTTCTAACTTTTTCAGTAAGTAATATCACATAAAATCTCATTTATGTACAAATAATCATAACTTTATATTACTATAAATTTAATTTCATGTACAGTTAGTTACCTTTACACTTGACTTTAATTCTGAATTACTTATTAATGATTTTATTGTTTGACACTTTTAATATTAAAAAGATTTTAGCAAATTTTTACATAATTACTATTGTTCAATTTAATTTCAATATCTCCAACAAAACAAATTAAAATATTTTCACAATCACACCACAACTAGTACACAACTGACCAATTCTGGTTTAGAAAAATTGCACAACCAATCTTACATCTATTAGTTCTTGAACATCCAGAACAACATCTAATAATCCCAACTAAATTAAAATATACACACATATATAAAATAACATCACTTTATATATAACGAACAATTTTTTGGTTTCACGGTTTAATGTCGTGTTTCCTTACTAATCCCCTCAAGATCCTGCCAATTATTTTGGTTTTGTTAATGCATTACATTCAAATCTGTCCCTCTACCGTCTCTCCCTTTAGCATAATATAGAGAAAAAGTATGATATTGAATACCACTATTTTCTTCCCTTATACCGGAAAGTAAGTGTATATTTTATATTTATACTTATACTTAACATACTTTTGTTGCCACTACATTTGAATGCGTGCATGTATGTGAGTGTGAGAGTTGTAAACCATATTTACGTACATGTTAGCATTTATACGTATGCATAAATATATATATATATATATATATATATATATATATATATATATATATATATATATATATATATATATATATATATATATATATATATATATATATATATATATATATTGATGCACGTTAAGTTGTGACTTCCGGTATACAGAAGAGGCTGTCCGACTTCCACCTTTTCTACTAGGAATTATTTTTTAAAAATTGTGTATTTGGTAAAAGGGGGGCTTATAAAATGGGTCTACCTATTGAGGGGAAAGGATTTACCAAAATAAATTTTGTATATATATACGTATATACCGAAGCGTACAGCATACGTTATGGCTTCCATATATAGGGTAGTTCAAGGCGCGTTGTCACTTCCAGCGGTGTTGTCATATTTTGGAAGTCACAACGACTCGTCTGCTAGATTTACCTCCTATTTTGAGCGTAATGTGTGATCTTTTGAAACTTTTACTGTGAATACAGTTGTCTGTGTTTTAAAGTTGTCTATTTAAATTAAAATATTGATATTCTTTTGATTATACAGGTTTACAAAAAAATACATTTCGGACTATTTGACGAAACCATATGACTAGGGGGGTTTTTGGGGTCGCTGGTTACGAATCCGGGGTTCGCTAACCTCTATTACGTCAGGTAAAGGTTATTTCAAGGACAAATCAAGATAAATCGACAGTCGCTCTGAAAAAGTATATTAGGAGGGTTTTGGGGTCGCTTATAACGAATCCCGGATCCGCTGACCTCTATCACGTGTAGCTGAAGGTCATTTCGAGGTCATATCAAGATAAATCAACACAATCGCTGTGAAAAAGTATATTAGGGTGTTTTTGGGGTCCCTGATCACAAAACTGGGGCCCGTTGAGCTCAACCACGTCAGGTAAAGGCCATTTCAAGGTCAAATCAATTTTGTTAACTCCTCCTGATTTGAACTTGAAATGACCTTTACATGACGTAGTAGAGCTCAACGGACCGCAGTTTTCATGATCAGCGACCCCAAAACTCCCTATACTTTCAGAGCAATTGTGTCAATTTATGTTGATTTGACCTTAAAATGACGTTGAACTAGACGAGATAGAGGTCAGCGGACTCCGGATTCATCTTCAGCGACCCCAAGAACCCCCTAATATACTTTTTCAGAGCGACTGTCGATTTATCTTGATTTGACCTTGAAATGACCTTTACCTGACGCGATAGAGGTGAGCAGACCCCGGATTTGTGATCAGCCACTCCAAAAACCCCCTTGTCATATGGTTTCGTCAAATTGTCCGAAATTTAGTTTTTTTTGTAAACCTGTGTTATTTATGATAATATGATTGATATTTATTTTAACAAAAATACTAATATATTATTATTGCTGTAAAATGGATTTATTGGAATTAATTAAAAAAGTGTTAATAGTAAGTCATTTATTTATGAAAATTATATCAAAAATGTTAATAAATAAATTTGAACTTATAGAAAATTTTAATATTTTAGATTTTATTACAGGCACCGTCCTTTTAATTTTTGATGTACCAATAATAATATGTAATAAAAAATTAAATGGCTAAACCCTCCAGGTGGGGATTACCCGCTAAAAAGCTATCTAGATCCATCTTTTTCGAGCAGATTTTTCCCAATCTGCTACTCGATACTATTGACTATGCTTCTCCATTTCTTTCTATCCTCTTTTGTTTTTCTGCTAGTCTCTAATTCCTGCCCTATATAAATCTTCCTTTAATTCCTGTAACCATTTATTCTAGTTCCTCCGCGTCTCCTTCTAACTCCGGGTCTCCATTGTAAAATTGAGTTTATAGTTGTTGCGCTACCTGCTCTCCATATATGCCCCAACAATCCAACTCTGTGCCCAAATCTGAAAATCTGGAATAATATCTACCCGGGTCGAAACATTTTTTTTTTAATATAAGAAAATAGTTATTTATGAAACGGAGTGAGTGCTATACATCGCGTAAGTTCGCAAAAAGTACTTCACGCACAATTTCATACAATATTTTATCTACGATAAACAAATAAAAATACTGTAACTCTTCGTCACTGGAATTCATTTCTATTCTACAATTCTTAGAACTGTGACATATAAAAATTCTAATTTCTTTCAAACCACAAAACTGTCAAGTTTTTTTTTTGTAATTTATTGCTCATTATGTCATCACCTCTCTTGTGCTCTGCACAAGAGATCTAAGGTTAGAGCTAAGAATAAGGTTGGCTAGGTGCTACGTTTTATCGACTCTGTTTTACGGAATGGAAGCTTGGACCTTGAATGCGGCATCAATGAAAAAACTGGAATCATTCGAGATGTGGGTATATAGAAGAATTCTAAAAATATCACGGACAGAACACGTCACAAACAAAGAGGTTCTGAGAAAGGTGAATAAAGAAATGGAAGTCTTAAATACAATTAAAACCAGAAAATTGGAATATCTCAGACATATTACACGTGGAGAGAGATACAACTTGCTCCAACTCATTATGCAGGGAAAGATTCAAGGAAAAAGAAGCATAGGGAGACGCAGAATATCGTGGTTGCGCAACCTGAGAGAATGGTACGGATGTACATCAAACGAACGTTTCAGAGCAGCCGTCTCCAAGGTCCGAATAGCTATGATGATTGCCGACCTCCTTCGCGGAGATGGCACTTGAAGAAAAAGAAGATGTCATCACCATGAAACGCGAAAGTTAAGAAAGAATATTTAATTATATGAAAGTGTGTCAAAAACAGTGAGAAAAAGTAAATCCCATTTAAAATACATTGTTACTTCATGCTTACTTTAAAGCACTGCTATCTATAATGACAGTTTTCACAAACTAAAAATTTATATATTATAATATGACATAGAGTAGATAAAAGTCATTTATTAATTATTAATTGATTATAGTCAGAAGAAAATTAGATCATGCACCCCTTGTTTTTTATAATTGTTAACATACTAAATTACATATCCAATAATTATTGTTATCCATTAAATAGATCGATGCAGATCGGCCTTATATCGGATCCTCTTCTATTAGTCCGTTCGCTGACGGTAAAATATTGCAAAACCCATAAATTTTAAAAAACCACTTAAGATTGACATGAAATTTGGCATACACATAGGTAACATATCAAAGAAGAAAATTGATATTGTGCCGATGTTTTCTTTTGCCAAGCAGACATTCCGTTAACATTTTTAGTCACAACATAATATCAATGTTAAAGTATTATTAGAGCAACGCGTTATGGTGTCACATTTCTTTTAATGACCGACACACAAAATATTTTAATGACGGATCCCACACTAGAACCAGATTTTTATTACCTACTGCTGATAAGGTAGAGTTATCAAATATCACTCGTTGTCATCTCTGTGTTAATTTGAAATAATAAAATATAAATATTGTAGTTTTGTATTCTAAAATATTTGGAAAAAATATCTATGTATTTTTTTTTTTTCATTTAGGTACACATCATTTTAAGGGATTGTCCGGAAGAGTACAGGCTCAGTATATCGGCAAATGAATTTTGTTTTAAATACCGTCCGTATAGAGGAGGTGCTCGTTGGGGATAGGCGCAAAATCTTAGTCCAGTGCTAATTAAATGCATTAATTTTTTTCGAATTCTGAGAAAACTAATAAGTATTTTTGAAAAATTTAAACGCAGAATGGAAGCTTACATTATTACCGAGGGCAGAAAGTCCCTGAAAACTTATATAATGTTTATTTTAATAACTTATATACCTAATATATGTTTATTTTAATAAAGATAATGGGATGAAAAAACAAGAGAAAAGTTAGTGTGATTTTTAATTTTGAATATTTCATTCAAAAGAAACTTTTTTTTATTCTAAGGGACTTTCGGTCCCCCGTAATAATGTTATCTTTCATTCTGGGTGTATGTTTTAAAAAATATTTATTAGTTTTCTCAGGATTCGAAAAAAATAAATGTATTTAAATAGCATTGGACAGAGATTTTGCGCCTACCCCCTTAGGAGAGAGTTTACTGTATTTTATATTATTACTAGAATTTATTACTTTAAACTTTTTATCGCTCTTGATTCATTTTATCGTGTATTTAATTCCATTCAATTGTAATTGTACATTCAATTTTTTTGTAATTTTTACACGTTTTATTACTTTCGAAATAACAATAACTATAAAATCGATTTTTCAGCCTACTTGGGTCAAAAAAATACACAATTTTCGGAAATTTCGTTAAATGAGAACATTTACCTACATTTCTTGTATTTAAGCTTTTAATAAGATTTTTAAAAATAATTTAGATTATTTAATAGATACATTCACCGGCACGAAAAACGGGCACCCCAAAAAATGGGTCATTTTTGATGGCTCGTATCCTATAAACCTATTCTCCGATTTAAGTATTTCTTTAATATGTTATAGCCTTATTCTTTAACTATATCGCTGTAATAATATTGTTTCTAGACAGGTAAACTATCATTGTATACTGGGCGTACCAATCAAACTGGTTTTTTTTTTCAATTTTCACAACACTCTGTGGAATATTCTAGCCTTTATACAATATTGAAATTAAAACCCAACTATAGCCCCAGGTTTTCTTAATGTTCTGTTTGTTATTCATTCGCTTATGTTGGATAATAAAAAAGTTAGGGACTTTAACAATTAAACTTGTTCTTTATCAATACATGGTGTTTCTAAATAAGTGCGACAAACTTTAAGGGGTAATTCTGCATGAAAAAATAATGATCGTTTACTTGATAAAGCCGCAAATGCTTGCAAATATAAAATTATTTTGCCAAACGATCATTATTTTTTCATGCAGAAATTACCCCTTAAAATTTGTCGCACTTATATTTAGAAACACCTGTATCGATAAAGAACATGGCTAGTTGTTAAAGTCCTTAACTTTTTTATTATCCAACGTAAGCGAATGAATAAAAAAACAGAATGTTAATAAAACCTGGAGCTATAGTTAGGCTTTAATTTAAATATTTTATAAAGGCTAGAATATTCCACAGGGTGTTGTGAAAATTGAGAAAAAAACCCAGTTTGATTGGTACACCCGGTATACAATGAAAATTTACCTGTATATCAACAATGTTATCATAGCTATATTGTTAAATAATAAGGCTATAACATATTAAAAACATTACTTAAATCGGACCAAAGGTTTGGGAGATACGAGACATCAAAAATTACCCATTTTTTTTAGGGTGCCCGTTTTTCGTGCCGGTGAGTGTAGATTAAATTAGAAGTTCATTGTAAAAAAGGAAGTAAACAAAAACACGAGAAAAATGAATTTATATAAGTAAATAGGTAAGTAAATATTATAGATTGAAATAAGTACAGAAAATATATAATTATAGAGATATATAATCACTTATTGTACCTTCATTTAAGGCTAACTTTAAAAGTAAAGCAGATCTGCTATTATTCATGTTTCAAAACAAAAGGCACACAAAACACTAAGTACGATTAGACCGCGAATCTACAACAGATAAATGTCTGGAAACCGTTACACAGGGTTGCCAAAAAACGGAAGTCACACCGAGCGGTGTGGTATACGGAAGACGCTACGCGTTGTGTACATAACCTGTATAGTAGCACGGGAGCGACACTAGCGCTGGTGATATACCGTCGAACTAAAATCTGATCTTATGAGTATGTTAGATACGATATGACTTCCAGCGAAATTTTTAATATAAGCCTTCTGATACCATCTAGTAGCCAAATTCGTAAAAATATAGGCAAAACGTTGTGACTTCCGAAATCGGAAGTCATAACAGTATATATGAAGTAACAACGTATTACGAGAATCTACTTTGGAAGTCACATGGACACATGTATCAATATATATATATATATATATATATATATATATATATATATATACTTTAATATTGGCTTGATCATTACCCTTTGATTTCAACCAGACCACTTAACTAACTCTGGTTTTTTGTTATTTGTAGCATTTAATTTTACTTTTACCGTGACCGGAAGATGCTGTGAATATTGTAGACAGCGAAACCGGTCGTCAGTTGTAAAATAAATTGTTTGTGAGAACGTCTCTCTTTTCTTTACTACAATAATAAAAGAATTTATTAAGCTACTTCAAATGTAGCTGTAATTCTGCGCAAAAATTTTGAAGCAAAACTTACATTTGACATTCTATATATTTGATAACGTCAAATTTTATAATATAACCCGTAATCGGAACAGTAGCCACTTTCTGTCAGTTGTTGTTGCGTGAAATAGATTTCCGACTTATTTCGTATGCTTTAAGTGATGACGCACGGGTAAAGACTCGCGGACTCAACTGTAGATGGTGCTATAATCGGAAAAAAACCATTTATCCTGACACCATAGGTAAATTGTAGAAATAATTCTTCCAAATGAAATACAAAAAAATACGTGTTTAATATTTTCAAAAATCTATCAAATTACACCAAACACGACCCCCTATATCCCTGGAGGTGGGGGTGGGGGGTAACTCTAAAATCTTAAATAGCAATCCCCATTTTTTTATTGCAGATTTGGATTCGTCATGCAAAACTAAGCAACATTTATTCAAAACATTTTTTAGACTTGTTGATAGATGGCGCTAATAAATCGGCTTTTTCCAATTATAGCGCCATCTATCAACAATTTAAAAAAAGTTGCTAATAAATGTTACTTAGTTTTTCATGACGAATCCAAATCTGCAATAAAAAATGGAGGTTGCTATTTAAGATTTCAAAGTTACCCCCACCCCACCTCTAGGGGGTAGGGTGGAGGGTCATGTTTGGTGTTAGTCGATAGGTTTTTGAAAAATATTAAACACGTGTTTTTTGGTTTTTATTTAAAGTGTATTTCTCGAGATATTAGACCGTTTCTATAATTTACCTATAGCATCACGATCAATCGTTTTATCGGTTTTATCCGATTATAGCGCCATCTAGCCATAATTATCACGACATTCACATACAAATTTTAGTACTGATTATTTTACCGCATACCGTATTTTGCTAAATACTGTTAATACAATACATATGTGGGAAACAATATTTACAGGAGTAAAGAAACATAAAATTTTGTACATTAAGATGCCTTCTCGTTAAAATTTGCAATTAATATTGTGAACCTATCACACATAAGAGAGGTCAAAGAAGTGCATCTATAAAATGCCTACCCTGTGAGTACAACATATATATTATATAGGAGAAACCGCAAGACCACTAACTGTCAGGATAAGTGAGCATGAAAGATACATCAAAAACTGAGACTTCGACACAGGGCCATCTTAAGCATACACGGCACCGGGGTGCGGGACTCATCTTTGCGCTCCCTTTTGTCAGAAGATTGTATAGGTTATAGGTAACCAAAAATTAAACATAATTATGTTTCTTTATTTATATTTTAAAAAAACATGGTTTGAGTATTCAAAAAAGATCAATCTTATAACACTATATTATATCAAAGTCAACTTTTCTAGCTTTAATGTTGGCAAAAAATTTTATTACTTCGGTGATACTTTTTACTTGCTTTCAATACTTATTAAAGTCAGGTTTGTTCATCTGTCTTGGCCCATTGTTAAGCGCAGATAATTTTTGATTAATTTAAGTTTAGAAAAAGACCTTTCTCCTTCAGCTACTGTTACTGGAAGTGTTAAATATATCCTTAGAAATATTTGGGAAAACGGAGAGTAAATTATTAGATTATATAACTTAAAATATCGAGTGGAGTTATGTCTTTATTTATAAAAAATATTGGTAACAATTCTAACTCATGGAATAGATCTTCATCATCTACCTATATCAGATCTATTTCCATGCGCTAGTTTTTTTGTAAATTCAAACATTGTGTGTTTTTTAAGTTTTCTTCGGAGTTTCTCCAACTCAATATATTTTCCAAGAACGAAAAATTATGATTATGTTCCCTCAACATTTCAAATCTTTCACTTAATTTTGCAATGGCAATGTCCAATAAATAATACTTAACTTTAAAAGTTTGTTTTGGGTCTAACAGAGGCTCGTCTGCAGCCCCGTAATTGAAATGTCTTTTTCGGGGACGTGGACGAACAGTTTCAGAAAATTTAGTTTCGCAATAGAGTTCTTTACGCACGAGGATTCATGTCTAAAATTTTTTTTTGAAGGCCAATATTTTTGCCTCTCATACTTGCCCCATTATCATACACTTGGTATCGTAAATCATCTAAATCAATATTCATTAATTTCAAAAATTCTAATAAATATAATTTGCTAATCCTTGTCCGGTAGTATCAGTAACCAATAAAAAACCTAGAAAATTCTCTCTAACTTCGGCAAGCTTTGTTGACGAATTGACATAATCGAACCTAACAACAATAATGGTAAGTTATTCCTTGTGTGAAATTCGACATTAAATATTGGTCAAAATTACGCGTCACCTTCTTGAAATTATGTTCGGAATAATCTAAGTGGGTTTCATATTTCATTTGCATATCGTAGGTGTAGTAAGCATTAATAGCCTTTGTAAAAAATACCGAAAGCGCACTTGTATATTTTTGTTATTTGTAGTTTTTTTTGAAAAGAATTTTGAAAATTTTGAAAGGACAAAAATCATAAGTTTGAGAGTAGCAAATGTTCAGCCTGCGCCCCTTGGACTTGGCGCCCGGGTGCCTCGCACCCCGTGTTAAGACGGTCCTGCTTCGACAAATCACAGATATGCAAACATGTCTGAGAGAATAAGCACAGAGTAGAATGGAAAGATGCATCAAATGTCATGAAACAAACAGACATGAAAAAGAGAAAAATCAAAGAAGCAGCTCTCATGCTGCATGAAATGAGGAAAAATGTGCAGCAAACCCATCATCAAATGTAGCAAGATATGGTTGCCAGCAAATTTGAAGTTAAAAAATTTTGCTCGAAAAGTTTTAAATATTTCTACATTATTATAAAAATATATTATTTATGTGTTGCCTAAAATTGTTACAACAGAAATCTATTTATATAGAAACAATTTCCAAATGAAATGCTGATACACGTTAATTATACAAGGTCATTGCTTCAATTTTAAGATAAAGCGGGTAAAAATTGTTACACGGTGTTTTTGATGTAATATTTGTTTTTAAGTACATCTGTAATGATAGCAGACCTTTAATTATGCTTATTTAATATCCACAGTTCCATGTGTGTGAATGTTGCTTAAATGTGTTAACATTAATAAAATTATATATTGAAATGGTGAAAAGTAGGTATAGTGCTTTTCATGACCATTTTTCAGTGCGTAACAGTTTTTCGATTTCTCTCTAACGCATTAAATTGTATGTGACAGAAAAAAAGGCACGTCGGTGATTACTTTGGTAATTATTCTAGTTCGGTGATTATTCTAGTTGTCGACAGATGGCGCCATAATCAAACAAGAATTATTTATTAAATAAAATAATAATATTATCAATATAATATGTACAATTTATAAGACTATACAAATCAAAGAAAATACCAGTTTATAAATGCAATAGACACAATTGATTTGTTTTTATTCCAAATTGAAAATAAAATTTGACAACTGTCAGATTTAACTAAAATGTCATATTAGAATAAATGTCATAAAATGTGTATTATCACGGACTTACCTTTTTTCTATAATTTGTGACGCACTGAAAAATGGTCATGAAAAGGGGAATAATAGGTTTAATTATCTAGGATCGGTATTAGAGAGTAATGGGTATGGAATAGATGGAGATGCATGCAGTAGAATTAAGGTTGGATGGATGAAGTGGAAGGAAGCGAGTAGTGTGTGGTGTGATAGAAAAATTCCAATGAAGCTGAAGGGAAAATTCTATAAAACAGCCTATAAGAGCAGTTAAAAAGAAAGAAGAACAACGAATGCATGTGGCGGAGGGCTTAGATAGATAGTGGAGTGACAAGGAAGGATAAGATTAGGAATGAGTATATTAGGGGAAGTCTAGAAGTGGCACCAATCGATACCGAAATGAGAGAGCATAGGTTAAGAAGGTTTGGTCATGTTCAACGTCGAGACGTCAGTGGCCCAATACGAAAATTTTTTGAAGTGTGCTGGTTCCTGGAAGGAGTAAGACCAAAGGAAGCCTGGGGGGAGATGCTTTAGCAGAACATGTAGATAAAAGGGACTAATATTGATATGACCTAAGATTGAAACTTATGGAGAAATGTAATTAGGGAAGCCGACCCTATATAGCGATAAAGGCAAAGAGAATAATGATATATTTATTTTGAAGTAGTGGAAAAAGTCACATACTTTTCTTCGAAAATGTACAATAGGCAGGTTAGAAGTAGTATTGCTTATAGTTAGTAACTCGATCTATTGTAAATACCAAATTAGTTTAAGTAATATATGCAACGGTTCATATATACAGGCACATCTATTTGAATGGGATAATAGCTTGAACAGGTCTTCTTCTTCTAATGACGCTACAACCCTTTGTGAGTCTTGGCCTGCTTAACAATGTTCTTCCATTCTGCCCTGTCGGTTATCCTTCGCCACTGCCTGATGTTCAAGGTTTTAAGATCCCCTCTACGTCGTCTATCCATCTTTTACGAGGCCTTCCTCTTGTTCTATTTCCTTGGGGCTCCCATCTCTGGATTACTTTCACAGCTCGATTATCTGGCATTCTTTCTAAGTGACCAAGCCAGTTTAGTATTTGTGACTTTACAAATCCAACAATATCTGCGCTCTGCATTAGTTCATCCAGCTCGTAGTTCATTTTAATTCTCCACGAACCATAGCTGCAATATGTTATGTTGGTCCAAATATCTTCCTTAGTATTTTGCGCTCAAATATTCTCAGTTGATTTTCATCAGTGGTTGAGAGGTCTCACGTTTCACATCCATATGTGACCACTAATCTAATTACTGTTTTGTAGATTCTAAGCAGATTCTACGAAAAGCAGGCCCACCAAATGCAGCGATTTTAGACTTATCAGTTTGATGAGTCACGCACTTAACATATTTTTACGAATTATACAAAACCGAGTATTCCTTCTGTGTGAAAGTAGAATGGGTAATAAGCAATTTAGATTTAGAGATGATCTAGGAACTAGAGAGGCACTATTTTGTATGCACGTTCTTTTACAACTAGAGAGGCACTATTTTGTATGCACGTTCTTTTACAAACAAGCTGTGAATTCGGAAATAACGTTTATGTTTGTTTCATCGACTTCGAGAAGGTATATAGTCGACCGAGTACAACATGATATACTTTTTAATTGCCTACCGGCAGCAGGAATTGACCACTAAGTACGATATAACTGCTAAAATACTTATATTACAATCAAGTAGCATCCATCCAAGTTGGAGATAGTCGCACTGAAAAACTACCCATCAAACGTGGAGTGCGACAGGGTTGTGTTTTGTCACCCAGTCTCTTTAATCTGTACTCTGAAGAAATCTTTAGGGAGGCTTTGGACGACAGACAAGAGGGAGTAAGACTGGGCGGAGAAGTAATCAACAATATCAGATATGCTGACGACACAGCCATTCTTGCAGAAAATTTGGATCTCCAGACATTAGTAAATCTAGTCAGTGAAGCAAGTTATCGGAGAGGCCTAAAAATCAATATTTCAAAGACAAAGTGGATGGCAGTTGGAAAGATAAATGTAGATGAAGGCGTGCTTTCTCTTGGTGGAGAGGAGATATAACGGGCAAACCATTTTTTAACTACCTTGGAAATTGGTTAAAGGTTAATTGCGATTATGATGAAGAGATAACCAGGATTGAAATACGTTACGTGTGGTCTATATTATTGTATGGTTGTGAGACGTGGGCGTTAAAAACCACAATGCTAAATAAATTAGAAGCATTCGAATTGTGGTGCTATCGACGAATCCTAAAAATATCGTGGGTTTCGCACACTTCCAATGAAAATGTTCTCCAAATGATGAATTCATAACGCCTGCTCATAAACATCATAAAGAGGAGAAAAACAGAATACTTCGGCCATATAATTAGAGGGCCTAAATACCATATACTTCGCCTTATAATACAAGGAAAAGTGGAGGGAAAGAGATGGATTGGTCGAAAGAAACTTTCATGGTTGCGTAATATTAGACAAAGGTGAGGTTCCACGGTAGAAGTATTTCGCGCAGCAGCCGATAGAGAGAGGTTTCAGGGAACTTGTAAACATGATAATGGCCAACGTCTGAATTCGGACACAGTACCTGAAGAAGAAGAAGATTCTAAGCTTAGACTCACGATTCAGTAACTTACTTTTCATCAAGTCTTTGTATGCGTAAAAGCACTTATTACCGCTAAGAATCCGTGCATGTATTTCTTGATTGGTGCTGTTGTCATTTATTATTGAGCCTAGGTAGGGAAAATTGGAGGCATATTTGTAAGTATGGCTGTCTACTTTCAGATTCTCATGTTGACTCGACTTTGTGCATTCCATATATTATTTTGTTTTACTTTCATTTATTATAGGCCAAACGTAGCAGCTTCCCGTTTCAGCTCTATAGCTTTTTCGCTTAATAAGCTTGAACAGGTGCAAGCACTGGCGAAGTGTCCATGTAACCACTGTTACCATTGGTAACAGTTAAAAATCTTGCAAATAAATATTTTATGACTAATGTGAAATAATTCCATTTACCTATATTTTTACCAATAGAAATATATTATTAAACTATGTGTTAATAGTACCTAATTCAGTAAATAGCCAACTACTCGTAGACACACGAAAATATTATCGAGTTCATATGACTCAGTTGTACTTTATTATACTCTGTTACCAGATTCATTTGTGGTTACAATGGTTACATCCTCGCTGTCGCTCGGGACTGGCTAGTGTCTGAAAATTTTAAAGGAGCAACGGCGTGAGCGCGCTGTGTATATCCATGTGTATATCAGTATCCCTGTTAACAGATTTGAATTTGGTTACAGTACCTATAAAAAGTGTGCGTGCAGTTAACCATGGATGAGTGTCGCTGCGTAATCGATCAACTACTTGAAAAGTAATTCTCCTTGTATAATTTTGAAGAAAAAAATGAGATTATAGAAAATGGAAGACCTATTTTAAACAATTTAAAAAATGAATCAAAAAAGTAGTTCGATATTTTAAATTTAGTTGGTACAGTGAAAATCCTTGGTTATGTGGTTGCAAGAAAAATAGACTGTATTGTTGGCCATGTCTTCTGGTTTCTACAGAAAAAATAGGTGGACCAGGTTCACGATTTAAATAGTTTTAGAGTTTTAAAAAGAAGACATAAAATTTCTCCGTTACCTACATGTAAGATGTATACCCAATTTGATTCAGTTTGATAAAACAAGAATCGAAAGTTCTCTTAACCAAGCTTTTAAAGCTAATATTGCTAAACATGAGTTTGTTAAAAAAATAGATAGGTATATTCTTAGCACACTTATAATAGATACCGTATGTTTTTTGGCCAAACAAAACAAGAATTAGCGTTTCATGGTCATTTTGAGGGCGACGATTCTGACAATCGAGGCAATTACAGGGAATTGTTAACATTAATTGCCAAAAAAGATCAAAAATTTTGCCAACATCTAGAAACATCAACTGTTTTTTTGAGAGTTTCAGGTGATATATAAAATTATATTATAGAAGCTATATATACATAATACATTTAGCCATATCTTCATTTTTTTAAATAAGATTTTTTGCATCTGGTTTTGGTAACACTTTGGAAAAAGTCACGCGTCGCCACTATGGGTGCAAGATAGATATATATTTCTATGCAAAACTGCATAAACAATAGGAATTGGTAATTTACACAAAATAAACCATTAATTTAAGAAATTTCTAAATAGTTCTGTATCATTAAATGTATTACAAACCGCCGACACCAAATACCAAGTGGGGCGATTTTTCGCCCCACACGAAATTTCGCTTTTACCCTTTTTACAGTAATCTTTTAATTTTTAAAAATAACCAGATTTAGGGTTGTTCCTTTCTAAGCTTATAAAAAATAATAAGACAACCTCGTAAGTACACTAAAAACGAAAATATTAACAAAAATAGGGAAGCTGAGACGAAAATTCGCCCCCTGGTATTAGGAAGGTTAATTTAACAGATACACGTAGGTACTGAACAGTTCCTAAAGATTATACATTTGTATAAGTTTAGTACAACCAATTTCCTCTTTTCTATTAATTTGACTACACAATTTTTTAAAGGTGTGACGACTTACCTTCAGGCGAACGTCCAACGTTAACTTTGTACACCAAAGAACCCTGTCCCTTGTGCGATGAATTAAAACTAGAACTTAATCCTTACATGAGTAGAATCAACTTCAGTACAGTCGATATATCCAAAAAAGAAAATCTTCGGTATCTGAGGCTCTATCGTTATGAGATTCCTGTAGTGTTTCTCAACGGTCAGTATTTGTGCAAGCACAGATTGGATAAGAATCTTCTGGACTACAGATTGCAAGAAATCGAAAGCAGAAGGTAGATACTACAGAGTGTATTTTGATGAAAAAGGTAAATGATTCAGTGGCAGTTGACGTGTTTAAATGGTGTATTGTTGAGAGGACTTTCCGTCCGATGAGATGACAAATGTTAACTAATTTTACTTGCTATATTATATTTTGTTAACAAACGTAGCACGTAGCATTCGAAGTTTACAATCAGGGTTGTTTCGTTTTAATCAACTGTTTTAAACATTTTTTTGTGTTTAAAACATTTAAATTAAACAATTGTTTTTTTTTCATTTTCTTTATTAATAAGTAGGTATGTATAATGAACATCAACAAAAATTATCAAATACATTATATAAACTTTTTAACGTACATAGTATTATTATAGTATTATAACGTACCTACATATTATTTACTTATTAATAATCAGAACACAAAAAAAATTGGGCAACTTAAAAAACATTTTGCATACATAGAGTTAATCAATTTCTCAAAACTGTTTCAGTATCATAGTATAATCTTCAAGAAAATGCTTGCTTTCAAGAAAAATGCAAAATATAGCTGATTTGGATGATTTGTTTATAAATGAAATTAAATCACATGAATCTATAGGGAATTATCATTCTAAACAGACATCCTAAAGTAATTGAAAAACTTTTTATCATCTTCTCTGAGCTGAGGATACAAAGTATAAACTATTCCGTTCTGTTCTCTAGATTGCAATACCTATAGCGTGCACCCACATTCTACGACGTTTTCTACGCATTCGTTTACGTAATAACAAAACGAGAAATACTCTCTTCATCCGAATCCATATTGCAACTGATTAAATAGGTGCGGCGGTGCGGTCGTATATTGGACTGCAGGGTGCAGTGAGGTTATTGAAGCCAAGTCCAACCGCAACACGACTGTACTGTGCAGTCTGTATATGGAGGCCCTGAGCATCACAAGAAACACCACAAAATAACTGACAGTAGACGTTATTGCAATGGACAGCCTAAGTCTGACGTCACAAAATTGGGAGGAGCTTATATTGACTCCAAACAATTTTGTTTGTAACGTTAAATGGTCATAAGGAATTTTTCATTTATGTGCTTTGTGTAACAAAATAAGACTTCATTTAGGTATTTCGTTTAAGAAACGTGTTAATTAAGAGATTTTTATTCGTTTTTTGCTCAGGTGGTTTTTATTCCTTAGTGGTTGAAAATAAACATAACCTCAAAACTGTTTACGTTCTAATCATTTCATTAAATTAACTCACCTGGGCAAAAACGAATAAAAATCTCTTAATTGACACGTTTCTTCAACTAAATAACTAAATGAAAAGTCTAATTTTGTCACACAAACCACGTAAACAATAAATTAAAAACTCCTTATGAGTGTTTAACATTATAAACAAAATTGTTTGGAGTCAAATATAAGCTCCTCCCAATTTTGTGACGTCAAGACTTAGGATGTCCATAGCCAACTTGCAATTTGAATTTATAAATAGTACAATAGTCTGGGGTTTCCCAGACAATATCTCCTAATTTTGCAATTGGTTTTCTTATCTATTATTTAATAAAGTAGAATAATAAATCAAGCACCTTCAATTATTCATGTTACGTTTAAGAAAATATGATTTAAACAATGTTTTCTTCTAAATTTTATTTGTTTCAAATATAAAATTTAAAAACAAAAAACATGTCTAAGCAAAAACAAACGTTTAAAACAAAAACAATCACGTGTTTTAAACAAGTTTTATTTGTTTAAAATTAAAAGAACATGTTTTTTGCAACCCTGTTTACAATGTCTGTAACAAAATAACTAGTTCTGAGACTAGTCTATTGTACAGTATGCGGCAGAATAAACAGCACTGAAATGAATTATATGTTTATGATTATATTTATATATCTAGTTAATATGATATAGCCTTTCAAACATTATTTACGACGAGTTTCTCGATAAAACAGATGTTAAAGATGCCCTCTGGCACGAAAAAATCTTTAATTCTAGTCCCAAATGGCAGACGATGGATCTGTACGACTCCTTCAGCATTTCCCACCTTTACTCATCAGATGGCGTTAATTCTGGCGAGTGGCAACTTCAAAAATGATCGCGCAGTATTCGAAGAGACTCCCTGTCAGTGTGACAAGTTGTCCCGTCCTGCTGAAACCATTGTTGATTTTAACCTTTAACTACCCGCGCATCAAGTTATAACATAACTACACGCGTGGCGTACTTTGTACGCCACAAGAAAATACACTTAAAAACAGCGGATTTGTTTCATTTTTTTTTGAAAAAATGCACTTAGTTGTTTGTTATAAACCTTATTCGGCATCAGTGAATATTTGGAGTTCCTTTTCAGTAAGCCAATTGGGATTTATAACTGGAATCATGGAATAACTGGATTCCATGATAAATAAAATTACTAATAAAAATTTTTTTTAAATGTGATTTTTTACAGGAGAAAAAGTATTGTTTACAAAGAAAAATATATTTTTTGCCATAATGACTAAAAAACAATTAAAATATGTACTTATATTACGACTTATAGTAATATAATCCTGGGGTATATTAACCACCACCGGAAACAACAAATAATAAAATGTAAATTACGATCTTACCAGAACGCCGATTATAACGAAACTAAAACCAAATTGTAAAGCACATTCCAGTGATAGGTTAGAAAAATAAGCAAGGTCAAAAATTAAATTTTTAAATATATTTCCAGTAGAATTCTTATATCTGGCGTACAAAGTACGCCAGCGCGTGTAGTTAAAGGTTAAGGTTGGACCGTTTTCGTGACCTTTTCCGTATGACCGAAAATAATTCTTCACCATAAAAATTTTTTCTGCAAAACCGAGAACCATCCTGAAGCACCGAACATTAACATGACATTTACATACGTTATAACGAAGTTCCTAAACCACTCAGTACGTTTCGGCGTCTGACACATACAAATTTGTGATATACGAATTTCAGTACTCTTTATTTTGCCGCATACTGTATTTTAACTGAAAATGTAGTTAATTTAAGGTATTAAATAAAACAAAGTATTTTAATTGAAGTACCTTTATTGTAGCAACTATGGAGCGTTTCAAGTTTAGAATACAACATTGCGGAGATAGCACCATGTATTTCTTATGAGCGATAGCAGCGCGGCGATGCCACGCCGTACTGACTAGAATGAATCGCATATCGGCAGTCGAGTATCCACCCGTACGCGAGAGATTTGGCATTACTGATCTCCGTAAGCGTAACGTTCTATTCTTAACTTGAAATAAAGATCAGCAACTAATATACACACTGAAATTGTAGAATAATTATTTTTTCGAATATTTTCAAACAGGACAGGCCAAATACCAAAACAGGTCGAAGTATGATTCATGTATTCTGTGTCACTCGTGGTTTAAACAGGGTCGCAGAAGAATCCAATTGTCAGATATCAATTCGTTAATAAATAATTGCAAAAAAATCCTAAAACTTCTTTGATAATTCAAATATATAAGGAAAAGAACATTTACTATTTCTCTGCCAAAAGAACAGCTTAAAACACAGTGGCGGCTTGTGGCCTTGGAGACAGGGTCGGCAAGGTTTTTTTGTCTCCTCATGTTATAGCGCCATCCGTCAAGTCAACAATTCTAAAAAAGTTCGAATAAATGTTACTTATTTTTTGAGGAGGAAACTCAATCTGCAAGAAAAAACGGGGGTTCCTATTTAAGATTTTAAAGTTAACTTTCACCCCACCTCCGGAGTGTGGAATGAAAAATCCTATTTGGTGTCATTCTATAGATTTTTGAAAAATATTAAACACGTGTTTTTTAGTTTTTATTTGGAAGTATATTTCTCGAGATATTAGACCGTTTCTATAATTTTACTGTGGTATCACGATATACCGTTTTTTCCGATTATAGCGCTATCTATCCACAATTCGCAAAATGGCTCGAATAAAATTTGCTTATTTTTACAAGGAAAATCCAAATCTGCAACAAAAATTAGGGGTTCCATTTAAGATTTTAAAGTTACCCCCCGCTCCACACCCAGGGGTTGAAGTGGTGGACTTGTTTAGTGTCATCGCATAGATTTTTGAAAATTATTGAACTTGTTCGGCCTTTCCGCTACTTTTGGGACACCCTGTATTGTATATAACACTCATTCATCATGAAAGATCGCCTGTTTTTCATTTAAATAAAATTGTTCTGTTCATCATAATGAACACTTTAAAAATAATCCACTTACTAAAAAAATACTTTTGCAAACTAAAATTTGACTATGCTCAATAAATTTTAAAAATTATTTTTCAGTATGAATTTTTTCAAAATATAATTACTATTTTATACCAGTTGTTAAAGACAAATGGCTCATTAGTGATTATCGATCAGAGATAGGATTTCTTGCTGATATGGTTTTTTGCAGTATTATAAATGATTCATTTAATTTGTAATTTTGGGTGTCAATTACAGTGTATATGTTTCCCACGCCTCTAATCTCTTTCAATGTTTTCGTTAGTAGCATACCGTGATTGTGGGAAATGTGTATTATGCACATTCCATACAGACCACGGTCGCAGACACAAAGATTTTCTGTTAAACTATTAATAACTACCCAATATGTGAATTTTTTTTATTAATAAATATGTTGTTTCCAATTTATCTCTCAAAATTATCCAATATTGTTTTGACAAAAATACGTTTATGTAATATAAATTTAATTTTTTTCTTTCCCGAAAAGCTAGGGGGGGCCACGGCCCCCCCCTGCCCGTGTGTATGGGCGCCTATGGTCACGAAGGATAAGCACAAAAATAACCGGGCCACGGAAAAATAAGTTTGGGAAACGCTGTGTTAAGAGTTAAAACAGAGAAGAGTGAAGGCATGTTGTCAAGTCTGCTAAAACCCAGGAACGGTTGTAATACCACAGAGTAAATAAGTAAGGAGCAAGGAGATATTTATCTTCAAAACATGAGTTACGGAAGATCACAAAATTCATGAAAAATGCAAGAATTGATAAAAGAAATTTTCAGTTTAGTAAGTCACTAACATACTGCATTGTTTACTATTTATTACTTATGATCTCACCTGATTCATCTTCCTCTGGTTCATTCTTTAGGTCTTGAATATCTAATGATGTCGATATATGACTCTCTATACAATTTTGGTTATCTTCAGCCAACTCTTTCTTAATTTCCACTTTAATAACTTCCATAGCTGGCACACAAACAAACTATATTCAGGAAAATGCCGAGGATGATAAATACCAGACCAGCGAATATGTGCACTATACACTACTGACTACTGTTGGGATTGGGAAGTATAAAAATACTTTAAATGCCAACCAAATCCAAAAATAAAGCAATATGCAAATATGCAAATCCAGAGATGCAGAAATCAAAAATGCATTATTCTTTATGTTGCATTGTTGCCAGATTTCATTTCACCCTGTCAGTCAGTCCTGTCACTGTCAACATCACATTTATTTCTCGCCACACAGGCAAAAAAGTTTTAAAAATATTGTGTTTTAACTAATGGTGCCACAATAATAATTTAATTGGAACGTACATAAAAGTTTGGGGGGTTTAAGGGAACAAAACCCCCATAAAATTTTTATGGGGCGCACAAATTTCACTATATTTTTTTTAAGATGTTGCTGCGATAAAAATTCCTCATGTCCATTATCAATAAAAAACCTCTAGGAGTTTTCGATATATGAAAAAAAATCGATTTTCATTTTGTAACTTCAAAGGGCTGTAACTCTTTTTGTGTGCACTATTGTATATAGCTAAGTGAGGTTCAATCAACCCATTTTTGACCCCAGAATCTGTGGTATAATTTATGACCAATCTTTTCGGGACACCCTGTATAACCATAGGATCATTTTGGACCGGAGTCCCCATTCTTATCAATCATTCTTCCATATCTGTCCAAGGACATAGTAGCTTTCTGTGTGGTTTTCAGTATGTGATTATTCCATGTAAGCCTGTGATAATATTTCTAGCTATTTTGTGTCTTTGACAAATTCCCAGCACCGGTGGTTTTATTCCTTGTATGGTTCTTTTTTATGAAGTTGATACCTGGCAAGTCCCCAACACGATCCTTTTTTATCTTTCTTTGGACTCTTATGGTACGTATCCAAGTACGTTTCCAATCTCCTAAAATTTTGACAAACACTAGGCCCATACCGGTTTCTTAATGTTGCTCTGAAGCTATTTCCTTGTGGCATTTTTATAATCAACTATTTTTAATGGGAATAAGCCACAATTTTACCAAAAAAAAATGATTTTATTAACGTTTCGATAATTGTTGTAATTCTAGCTGGGTTCAGGGATTAAGTGAATAATTATTAGGGTGTTTTAATAAGTTTATTAACTCTTAAAACTAAGGTACAAAATTGAATCTCAAAAAAAACAAACGTGACAAAATAATAATTATGACAAAACTTCTAAATTGACAAATATAACTAAAGATAGCTAAAAGGAACTACAACGTTAACGGGGTGCTACCGCGGAGTGCTACCATTTAAAGGGATGAATTAGTTCCTAAGCACAGGGTGAATTGGGGTGAGTTCTATGCACATTTGGTACACTTCTACAGAAAAATTGTTCCAGGTTAAATTACTGTAGCGTGATTAGTGTAATTACTTCTAATTACAATAAAACTAGCGGTTCGTAATTTATATACGACTTTATTTATATAAGTTACAGACGAATTTATCTTATACACTAAACTTATTCACAAAATATGCCCGTATTTATACCCAGTTGTTATTCTGGAACAATCGACTCCCATCTCGAGCTATCGGCTTGTTCCGCCTACGTGACGTACCTTCCAGAATTCTCCGGCGAGGCCTAGCACATCCGATTACGTCATTCTCGAGGTGTTTACTGTTATACGGGGATCGGCCAAGATTTCTCTTCCGCTACACTGCTCCCCTCTTAAGATCTGAGCGTCTCGATCAGCAACTCTAAATGAAGGCCCAGGATGGCGGAATCTACACGACTCTCCAGCTCTGCATACACCCTTCAAGAAGAAATGTCTACTGTCTTTGAAGGGTACGACATCTTCGGGTTCATGCAACACACAGTGATTTGTACACCAGTTCCTCTGAAGACCACTTCAAGCATGCTTCTCACAATCTTCCAATCCAGATTTTCTACTGCATGGCCTATTTTTGGTAAAGCCAAATTTTTGATGTCATAATTACACACGATTTTCTTCAAATTAGTTAGAGCACGCCATATGTTCTCGTAGCTTGGCGTGTCCGTATAAGACTTTCTGGTCACCATATACAGCAAAGATCGAGGACCATCTTCCAATCGCAGTACTCTTCCAATTTTAGGCTGCTGATTTCTTAACTCGTCCAGGCGGCCGAACTTTCTATTGAATACGGACGATATTCCTTTAGTCATCTCGAGGTCTTGGGCAACACAGTGGGCCAGAGAGACGTTTTCTGGAACACCAAACAGATCTTGCTGAACTTCTGTGGTCACGCCGAATCTAGCACTCTTTCTCGCTGCGTAATTTGACATAAATTAATTAAAACTTGGCTGTGCGACATCTTTCATCTCCTGTTGGAGGACTCGTGCTTCTTCTGTTTCATTTGAGCCAGCATATGGTGCAAGACGATTTATGTGAATAACTTTTGGTTTACCGTTTGGCAACTTCTTAATTCTATATATTACGTCATTTATTTTCTTCTTAACTTCATACGGACCTTCCCATTGTCTTTGCAGTTTAGGACACAAGCCTCGACGACGTTGCGGATTATAAAGCCAGACAAGATCACCTACTTCGAAGCTTTCATTCTTGCATCGAGAATCATATTGATCTTTCATTCTGTCACTGGCTATCTGGATGTGTTGTCGGGCAAGTTCATGAATGTTGTTCATTCGTAATTTCAGGCGGTCAACGTAGTCTTCGCCTGCAACATGTTCCTCGGAAGGTCCGCAGCCAAACTCTAGGTCGCAGGGCAACCGAACTTCACGACCCAACATCAGGCAGGTTGGTGTTTGACCTGTAGTTTCATTTACGGCCGAGCGGTAGGCCATCAGGAATAAATGAATGTGTTGGTCCCAATCTCGCTGATGTTCAGATACAACTTTGGACAAGTGTTTACCCATCGTTCGGTTCATCCTCTCGACCATCCCATCTGATTGAGGATGCAGGGGTGTTGTTCTGGTCTTATTGGCACCAATCAATTTACAAACGTTTTGGAAAAGAGCTGACTCAAAGTTTCGCCCTTGGTCGGAGTGGATCTCCAAGGGAACACCAAATCGGCTAAAGAATTCTTTAACAAGTACCTCTGCAATGGTAGCAGCTTCTTGATTTGGTAATGCATAGGCCTCAGTCCATTTTGTAAAATAATCCATGGCTACCAGGATGTATTTATTTCCAGCATCGGTTTCTGGAAATGGACCTGCAATGTCGATAGCTACTCTTTCCATAGGACTTTACTATGGACTACCATAGACTACAATTAACTGAAGCTTAGATTCTGTACCATCATCGTTCTCAAAGGTTCTGTACAGAAGATCATCTTTTAGTACCAGGCAATTCCATTGGCTCCAGTAGGCCTTGACTTCTGGACTACATGCACTAATGTTCTGCCAACTAGGTCTCTCACCTTGCCGCATCCAATCCAATACTCTTTTTATACATGGATCATCTTCTTGGGCGTCTTGTAACTGTTGGGGCTGCCATTGCTCATTAATTACGGTGGTTCGTCTCACAGGGCAAAGCTGTTCGTCTACTTTAAGCCGGTGATTACAACTTTCACTGCATGGCCGTATCGAGGAAGCATCTGTATTTGAACCAACTCTTCCAGCCCTCTTCATGCGTCTCTTCGGCATCGTGTCACGAATCACCCTCCGTACCATTTCCACCAAACGTTCATCTTTTCTCTTATCGCCTTTTTCCACGGTTATTACTCGATTGTTTCGTGAAGCTTGGCTAGCTGCTTCGTGTTCCAAGGCAATAGCAAGTGCTTCATCTAAAACTTTCGGCCTTGCTAGTCGTAAAGCTTTCTGTAGTTCATTATCTTTCAGCCCATTGACGAAGGTATCTACTGCAATTTCTTCTAAAACGCTGTCTGGCACCTCTGGATAAGCCAACCGCACCACACGAGCCACATCTGCTTCAAATTCTTGCAGATTCTCACTTGCTCGTTGACTTCTACTTCGCAGTTGTGCTTTGTATACTTGTTTTAGATGGGCATCTCCATAGCGTTTTTCTAGACGAGTGAACAAGGTCTGGTAACAATTTTCTTGACCCTTGGGAATTGACCTTAATATATCTGCAGCATCACCTCGTAAAGCAGCAGTCAAGGAAACAGCCTTTTCTTGTTCGGTCCAATGATTGGCGGTCGCAATAGCTTCAAACTGTCTAAGATATATGGACCAAGAGGACTTTCCATCAAATGGTGGTAATTTGAATCTCATATTATGCGACGTTTCGTCTCTCGGTAGTTCATCTTTCACTAAAGGATCTAACGTTGCTGCATTAACTGATGGTTGTACTTTTGTATCGGTTATCCTGCTCTCTAGCTGTTTGATCTTTTCTTCTACGGTCTCTACACTTTTCTGCATCTTATCGAATGTTCTAGAAACTTCTTCAAATTTCTCATTGTTCTGTTTACAAACTTCTTCTAGTTTTTCGTTGTTTTGCCTACAGACCTCTTTAATTATTTGAGAAGTCTCATCGAATCTTTTAGCAACATTTTCGAATTTCTCGTCGCTTTTTCTACTAACTTCTTCAAGTTTCTCGTTGTTCTTTATAGAAGTTTCATCGATCTTTTGAGAAATGGTTTCGAATTTCTCATTATTTATCTTAGAAGTATCATCGATCGTTTCAGAAACAGTTTTTAATTTCGATAAGATTGCTTGTTCTGCTGACTGGAAGTGGAACGTCTTTGGGTCTTCTCCGTTCTTCGTGAGGACATCCTCGAGTCGTGCTTGTAGGACTATCTTGAGCCCACTGCTGTCCAGATCCCGTTCCTCGAGCTGTTCACGGAGCTGTTTTACTGTAAGTTCTTGTAGCAACATCTTTGGTCGGCACACACGTACTTTCCAAAATGTCTTTTAACAGTCTTTCCGAATACCGAACAATCAACGCACTTTAACTATTCCCGACGAATAAAGTCCAAAAGTATTTTAAAGTCTCTCTGTAATTCACTTATTTATATCGCACTAAGTTAACCCCACACCTGACACCAACTGTAGCGTGATTAGTGTAATTACTTCTAATTACAATAAAACTAGCGGTTCGTAATTTATATACGACTTTATTTATATAAGTTACAGACGAATTTATCTTATACACTAAACTTATTCACAAAATATGCCCGTATTTATACCCAGTTGTTATTCTGGAACAATCGACTCCCATCTCGAGCTATCGGCTTGTTCCGCCTACGTGACGTACCTTCCAGGATTCTCCGGCGAGGCCTAGCACATCCGATTACGTCATTCTCGAGGTGTTTACTGTTATACGGGGATCGGCCAAGATTTCTCTTCCGCTACATTACTATGGAAACATCACCTTTCAAAGTAAAAAATATATTTTTTTACAAAAATATATTAAAAACATACGAAATAAAGTAATTTTGTTCTTTGCCCCATAACTTTTTTCCACGGGGATATAAGTATACGCATTGCTTCACAGAAAAAAACTTCCATCCTTCCTCTTTAACACGTTCCGTGCGGATGACATGCATGTGAGCCACATGATGCCTTTCATCTATGCCGGACGGCGCTCATGTATGCCGTTGATTATACACATTTTAAATATGTATTTTTTTTGTCAGTCATGATTATAAATCTTAGGATCAGACACCCGAACGCAATGTGTTAAAATGACGTTTGGTAGAAGTCTCTAGGATTTATAGTTTTCGAAATATGATTTTTCAACGTTCGCCACTCACAGTATTTTTGGGCCATTTTCCCCGTTATTTCGCAAACATTGTTCTGTAACTTTTTTCTACGCATTTCTAGATATATGCAATGGTACATTTAGTAAGAAGAGAAGTCAATTACCTTTAAAATGGTCTATTGTAAAAGGTTGTATAACTATTTTTAAGCAAGTTATGGTTTTTAAAAGTTTCATACTTTTAATGGTTTTTTAATTTTTTTATGATTATTTTTAAAATTTTTCATTATAACTTTTTTTGTACATTTAAGTATATTATACACTGTGTAATAAAAAAGAATGCTTATTTTTTTACTTTAAAATGGTGTATTGTAAAAAATTCTAGGACTTTTTTTAAACAAGATATCCGTAATAGGGAACTTGCATAAATTTTTAAATTCGAAAAAAATGTTATAAATCACAACAGAACATAATTTAATACATGTATCAAAGATAAAAAAGTTTTGTTTGTCTTTCGTTTGGCCCCTAAAGACGATTAAAAATTCAAATTAAAACAGGTGGTCCAAAACGCATAGTGACGTCATATAGTTGTGCATGTACATTCTGCACCAACAAAGTAAACAAAATTGTATATAATTTTAAATTAGACACTATAAACGTCAGTAGAAAATACAGTTATGTAACGTCACAAGCGTTTTTGATCGTTTGAACTATTTTACATTGGCTAAGGGTTCTTCTAAACCAAGGCCAGAAAACAGAAAAAAAATATATAGATTTTAAATTATCTTCTAAGTTATTATGAGGTTTTACCGCGTGAAAGTTTGGAAATATTATTTTTAAAGGAAACTGAATAATATTACGTAATAAAAAAATGTGTAAGTTCCCTCATAGGTTTGGCGTTCGTTTTGACACTGACACTAAGTTTTATAAATATATTTGATAATTTCTACTTCTGATATATTTGAGTGTTTTTAAGATATATTTTTTAAAACGACCGAAGAGGGTTTTTGTAAAGGGCAGTCTGATAATTTACCTATAGTTGATATGTGTATGGTGGCTACATATTTTCAAAAGAGTGAAAATTTTTCCGTCGGAGAAGTTCGGGGAGTTAAAGCAGATAAGTAAGTACATATATTATGTATATTATACTCCCATTATACCTACTAATTTTATACTGTGATTTTATTCTGATTATTATTCTCATAAGTATTTAACGATAAAACTTAGTAGGTACACACTTCCTATAGGGCTTTTCATCGATTGTCATTTGTTTCGAGCTTCTGTCATGTGTCACATAATATTAATATATCTACGCCATACGTCTCTGGTTTGTATCATTGTTATATACCAATAACGTATGACGTAGATATACTAATATTATGTGACACATGACAGAAGCTCGAAACAAATGACTGTGAATGAAAAGCCCTATTAAGTATAGTGATCAAAAAATGTCCGGTTGCCTAAATCGACTAACCAATGAACATTAAGGGTGAGATTACGTCATGAGAGTTTACTGTCATTTGAATCGTAATATGATTTTTTTCGAATCCTGAGAAAACCAAGTATTTTAGAAAAATTTAAACGCAGGATGCAAGATTACATTATTACCGAGGGCGGAAAGCCCCTTAGAATAAACAAGCAGATTCTATTGAATGAAATATTTGAAATTAAATATCACACTTCTCTTTTATTTTCAGCCCTGTAACTTATTAAAATAAACATTATAGAAGTTTTCAGGGACTTTCAGCCCTCGGTAATAATGTAGTCTTTCATTCTGAGTTTAAATTTATCAAAAATATTTATTAGTTTTCTCAGGATTCGAAAAAAATAAATACAATTAAAACACATTGAGAATTTTGACATGCGTCAAAATTTTGCATTAACTCAATGTAAAATTCTGAACTGTTGAATTCCAGCTTCCCTAATAATTATTGTACATCAAAAGACATTAGAAACTATTTGTAGAGGATTGAAATCTGTATTGGAAATAACTGTTAAAATTGGTCTACGTAATTAAACATATTCCAAAATTTTGTAAAAATTGTAATACATTTTAGTTTTCAGCCCAAACTTAGGCCACACACAATGCCATAATGTTCACATTTTTGAACTGTCAATATTTTTATTTTATCATCTACTGTTTAAAAACAATACAGTTGATAAGATACCCTCAGTTGCGGAGAAAGGATTAATACTAAAGATTTTTTTATTCAGCCAATGGTGTGAGCACTGTCAGTTAAATAGTAACGTGTGGCCTAATTTTACACGCATACCTATTGTCGCAAATGTATCATATTTTTCAAAATTTTGGAATGCATTTAAATCGTAGAACAATTTTAACTTTTGATTTTAATACAGATTTTAATTCTCTACAAGTATTCTCTCATGACTTTTGATGTAAAATAATTAGGGAAGCAGGAATTCAACAATGGCACCTATGTACGCCGTTTCTCCCGCTTGGCGGCGCTCGTGTAGTTGGAGGTCAACGTTTTGACTATTCGTGAAGATTGTATATGGTGTTTTTGATTACGATTTAATAAATAATAAATTATGGCCGAAATATATGGATCTTGGAGACTGTTTGTGCGTTGAAAACGAATTGAGAAGGAATGCGAGAGTTACTGGAAAAAGGAAGCCCTTATCGAATGATAAACTATATTAATCATCGTCTCAATGTTTTATTTCTATAGCTCAGAAGAGGGTATTTATTTAGTATTGACTCGCTCCCCACAACGAGTCTGACAACTGTGAATAATATGATATATGCCTTACTTTTTATCAATTTAAAATTCACAATTAAGTGCGCTCAGCATTAATTTTTGTGTTTATCTCATTTAAAAATGTGATATTTTCAAAATATGGCCGCCATGACAGTTGCGCATTTGGTGTAAATTTGGTTTAAGTATGGGTTGAGCGCAGTCGATTGTGCAATGTTGTCTTATTTAATTAAAAAAATTATAATTCCTTATGGAAATATAGAATGTGTTAATTTAATTAAGTACAATTTTTTGGGTGTTTGTCTACGTGAAAAGCGACCTTAAATTTAAGATGGAATTAGAAAAATTTAGGGTTAGGTTTGATCAGGTTATGTTTTAGTCACTAAACAATATTTGAATGGTACCTACTAGGTCACTTTAATTTTCAGTTATTAACTTGTTTATATTATTTTCGATTAGGTTAGGTTTGATCAGGACATGTTTTAGTCATTTTAAAGCATATTTTAAAGATAATATGTCACTAAAATTCAGTTATTAACTTTTTTATATTATTTTCGATGACGCTAGGTTAGGTTTGGTCAGGTTATGTTTTAGTCCCTAAAAAATATTGAGAACTTAGAATTATTTAAAATTAGTATTTCACATTTTTCTATATTATTATTATTGCTTCAAATATAAATTTTTTTATATGTTCACTCCATAAAAAGCGATTATAGATGTGGCAACAGTGTGAATGTCTATATAAAATTGCATATTTTAATCCGTGCGTTTACAATAAATTTTGATCTGAATTTTATAGTGAAGTATTCTATTTTTTACAGTCGAATCTGGGGGCAATACGTAATCTGTTTCAACAAAATGTTTATTGCAGATATGTGCGTTTATAGTCGGCACATATTTATCCCTTCTTATTGCTACAATCCATTTTTTTCTCTTCAGAATATCTTTGAGAAACCTGTGTCCTGATGTTCTCGATAAGCACAAATGCATAGCACAACATTGAGGGATTTTATTTTCTCGAGTTTAATTCACACAGCGAAACAAATATGCAATATTTACTTGGAAATATATTGATTTGAAGTGTTGACGTAAGTTGACGTGACCTCCAACTACACGAGCGCCACCTACGTTGAGCTTTCCAGATTAGCTGCCATTCAGAATTTTACATTGAGTTTCCTATGGCCCTTTTTACGATTCACCACCCGGTATAAGATAAAATGTGTACTATTTGTATAATTATTTCATGATAACACAAATAATACACAATAACACACATTCAATGATCGAAAATCATTTAAAAATATGGGAATGTAAACTCTTGTGACGTAAAGTCAAAAATATAAGTCTCCCCACCACCGTCGGACAAGACAACCGTAATAAAGTCTAATAACCGTGACACGTTCCAAAAGTGAAGCCAGTTTTTGGTTTGTTTGTCACCAGAAACATGGCGGTCACGTCAAAAATAACAATGGGTTGCCAGTGGTGGGTGTTCGTTGAAGGTTAAAATTTCATAAAAAATAAAGTAAATCATCATCTAAAATTCGTAATAAAAACATATGTATGTATTGAAACATATGTACGTAATATTAGCAACTTAATAAAACATTTACCGTACACAAATTCTTCATTTTAAATACATTTCATGTTTTTATTTTAAATACTCAATGCATAACAATACCCCAAAGATACGTCGATGATCAAAATCTCTGGTGTCAGTTTGGCTTCACTTTTGGTCATAGGATTACTCCTCCTCTCTCTTTCCTTGTCTAAGCTCCCACATCACTGATATAACCATATAAAAAACTAATGTAAAACTATGTGACGTCACGGGCCGTCTGAACTACTTTAAAATAAAGAAGACTTTAAATTTGTATTTCTAAATTATTATGAGTTTTTGAAGCGGGAAATTTTGGAAATCTCATTTTTATACAAAACTGAACATTATTATGTAATAAAAAAAAATGTGCAAGTTCCCCATTTAAGAAAAATTTTTAATTTTTTTTTTAATTAGAAGAATATAATTGCATATTATAACATAATTTTTAATTCCAAATAACTTTTCTTTCTTAATAACATTTTTCGATATTGTGAAATATAAAGGTATGTACTTTACTCTTGGGCGAAATTCAAATTTTTTAAGATATTTCGTATACTATTGATACAATTTTATATACAGTGAGCACGTAAAGGTTGGAATAAATTCATTTTCTTGAGAATTCACGATTTTGGAAAAAAATCCCGAAACAGATCAATTTTTATTTTTAAATTACGACTTTTTGGCATATGTATCATACTAGTGACGTCACCCATCTGGGCGTGGTGACGTCATCGATGATTTTTTTTAAATGGGAATAGAAGTCGTGTGATAGCTCATTTGAAAGGTAATTTAATTCTCTATTCAGTAATATAAACATTTGCATAATTATTATACAGGGTGTCAAAAAAATGTTTTTTATTTAAATTTATTGACATAAAAAGAAGAATGCATGTAATTCATTTAGTCCAAAATACATTTTACTGCCCTCAGAAAACAGAAAAAATGTTTGAAAAATAATAATTGCTTTTCGCTTAAATTAAATGTTCAAACTATCAAGAGGAAGGTGGGTGACGTCTTTAATATTGAATTTAAGCAAAAAACAATATTTATTTGTCAAATAAACATTATTTCCTGTTTTCTGATAGCAGTAAAATGTATTTTGAGTTAAATAAATTACACACATTCTTCTTTTTATGTCAATAAATTTAATTAAAAAAAATATTTTTGGATACCCCGTATAAATAATTATGTTAATGTTTATATTACTGAATAGAGAATTGAATTATTTTTCAAATAAGCTATAACGCGACCCCTATTCTCATTTAAAAAAATTATAGATGACGTCATCAAGCCCAGATGGGCGACGTCACTAGTATGATACATATGCCAAAAAGACGCAATTTAAAAATAAAAATTGACCCTGTTCGGTATTTTTCTCCAAAATCGTCCATTCTCGAGAAAATGAATTTATTCCAACCTTTACGTGCTCACTGTATGGTGACTGAATCTTAGGTTTTGGACTGTGCACAGCATTTTATAAAGAATAATTTTTTTTTCATAAAGTTTTCCGTATATGGTTCCAACTTAGTGGGACATATTATATTGCATGTGTATAATATATCACACTTTGAAAAAGCATAATATCTTTTGTTTAAAAATAGTCCTAGAATTTTTTACAATAGACCATTTTATAGTAAAGAAAATAAGCTCTATTTTAGTGGACAATGTGTACCTATAGTACTTAAATGTACAAGAAAAAAAGTTTTACTGAGAAATTTAAAAATAATCATAAAATATATTAAAAATAATTCAAAGTATATGTAAAATGTTAAAAACCAGATCTTGCTTAATAATGTGTATATAGGGTGCGGCAGATAACTGGCCTATTAGAAGTATCTCGAGAACTAAAGGCAACAGAATCATGAAAATTGGAAGAAAGGGGTTTTAAAGGATGATCTATTAAATGAAAATATTTTCATCTCTTTGCAACTTCCGGTTATACCGGAAGTTTCTTATAACTTCGTATTTTTTAAATGGGACACCCTATATATTTTTACATTTTTGGATTCTCCTTAATATCTTCTTTCTTAAAATATAAGGTTTTGTAATATTATACAGGGTATTTTAAGAGATATTTACGTTCTTATATTAATTTCGTAGCAACATTCACACCCTGTAGAATTTTAATACTTTGACATTAAAAGCTCTGCTTACGTTCAAGTAATTTTTAATTTATTTTTTATTTTTAATATAGTCTACTATTATTAAGAATCATTAGTGTAGCTAATTTTAAAATTTTAGTATACAGGGTTGGTCGAAACTCGGAATGAATATTTTCTCAGTTTTCTTAAATAGAACACCCTGTATTTTAGTATTGTAATCAAATGATATTTCATGGTACTTTTTTATTTTATAAGTATTCCCTATACCTAACTGCTTTAATTTGTGAGTTATTGGTGATTCAAGCTAAACATTAATTGCAACAAAAAATAAGTAAAATTTCATTAGGTTGGCCGTGAAAATATTCAATTACAAATAATATTTCAGAAATAAATACATATTAATCCAGACTGATCCTTAAAATTACCAATAATGGTTTAGCTATCAAAATACCTACGTAGTTAATATTGTTGGTTCGACTAACAATTAAGCACAAATTAAAGCAGTTAGGTATAGGGAATGCTTAAGAAATAAAAAAGTACAATAAAATATCATTTTATTACAATACTAAAATACAGGGTGTTCCATTTAAGAAAACTCAGAAAATACTCATTCCGAGTTTCGACCAACCCTGTATACTCAAATTAAAAATTTAGCTATAGTAATGATTCTTAACAATAGTAGACTATATTAAAAATCATTTAAACGTAAGTAGAGTTTTAGATGTCAAACTACTACAATTCTACAGGGTGTGAATGTTGCTACGAAATTAATAAAAAAACGTAATTATCTTTTAAAATACCCTGTATAGTATAACATTACAAAACCTCATATTTTAAGAAAGAAAACATCGAATAGAATCCAAAAATATAAAAATATACAGGGTGTCCCATTTAAAAAATCGAAGTTATAAGGAACTTCCGGTATAACCGGAAGTAGCAAATAGATGAAAATATTTTCATTAAACAGATGACCCTTCAAAACCCCATAATTCAAATTTTCATGATTCTGTTGCCTTTAGTTCTCGAGATATTTCTAATAGGCCCTTTATTTGCCTCACCCTGTATAGTAAAGTTACAGAGCAATGTTTGCGGAATAATGAGGAAAATGATCCAAAAATGCTGTAGGCGGCGAACTTTGAAAAACCATATTTCGGAAACTATAAATCCTAGAGACTTCTACCAACGTCATTTTAAATAGGAAGGATGGAAGTTTTTTTTCTGCGAAGCAATACATATACCTATATCCCCGTGGAAAAAAGTTATGGGACAAAAAACAAAATTGCTTTCTTTCGTGTTTTTGGCTTCTTTTTTTGAATATCTTTTTGTAAAAAAAATATTTTTGACTTTGAAAGGTGATATTTTGAGAGTAGATTTAACATGGATCAATTTTTCTGTAGATGTGTTTGTATTAAAAGTACATAGAACTCAACCCAATTAACCCTGTGCCTAGGGACTAATTCCCCCTTTCTCAAAAACGCACCCCTGTAAATGGTAGCACTGCGCGGTTTTTTCATATCTAGAGGTCCATTGACCATATTAAACAATAAAACTCCGTTAACGTTGTAGTTCCTTTCTACACTACATAATCAATAGCCTAAATAAGACCGGTTTTAATATATGGGGCTGAAACGTGGACCTTATCTCAAAATGATAAAAAACTTCTTAGTATTTTTGAGAGAAAAATTATTAGAAAGATTTTTGGGGCTGTAAATGAAAATGGGTCATTGCGTTGAAGATACAACTTTGACCTATATCAGTTATACACCGATCCAGATATTATGAAATTCGTTAAAGTGCAGAGACTTAGATGGGCTGGACACATTGCTAACGCCAATCACGCCAGGATCTGGATGCCAGATCACGAATTCACTAAGAAATTAACTTTTTCAAAACCAGAGGGCACAAAAAGTAGACGACGACCACGAAGAAGATGAATTGATGATGTGGAAGAAGACCTAAAGATTCTAAGGGTCAGAAGATAAAGAGAGGAGTCCGGACAAATAATCCCGGACAAAAAATCCCCACAAATTATCCCTGGACAAAAAATCCCCACAAATTATCCATGGACCAAAAATCCCCGGACAAAAAATCCTCACAAAAAGCCCGGACAAATAATCCCCACAAAAAATCCCGGACAAAAAATACCCAAGAAATATTTGCCGCCGAATAGTTCTCTAAAAGTTTTCCCGAAATTTTACCAAATTTCGAATTCCAATTTCATGCTGAAAACTTCAAATTTTACATGACAAAAAGTTGAGCTTTTTTTTCAAAAATCGTGGAAGATATGGAAAATGAGCTAAGGCCCCGTTCTCTTGACAGGCGCTTGATAACGCGCGTTTTAATAACGCCCGATTACAACATACATTTTACTTAAAACCGTTCACATGCTAACGCGCGTTTTAGGTCATTAAAACGCGCGTTGGCATGTGAACGGTCTCAAGTAAAATGTATGTAGTTGTAATCGCGCGTTATCAAAACGCGCGTTAGCGCACGCCATGAGAACGGGGCCTTAGCTCATTCCCCATATCTTCCACGATTTTTGAAAAAACTCACACTCTTCTGTCATGTAAAATTTGAAGTTCAGTATGGAATTGGAATTCGAAATTTGGTAAAATTTCGGGAAAACTTTGAGAGACCTATTCGGCAGCAAATATTTCTTGGGGATTTTTTGTCCGGGGATCTTTTGTCCGAAGATTTTTGTCCAAAAAAATTTGTAGGGATTATTTGTCCGGGGATAATTTGTGGGGATTTTTTGTCCGGGGATTAATTGTCCTAGCTTCTAAAGAGAAGTTGCCAGAAATCGACAGGAGTGGCGACTTTTTGTAAGCAGGCTAAGATCCACAACGGATTGTCGAGCCACTTATGATGATGATGGCTTGAGTAAATTGCTTAAAATAGACTTCACACTTGTAAATGCACTTTTTTTAAAAAGTAAACGTTTTTCTTCAGCATGGTTTTTCATCAAGTGTGCATTCAAATTACACGCTTCAGCAAAGTCTTCCAAACAAATTTCACACTTGAAATATTTTTCTCCGATGTGTCTTCTTAAATGTGTTTTCAAATAATCGGCTAGATTAAATTGCTGAAAACAAATTTCACACTTGTAAGGCTTTTCTCCAGTGTGTACCCTTAAATGTGTTTTTAAATATTCAACTTGACTAAATTGCTTAAAACAAATTTCACACTTATAAGGCCTTTCTCCAGTGTGCAGTTTTAAATGTCTTTTCAAATTAAATTCGTAAGCAAACTCTTTAAAACAAATTTCACACTTGTAAGGTTTTTCTCCAGTGTGTGTCCTTAAATGTTTCTTTAAATGTTCATTTTGACTAAATTGATTAAAACAAATTTCACACTTATAAGGCTTTTCTCCAGTGTGAATTCTTAAGTGGCTTTTTAATCTTTCTGCTCGAGTAAATGTCTGAAAACAAATTTCACACTTGTAAGGCTTTTCTCCAGTGTGAATTCTTAAGTGGCTTTTTAAACTTTCTGCTCGAGTAAATTTCTGAAAACAAATTTCACACTTGTAAGGCTTTCCTCCAGTGTGTACCCTTAAATGTGTTTTTAAATGTTCAACTTGACTAAATTGCTTAAAACAAATTTCACACTTATAAGGCTTTTCTCCAGTGTGCACTCTTAAATGTTTTTTCAAATTACATGCGTAAGCAAACTCTTTAAAACAAATTTCACACTTGTAAGGCTTTTCTCCAGTGTGTTTTCTAAAATGTGATTTTAAATGAGCTTTTTGAGTAAACCGCTTTAGACAAATTTCGCATTGATAATGTTTTTCTCTAGTGTGAGTCATCAAATGTGTTTTCAAATTACTGGAGCTAGAAAATTGTTTAAAACAAATATCACACTTGTAAAGCGTTTCTCCAGTGTGCATTTGTAAGTGTAGTTTCAAACTGAATGCATGAGTAAATTGTTTAAAACAAATTTCACACTTGTAAGATTTTTCTCTAGTGTGCACTTTCAAATGTCTTCTCAAATTACTTGAATAGTTAAACTGCTTAAAACAAATTTCGCACTTGTATGGCTTTTCTCCAGTGTGGATGCTTAAGTGATGTTTTCTTAATGTGACTGCCTGATTAAATGACTTTAAACAAATTTCACACTTGTAAGGCTTTTCTCCAGTGTGCACTCTTAAATGTGTTTTTAAATGTTCAACTTGACTAAATTGCTTAAAACAAATTTCACACTTATAAGGCTTTTCTCCAGTGTGCACTCTCAAATGTATTTTCAAATTATTTCGCTGAGAAAATTGTTTTAAACAAATTTGACATTTGTAAGGTCCTTTTTTAGTCTGAACTTTTATATTTTTATTTAATAGTTTTTCGTCAGCATGTGTACCCATATCTTCTTTATGAGATGAATGTTCAGTTGATGTTTTCAGAAAGTTCATTTTGTCCTTTTTCTGGAGACAACCTAAAATATAAATCAAATGGTAAGATGTTTTTCCACTGGAGAATTTTTACATATTAGTTTAACCATAAAGCTGTAATCTCAATTTTTTAAGTTAAAAAAATATGGGCGCCCAAACTAATGGGCAGGGGAAAGACAAAACTAAATTTTACATTGTCATCCAAAGTATACAAAATGTAATGTTCAACATCTTCACGTCTGCCCCCTCCCTATGGGCGCCCATGATCATTGCTGATGGTATAAAAATATACCGAAATATATCTGATATTTGAAAAAAAGGGTACTCTTGGCTCCGTTATTACGCCCCACAATACATATACAAATCGACGTTTAACTCTAATCGCTTCGTCTATTAGAGAGAATGCCGTAAAATGAAAAAATCTGCGATTGCATTTCAATTAATTCCGAATACCATCAGTACTCTATGCGACGTTTCTTTTAATATCAAAACTCATCAGGAGTACTAGATGCGTGTTCAAAATGAAATAAAATGCAATGTCGCTTAGGTTTCAGTAAGCTAGGTAGCACATCTGAAATGATATTATTTCATTTTCCTACATCCAAAAATAGGTTGGAACAAAGAAAAAATGGATTAAAGCTTTGTTTAATAACAAAGTATAATTGGATAATATGGTTAAGTGCCACAGTGTTACCATATTATTTTATAATGTATACGAATGTTTAAATTATAAAGATAACAGGGGCGTCATTTGAAATTTTGATTGGGGGGGGGCAAGCATTATACAGGGTGTCGCGAAAAGATTAGTCATAAATTATACCACAGATTCTGGGATCAAAAATATGTTGATTGAACCTCACTTACCTATATACAATAGTGCACACAAAAAAAGTAACAGCCCTTTGAAGTTACAAAATGAAAATCGATTTTTTTTCATATATCGAAAACTCTTAGAGATTTTTTATTGAAAATGGGCATGTGGCATTCTTATGGCAGCAACATCTTAAAAAAAAATTAAAGTGAAATTTGTGCACCCCATAAAAATTTTATAGGGGTTTTGTTCCTATAAACCCCCAAACTTTTGTGTACGCTCCAATTAAATCATTATTGTGGCACCGTTAGTTAAAGTAAATGTTTTTAAAACTTTTTTGACTCTTAGTACTTTTTTGATAAGCCAGTGTTTATCGACCTATTTTGAATATTTTTCGAATCCATCACATATTTGTATATGGTTAAGTACGATTATAGAGACCTGTTAAGAATCTAAAAATGTATTTATAATTTACATTTTTAGGTATATTTTGAAAAAGAAGCCACATCTCGATAAAAGGTCATTTGTCAAAAAAAGACTAAGAGGCAAAAGTTTTAAAAACGTTGTGGTTAACTAATGGTACCACAATAATGAATTAATTTGGAACGTATACAAAAGTATCGGGGGCTTAAGGGAGCAAAACCCCCATAAAATTTTTATGGGGTGGACAAAATTCACTATAATTTTGTTTTAAGATGTTCCTGCCATAAGAATGATACATGTCCATATTCAATAAAAAATCTCTAATAGTTTTCGATATATTGAAAAAAATCGATTTTCATTTTGTAACTTCAAAGGGCTGTAACTTTTTTTATGATCATATTTGTACTAAGGTAAGTTAGGTTCAATCGAACTATTTTTGACCCCAGAATGTGTGGTATAATTTATGACCAATCTTTTCGGGACACCCTGTATATACAATACATTATACAATACTATAGTAATAAAATTGATGTATTTTTTGTAAATTTCAGTCATTTTCAGGGTCAGGGGGAGGGGCAAATGCCCTCCAAAAATGCCAAGTAGAGATTTTACACATCGGAAAAAAACGGGAAAAATTGAGACAAAAAATAGGTATTTTTTCGTTTTTTTTTTCAAACCATTGGATACATTGGAAAAAATCGGAAAATTTAATTCAAATCTCAATTTTTTAATTGAGACTTGAAACCAGGGGTTGCTCGTCGGGGTAGGCAAGATAGGCGCCGCCTATATAACCTCTTCAAATGTACAATAATATAAATTATTAATATAAATTACTTATTTCGAAATTGTTAAATTTTGACACAATACCTACAATAAAAAAACTATTTTTTAATTTCTCTCCGAAATTGTAATTACTGTACGCCCCTTGTAGTAGTAGTATTAAGATTCTGTATTCATTGGAAGGCAGTTTTAAACGTCGCCTAGAATATATCAACGATGCAACAGAATTGATGTGCCATCTCGCTCTTTACGCCAGCTAAAGCCCTTAAGTTCTGGCGGTACTGGGCCATAATTTTCACGAATTCTTTAGGAAGTTAGGCACCAGATTTTGGAGCCTACACTCTACAGGCCTTCAGCATAACAAAATCGCTCACATCTCAGTTGATTCTCTTGTGTGTTGTGAAACTATTTTAAATTGTTTTTTGATTGAGGCTGTTAGTAGGTTAAATATTCAATAAAAATAGGTACGACAATTTAAATTTGTTTATGAAAAGTGAATAATAAACAGCCAAATTTAAGATTGGTCTATTGAAGGGTATGTTAATTTATGTTAGTAATAATTCACCAACAAATAAATCTGTGAATACTGTGAATCTGTGGTGGAATAAAATTTATTTTCGAGTCGAGTCGATTATATTTTATTTACCCGTGTTGAGCTGCCCCCCCCCCTTACTTGCGAAAAATTAAAAAACAAATAGCCCTGATTTATGAGCTATTTATGAGCTTTCATATTCCGCAAACTAAAAGTTTTGAGCTCGTTCCACTGAGCAGGAATTTAATACTTTAGTGGGGGGGGGGGGGCTGAGTCAGCCCCCCCACTACTTAAAAATAGGAATATTGAATCGGTTTTTGCGGCAGAATTACGAGCTATTTATGAGCTCTTAAAATTATATAGTTTCGATTTTTGAGCTCATCCCCTTCACCCCCAAACAACCCTTTAATTGATTTAACTTAAGGCTATGGGTACATAATTCGCAAATATTTTACATGTATCCCTACTTTTTCTGTCTTTACACGGCAAATTACGTGTAGTAAAATTCACACTGGTATCGATATGTAAACATTATTAGAATGTCATTCTACTTGAAAATGTCATCATTAATTTAAAGAGATGGCTTTTGAATGTTCTTGGATAACTGTTATTTTTATAATTGCAAATTGTTAATTCAGTTAATAATAAATGTGATAATTTTTTCACTATGTATTCAGTGATTGTAATAATTTATTTGTACAACAAAAACTAATACTCAATCGAGAAAAGAGGAAAAGTGTTAAAGTGATTTTTCAATAATATATTGTTATGGAATGCTTACAATTTTGAACATATTTAACAACAAAATACTTGGATCACAGAATATATTATCCTGATGTATTCTCTGTTTGGATCTTCCACAAATAATACACAATAAATAACTTTTTATTAAGTTCACGCCTTAAATCAATTATTTATCAAATACACTATATATCAATAATATTTAATCAATAATTTAAAATATTCCCGATGCAATGTCAAATATTTAAAATTGTCACTGATTGTCAGTGTTTGACTGACAATATATGCTGACAATATTATATTCGGCTGAGTGCGTTGTAAGACAAAGATAGATTTGGAAAATATTACCACGGCATTGTGTTCATTTTTTTCGAATCCTGGAAAAATCAATAAATATTTTTGAAAAATTTAAACGCAGAATGAAAGATTAAATTATTACCGAGGGCCGAAAGTCCCTTAGAATAAATAAAAAGTTTATTTTGAATGAGATATTTGAAACTGAAAATCACACTAAATTTTCGCTTAGTTTTTCACCCCTGTAACTTATTAAAATAAACATTATAGAAGTTCTCAGGGACTTTCGGCCCTCGGTAAGAACGTAATCTTTCATTCTGCGTTTAAATTTTTCAAAAATACTTATTAGTTTTCTCAGGATTCAAAAAAATGAATCCCCATTTGAATAGCATTGCAGCCGAAAATACGTACCGATTCTCTTAAGAGAAAAATGCTTAGAAAACTTAAAATATATCGTATTGCGGATATAATTCCTATAGCTTATATACTCTAAGAATAAACTATTAAATCACGTGCATTTCGATTATTGAGCTACAACCCCTTCGCAAGAAAACCACCCTATCTTCCCGGCTTAAGAGAAAGTTGTACTTAAATGCATTAAATTAATTATTTGGCGACTACATATCATTTAATAATTTATAAGCTTCCAAATTACGCGCATTTAGATCAGTAAATTGCAATTTATTTTGTATAGTGCAGTCACTGAAGGTAAAAATCAACGATTGCCTTCAATTTCGGTGAACCTTCATCGATTTTCACGAAAATTGGTCAGTGGTTAGAGGATACCTCAAGAAACAAAGGTGACATGGTACCACCTTGCGCCTTTACCCTGAGGGTGGATACCGCCCCTTCTCGGGGGTGAAAATTATTTTGTAAAAAATAATTGCACAAATCTATAAAAGAACAAATTTTTAGCAAAATTTATTATATAAAGTTATTAAAATAAGTCAATACTTTTTAAGTTATTAAAGATCAAAAATTTTAATTATTCGTGAAAAAAATGCATGTTTGAAGCGGTTTTTCGTAAATCCCTGAAAAACTGTAAGTTTTTACAAAAAAGTTAATAGTAGTTTAATTCGTATAGCTTATGTTCTAAGAATAAACTCTTAAATCACGCGCCTTTCGATTATTGAGCTACAACCCCTTCGCAAGAAAACCATCCCATATTCCCGGCTTAAGAGAGAGTTGTACTTAAAATAATTTAAATTAATTATTTGGCGACTAGATATCGTTTAATAATTTATGAGCTCGCAAAATATGCGCATCTCAATTATTGAATTGCCAGTTTCTTTCTATAGTGCAGTCACTGAAGGTAAAAATCAACTATGACCTTCAATTTCGGTAAATCTCCATTCATTTTCACGAAAATTGGTGAGCGTTTCTGGAGCTCATTTTTGATAGGTATTTCTAAGTACTTTGACAAGTATTTAGTACCTAAGTGTTAAAAAATGCATCTCTTTCCCGTTATTTAAGCTTGAATCCTTAGATTTGAACAGTCGCAGAAAAAAATATACATTTAATTACCAATAACTTACTTTAAATTAACATTAAAGGGTTTTTCAAGTAAGCAATTTATTATATTTTTTATTAGCTTCAATTTTAGTGATGAAAACTTTTTTGCAAAAACTTACAGTTTTTGAGTTATTTATGAAAAATCGCTTTAAAGCATATATTTTCTTTCACAAAAATTAACATATTTGATCTTTAATAACTCAAAAAGTATTGATTTATTAATAACATTATATAACAAATTTTGCTTAGAATTTGTCCCTCTCTCGATTTGTGGGGTTATTTTTAATAAAGTAATTTTCACCCCCCGAGAAGGGGCGACATATACCCCAGGCTAAAACCGCAAGTTGTTATTGTCAATTCGTTAAAATGAATGGAGATTTACTGAAATCGAAAGAAATAGTTAATTTTTACCTTCAGTGACTGCACTATAGAAAGAAAATGGCAATTCAATAATTGAAATGCGTATATTTTGGGAGCTCATAAATTATTAAACGATATGTAGTCGCCAAATAATTAATTTAAATTATTTTAAGTACAACTCTCTCTTAAGCCGGGAATATGGGATGGTTTTCTTGCGAAGGGGTTGTAGCTCTATAATCGAAAGGCGCGTGATTTAAGAGTTTATTCTTAGAATATAAGCTATACGAATTAAACTACTATTAACTTTTTTGTAAAAACTTAAAGTTTTTCAGTGAGTTACAAAAAACCGCTTCAAAACATGCATGCATTTTTTTTCACGAATAATTAAAATCTTTGATCTTTAATAACTTCCAATTTTCGTGAAAATCGATGAAGGTTCACCGAAATTGAAGGTAATCGTTGATTTTTACCTTCAGCGACTGCACTATACAAAATAAATTGCAATTTACTGATCTAAATGCGCGTAATTTGGAAGCTTATAAATTATTAAATGATATGTAGTCGCCAAATAATTAATTTAATTCATTTTAAATACAACTTTCTCTTAAGCCGGGAAGATAGGGTGGTTTTCTTGCGAAGGGGTTGTAGCTCAATAATCGAAATGCACGTGATTTAATAGTTTATTCTTAGAGTATATAAGCTATAGGAATTATATCCGTAATACGATATATTTTAAGTTTTCTCAGCATTTTTCTCTTAAGTTAAATCAATTAAAGGGTTGTTTGGGGGTGAAGGGGATGAGCGCAAAAATCGAAACTATATAATTTCAAGAGCTCATAAATAGCTCGTAATTCTGCCGCAAAAACCGATTCAATATTCCTATTTTTAAGTAGTGGGGGGGGGGGGGCTGACTCAGCCCACCCCCCACTAAAGTATTAAATTCCTGCTCAGTGGAACGAGCTCAAAATTTTTAGTTTGCGGAATATGAAAGCTCATAAATCAGGGCTATTTGTTTTTTGATTTTTGCAAGTGGGGGGGGAGGCAACTCAACACAGGTATTTTATTTTTATTGTGTTTCAATACAATTTTGATAATTTAAAGTTAAAATGACGAATGTTCTTTGTTACATTTGATTATATAGATATTTAAAAATTAAAGCGAGAGTAACTTTTCAATTTATTCGAAGAGTAGCTCTTTATTTGAGACAAATAATATAAGTCACATTTGACGTTGGTGAAATGTAGATGTGTTCGAATAAATCGAATAAACTACTATTTGTCGTTGGTGAAACCGCCCATATTAAAATAAAATGAATATTTTACACAATATAATCTTCAGTTTGATTAATACGCCTTTTTCAAGGCGCCATAATCAAGAAACATTAGAAATTATTTCAATGGGTCGGCCTTAACCAAGTTTAAAAATTATATCAACAGATAAGAAAGATAATTGACCATTTTCGAGATCGTTTAAAACAATATGGTATGAAAACCATATATGGTTAAGCGGAAGTTATTTTAAAAATTCACTTTTTTGTTGGCCTTGTCTGTTGCTCTCAAATTTGAAGCAAAATAATGTTTGGATGAGTCAGGGATATTCAGATTTGAAAAATTTATCAGCTGGTGCTAAAAAACATGAATCTTCGAAAGAACATTTAAACAATTGCTTAGGTTTAAAACGGTTAGAAAAAAATAATCAAACTATTAACAGTGCTTTAGCTGGACACATTTCTTTATCTAAAAAGTTATATAATGATGAAGTTAGAAAAAATAGAATTTGTGGATACAGGTCGCCTACCCGCATACTGAGGTCACGAGCCGCCACTGCTTGAAACGTGAAAAAATAACAATTTTAAAGTCGGTTAAAAATATATATATTTTGTAAAAAATAAATGCAGGAACATACTTTAATAAAGTCTATTAATATCTAAGATATAAGTACAAATATGTATATAGGGTTGAAAATTATATTATTGAAAGTATCAAAACCTAAACTTCAAAGATAGAAAGCACAAAATTTAACAAAAGCGCTCAGTGGTTTTCATCTGAGTCTGAATCTTCATACCAAGCATCTGATTCAAACTCGATCCCCGCTTCATTATCCTGGACGGATAAAACACGGTTTTTATCTGTTTTTCGTTTATAACCGAATTTAAATGAATAACTTCTGAATTTTATTCTGTGAATGTATTTCTTTTGCTTGTATGTATGATGTATGAGGCCGTGTAAAGACCAGTTTCTAAAGAAGCGGAAGTTGGAGGCCCATTTAAAATTCGGGAGTCAATTGGCATAAGTGCCTGCAATGTAAATAAACCTTGCCACTATATAATGGGATGAGCATTATTCGCACTATCCCATAAAGTTTCTACTAAAAAATCCAGTTTTTGTTCTAAATCGGGTTAGACTTGCCACCACCTTCCCGATATGTATCACATAATAATTAAAAATCGGGCAAAGTGTCAAAAATCAAAAAAATATTTTTAGTGCTAAAAGTGGTATATGTGTTATGGCGAGCACACCACTGTGTGTGTTTTTATTTCAATATCTAGCTAAACTACAACATCAGAGATGATAAACACCCATGCTGATAATTTCGAGGTGTCAATGATATGTTCCAGGAATATGAAAGATTTTAAGGAATAGTTTGTATTCATTAGTTTTTAGTATAGTTTTGTACCCTAAGCTGTTAACATCTCAATAAACTTCTGCATTTCCTTCAGTAGTTTCATTACTTAATTCTCCAAGGAACACACATTTTATAGAGAATAAAAGTAGCACAGTCAGTAGAATTTCCAATTAGAAAAAGTAATGCCTCTTTTTAATCGATTTTAATTGTTAATTGGGAAATTGGAGAATTAGTGACTTAGTAGTTGAGTTCCGAGTGTAAGGCCAGGAGGAAGGAAAACTGAAGGAACCCCTAAGCAACTTTGAAGAATTCCAAGTGTAAGGCCACTTGTTGTGTAAAGCCACAAAGTAATTGATGCTGTTGCATTTAGTAAATTTCAATTTCTGAATTATCATCAACTTATTTCGTATGCTTTAAATGATGAAGCACGGGTAAAATTTCAGGGACCCAACTGTACATATGTGATCCATAAAAAGATAACAGAAAAAATAAATCTTTCATTATGAGTCTCTCTTTAGGCATATAGAGTTTCCGTTGAGTGATTTAGGATGATGCTATTGTGATAAATCCTCAAAATGCAATTTGAGTAATAGAAAATCATAGCACGGATAATCCGCACCCGGATAATAGGGGTTCTACTGTACTTTCCAAACAACAGCCTTGTTAGTCATAAAATCTAGAGCTTCTATGGAAATGGTAGAATTAATTTAAGATGTATATATTCAAATTATTACCAAAAATGTATGGAAAACCAAGTACACCCATACCTCGCTTTATGGCCTAGATACGTTCCACAAAACATGGCCGCAAAGCGAAATGCCGTATAACGAATCAATTATTTTACATAATACAAATTCATAAAAATTTAATAGGATCGGTTCCAAATTTATTCAATATGTTACATGGTTTGCTGTTGAAAATGCATTTTATCTGTTTATTTTATTTAAATCAAAAATACATAAAAAAGCACATACACTGGTATACAGTGTGTCAATTTTAAAACTTACAATGGGCTATATCTCACGAACAAAAGCTGATATTGAAAAATGCTTGAAACCGTTTCTAAGAAAGTACGGGGGAACTAAAATGACATGAAAGAGAACTCACCCCTATCAACCCCCTAGGCCCCACCCACCATAACTAAAAAATTTTAAATTACAAACCCCTACTTGTGATACATCATTTAAAAGACTATAGAAAGTGCTATCCAATGGTTTAAACAATAATTATACAGGGTGTTAATATCAGCCGGCTTACTATGACTTTTATATTTGTAATGCTATCTCCCGGACTATTATTGTGAATGATAAATGTCCGTTGGTACATTTTTTTGTATAAAAACTTAATTTGCCGTTTTTGCAAAACTTAATTTGCCGTTATTTGGTTTCTGTCAGATACAATAATTTTTGGTTTATTTGAGACCTTTAAATGTCATTAGTTTTGATTATTTGTACGATCGGTACTGTCATTAAGCTGTAGTTGTCACGATGGTTTACAGTATACCTGTAGTATACCTGCAGTATACCGTGGAGATCATTTTCATATTTGCGTCCCAGAACCAGTGTTATTTACGAACAGCTCAAATATTTAATGAAAGGCATCCGGACAAAAATTTAAGTCACGTGTACGTCCGCGATTTAGTTGAAAAATTTAGAGAAACGGGATCAGTGCAAAATAAAAAAAGGGATTCCCCAAGATTACTGAATGAAGCATCCCAAATTGAGGTCCTTGGAAATTTTGCAATAGAGCCTACTGCATCAACACGTCAAGTATCTGCAATGACAGGACTTTCACATGAGTCGGTTAGAAAGGTGTTGAAATTACATAAGTTTCACCCGTACAAAACATAAATCCTTCAAGAACTAGGCGATGATGATCCAGACCGACGAATTGAGTTTTGTGAACTCATGACTGAAAGAATTCGCGTTGAACCGAGATTGTTAAAAAATATTTATTTATTTATTTATTTATTTATTTACGGGATTACCCCCATTACAACACATACAGTATAAAATCAATCTCTGTAATATCTACTAAACTAGAGTAAAATAAATCTTAATTACATACTTATTAAACAAAAACGAAATATTAATAGTTATCCATTACACATATTACATCTATTACACAAATCAGTTCAAATAAACAAAAAGTACCTGTCAAGCTCTTTTAATCCGATTCTTAAAACCAGCCAAGGAGACACCAAACATTTCTAAGTTATTCTCGTTTATAATTTTTAGTGTTCGCTCAATGGGCGAATGCATACCATAGTTTGTCCGATGAAAAGGTATATAAAACAAATCAACATGTCTGAGACTTCTGGAGGGAACATATAAATTAATAGATTGGAGAAGTTCAGAACAACAAATTAAACCATTTATTAATTTAAACACAAATACCAAATCAGAGTTATCTCGTCGAGTTTTTAATAAATTCATGTTGAGTGTTTTTAAAATATAGGTATAATCATGATTAGTAATGCGTATGTTTAATTTGTATGCACAATATCTCAAAAATTTATTCTGCAATCTCTCCAACGTAGTAGAATGAGCTCGGTATTGTGGAGACCATACAATAGATGCATATTCCACTTTAGATACAACCAAAGCATAATATACCGTTCTTAAAGCCCCTACAGATAGTCTCAGACAGTTGCGAATGATAAAGCCCAAAGATTTTGATGCATTTACTGTTACACTATTTATATGTTGCACAAAACGCAACTGCTCATCAAATGTGACTCCTAAGTCTTTTATTGTTTTAACATAAGACAATTCATTTTCATTAATTGTGTAAGAAGTATCATATTTTTTATTACCTCTATAAAAGCTTATATAACAGCATTTAGCAACATTTAAATGCAAAATATTATTCTCACACCAAATACTCAACCGGTCTAAATCTTCTTGAATTAATGTTACATCAACATTTGAATCTACGGATTTAAATAATTTCAAATCATCTGCAAACATCAGGAAATCGCAATTTCTAAAACACTCTGATATATCGTTCACAAATATATTAAATAACAAAGGTGAACAGTGAGCTCCTTGGGGTACTCCTGATGTCACATGAATTATGTTTGAATTAAAACAACCTACTCTCACCTGCTGTGTGCGATCTCTTAAAAAGCTATTGAACCATTGTAAGGATTGATGACTGAAGCCAAAAGCATTTAATTTTCCCAATAACATGTTATGATCTACTCTGTCAAATGCCTTGGAGAAGTCAGTACAAAAAGTATCCATCTGACTTTTATTCTCCAACGCGTTTAATATTTTTTGTTCAAAGAGTACTAAATTTGTTACCGTTGATTTATTCTGAGAAAATCCATGTTGATTGTGTATTAGACGCTCTTTACAATAAAATTTTAATTGATCGTGCAATAGTCTATCAAAAAGTTTTGGTATAGAGGATTGTTTACAAACGCTTCGATAATTTGTTATGTCTTGTTTATTACCTGATTTAAAAATTGGACAGATATAAGAGTGCTTCCATAAAGTTGGGAAAACTGATGTCTTTAATGATGACTCAAAAAGAAGATATAAAGGATTAGTTAGTGAATATATACAGTTCTTTAGAAAGTAATCGGGAATACCATCTGGACCACTGCTTAACTTATTGGGTAGGGATAAAATGTTGTTGAAAATATCTTTCACTGATATTGAAAAATTAGGTATAAAAAGATTGTTGTTTCCCTTTACTTCCAAGTTATTAATATTTGATTGTGGCGAATAAACTGTTGAAAAAAATTGACGGAAACAGTTTGCAATCTGTTGTCCGTTTGTTGCTATAGCATTACCATAGTACATACTGTTTGGTAAATCATTTGATGCTCTCTTACTGTTTACAAACTGCCAAAAGTACTTAGGATTACTGCATAAATTATGATTTACTTGATTCAGATAAGTGTTATAACATTGATTTGATAGATCCTTACACAATCTCCTAAGTTCTGAAAAAATCACATAATCCTCTTGATTACAGGAAGCTAAATAATTTTTATGAGCAATTTTTTTCTGTACAACTAAATAACGCAAGTTGGCATCAAACCATTTTGGATAACTAGAAGTTTTAAATCTTTTCACCGGTACAAACAATGATAGTGACATATTAAGTATGTTGTAAAATTCTGTTAAAGCATCATCAACATTTGACAAATTCAAATGGTCTTCCCAAGGTATCATTGAAAGATAGTTATTGAGACCTTCATAGTCTGCATTTACAAAATCATGATAAAATTCAGTATATTCTAATGACTTACCTCGATGTTCACACAAACTAATATTGTAAGTGTAACTTATGTGATGATAACTATTTTTAAAAATCGGATCTGAGGCTTTTGCTACTTGTAAATCACAAACATTTGTAAATATTAAGTCTAAAAACACATTTCTTTCATTTGGAATATTAATCATCTGGAAAAAATTCAAGTACCCATAAAACTCAGCTAAGTACAATGCATGTGAACCTTGAGGACAATTCACCAAGACACCTGATTCATTGTTATCCCATGAAGCTTCCGGAAGGTTGAAGTCTCCGAATATATATGTCTTATGATGATTATACCTTTGGGATATATCTTCGACTGATAAACAGTGTTGTTCATATATTTGTTCTACGGATTTTGGTGGAATATATACCCCTCCAATTATAAAATTTTCTTCACCAAATGAGCATAAAAGAAAAAGTTGTTCAATAGATTTGTACAAGGGTTTCAGCACAGTTACCTTAATGTAGTCTTTAACAACAATCAAAATACCTCCTCCTCTTGACTTATAACTATTATCACGATCACATCTAAAAGTTCTATATGAAGGTATTTTAATTTCACTATCTAAAATATCCTCGTGTAACCAACTTTCAACAAATATAAAAATGTCATAATCAGAACATAAAATAGAACTAATCAGATCTTGAATTTTTGTACGAAGTCCTCCGACGTTCTGACAATAAACTTGTAATGGGGATGAGATTAGTTTTTTCCTTCTTTCTTGAATGATTCAATTTTTGGTACACCATTTCTGTATTTTATGGCAATGTCTTTTTCGCCTTTATTTTGTCTGTCTTTTAATTCTTTCCAAGCTTTACTGAACATATCCCTTTGCATATTTGTTTGATCACTATTTATTTTGATTGTTGAGTTCTGTAGTCTTTTCTTACTCCTTAAAATGTCCTTAACAACACCATTATTGGAAAAAATAGCTCTAAGTGGACGAGACTTACCACCCGTGTTCTTTCCTACTCGAACAACCTTCACTGGTATTTGTATTTGTTTCACTGATGAATGTACTTTTATGCTGAATGGTAATGTATATAAACAAAACTGTCGGTACTGGAGTGATGCGAACCCGCATCGATTCAGAGAAGGTCACACTCAATATCCTGAAAAACTGAATGTTTGGGCAGGAATATTAGGCGATGCTATAATTGGCCCCTTGTTCATACCAGGCAATTTAAGTGGCGGCATTTATCTCGATATGCTGGAAAACACCATCGAACCTTTAATTGTGCATGAATTAGAGAAGCAAAGGGACGACCAAGGCAACCTAGCTCTAGACAAAGATTTGCTGCACTTCCAACAAGATGGAGCACCTCCTCACTATGCAGCTCCAGTTAAGCACTGATTAGATACTAATTATCAGAACAAATGGATTGGAAGGAGAGGTCCTATTGACTGGCCACCGAGATCACCAGACTTACCGCCACCTGACTTTTTTCTATGGGGTTACTTCAAGTCAGTTGTTTATAAAACTCAACCTGCGTTACTTGAGGAATTGCGAGAAAGAATTACGCAAGCATATCGCGCTATTACAAGAACAACATTTGCCAAAGTTCGTGCAGAATTTGAAAATAGGCTGTATTATTGTTTACAAAACAACGGAAGCCACTTTGAACATTTATTTAATTGACATTGTTAACAAATTTGTAGTTCAACAAAAACCTTATTAAATTTTTTATTTAAGCCAAAGTTTCACAATTATTGCTTCACCCTGTATAATTATTATTTATACCATTGGATAGAATTTTTTATAGTCTTTTCAATGATGTATCACAAGTAGGGGTTTGCAATTTAAACTTTTTTGGTTGTGGTGGGTGGGCCCTAGGGGGTTGATGAGGGTGAGTTCTCTTTGATGTCATTTTAGTTCCCCCTTACTATCCTAGAAACGGTTTCAAGCATTTTTCGATATCAGCTTTTGTTCGTGAGATATAGCCCATTGTAAGTTTTAAAATTGACACACTGTATAAAATAATAGATTCCAAAAACCAAAAATAATCTACAAACTCCAAGCTTTCTTGTTGTATCTCCATATAACGGGTAAAGGATTTTTATTTAGTCCTGTAATAGGCCTGGATTTTTGGACAAATTAGAAGTGGTTTTAGCTTAATTCACCAATGGCATTTGCACCAAGTAGCAAAATTAATCATTCTTTAGATTAGACCATTTATAACCAGGCGCAGATTTTTCGGTTTTTGAAAATGTACCTGCGATCAGTTAAACACTTGTTCAGGTTTATAACCACCTTTTTCTATAATTCCCTTTAAAATGTTAAGATATTCCTTAGATGGGCCTCATCTCATTTTATTTTCAAATTATGCATAAACAAGTGGAAATAGAAAAGAGTGTGCAGCAAGATTGCCTTTGCTCGAGAAAGACATGGGGACGTTATAGCGAAACATTTTAAGCCGTAAATCGAAACCGTGCCGTAATTGAACAGGGCCGTTATAGCGAAATGCCGTATACAGAGCGGCCGTATAGCGAGGTATGGGTGTATTGTAATTAATGATATTGATATTACTTCCTGTCTCACCTGAGTGATCTTCATCTGGTTCATTCTTTAAGTCCTGGATATCCACTGATGTCGATAGATGATCCTCTGTACATGTTTGATCATATTCAGGGAACTCTGTTTTAATTTCAACTTTAACTTCCATAGCTAATAAACTTTAAAATAAAATAAATATTATTATTTATATTTCTTTTTCTTTCACTGCTTTCTTCTTTGTTGAAGTTGACGTAAACGTGACGTAAACGTAAACGGTCTATGTTGCCACGTTGCCAGATTTCATCCTGTCAACACCAAATTTATTTTTCGCCATCAATTAGTCCACACAACATACACTACGCTCCAAACGTTGATAATATTGCCTAACCTAAAGTTCCATACTAACAATATTGAGGAAAAGAATGAAACCACCAACTACATGGATTAATGGAGTCAGGGTCAATCAACGAATATTCCTGGAGAGACAAAAGACCTAGGGATCGAAATGTAGGATGCCGTAGAAGCTGTAGGCCACCAGACTATGCAGTGCTAGCCAGAAGTCCCCTCATCCCCTCGCATTTTTTGAACAGTTATAATACTTCTTATAACAGTGAACTTTGTAGGGAGGATATAAACGGACCCTCATCTAGTCTCATCTAGTCATAACAGGTGACGTAATAGTCATAGGGCCACTGTGACCGATAATTTTAAATGGGCAGGTGATATCTCGTTTGAAAGGTCTCCTAATCGGCTTTGCAACGATGTATTATTCGAATATTTATTTCTACAGGGTTAACTAAAATTATGTAGGTACTTAAATAGTAAACTACGATGCACGAGCATAGAATGAATTCATTACTTCAGAAACAGACGATTTTAAAACATCTTATAACACGTCAATTTTAATGTTTGAATGGCCATCAATTGCTAAATATTTTGTTAGACATTACGTCATCAGTGTTAGCGTAATGACGTGATCGACGATTGTTTTAAACATAATCTGAGTTCACGGGATACCTACGTCATTTAAAAGGTCCCCTAATCGGCTTTGTAACGATACAATTATTTTAATAATTATTTCTACAAGGTTAACCAACCAAGGTAAACGAATAAAGAGTCGGCATAAAAGTGAATGGAAGTTTAATTAATAACATTAGATATTATGCCGATGATACAATCATAGCCGACAACTTGGAAGACTTAGAAAGAGTAGGGGAAAGTGGGGCAAAATGATCCTTCTATGGAAAAAAATTATGTAAAAAAAATCTGCAAAATTGTAACATCCGCCTTTTACTCAGGATGATGTACACAATTTATCTACCTAAAACTCTATACGATTTGGAGGAAGTTTTATTAATACAACAAAAAACATGTTTTCAAAAAAGTGCGAAAGGATCGTTTTACCCCTAACGTGTGGGTAAAATGATCCTTATGAAAAAGAATCGTACAAAAAGGAACATTAAGCTTTTTACGTAACAGGACATGCTAAACACTAAAGTAATACAAGTAGAAAAAGTTATAGTCTAAGCTTCAGTCGAACCTTACCTAAAGGTGAGTCAGAACACATGTCACACACAAAAGTTCAATCTTCTTCGTCGACTCCAGCGCACTTATCATGGGCCCACTTTGAACAGGTGGAACACTGGATCCATCCTTCTCCTTCTGCAAATCTAGAATACTCCTCGAAGCAATATAGACATATTACATTTTGATCATCATCCTCTGTATCTGAAGAACAAGAAATATTTTGTTTCTTCACCTTGACTGTTTTCTTAGCTACTTGAATGGCCCTTTTCTTTTTTCCTTTTGTTTCTTTCACCTTAATGTTATCTTCAAGTGCATCTTTATACGGCGTGCTGGTTAAACTGAACTTCCACAAGATTTTCTTTGGGTGCTGTTGCGTTTGCTTTTAATTTTTGGAAATGGATGGCAATCTTGAGGTGTTACAGAAAAGGACAAATTTGCTTCATCTCGAATCAACTCGTCCGCGTGATGCGAACTAGGTCCTGGTATTGGATTTCTGAATGGATCATCAGGTTGAGGTAGTTCTTCAAGTGTCTCATCGGTTACTTGTGCAGCTAAAAAATCACTTTCCTGGAAAACTTCAGGTTCATATGGAAAAATTCCTGTTTTACGGAATCCGTTAATTCCGTTGGCTGGTATACAGGCTTTTAGATAACCTTCGCAGAATATTTCACTAATTTGAAACACGGTAACTGTTCTTCCAGGGTGATTATTTAACCACTTTTCCAGTGCCTGGTCTAAATAAGCACTAATAGAACCCATAACGGCAACATCCAGAGGCTGAAGCTTTTGTGTGCAGTGAGGGCGTAGCTAGCCCCACAGGGGCCCCCTATCAAAGTTTGTCGCGGGGCCCTTTTCCACGACTGATATGGGATAGTGCTAAAAAAAAGTGCAAAAAAAGCAGCAAAAACGTGTGTATAGAATAGAATAGAAATATAATTTTTATTGTCACTGAAAATTTTACAATTTTATGGAAAAAGCGTAGATAAATACAAAGAGTATGAAAAAAACAACAACAAATACAGTTTACTGAAATTACACAAATCGTCAATATTATTACAAAATAAAAGATAATGAAATAAAACAAAACAATACAGGGTGTTTCATTAATAATTGGAAATATTTTAACTGTATATTCCTAGGAAGACTTCCTAAGGGAGCTGGAGCTCTTTGAAGGAAGATGGTGCCTTTTAATTAGTTTTTTTGTAATACCTCTAGAACACATCTATTTAGAAAAACTAAAACTGTTACACAATTAAGAAACGGAAACTTAAATACCTCGGTCATATTATGAGACATGATAAATATCATATACTTCAACTGATAATACAGGGTAAAATAGAAAGCAAACGCGGACCCGGAAGAAGAAGACACTCATGGCTTCAAAAGTTACGCCAATGGTTTGGACTAACATCGATCGAGTTATTCAGAAACGCCGCAAACAAAATTAAAATTGCTATAATGATAGGCAACGTCCGCAACGGACAAGGCACATGAAGAAGAAGAAGAAGAAGAAGGAAACTGGTACGGCTATTTATCTTCCAGAGGTAAATCTATTTCATAAATTGCGAATTTCTAGTACCGGTCATATGCGTCCTCTTTGGGTAGGGCAACGGCTATTTTATCGCATAACTTCTTTGACTTTAACTTTTTTGACACTGGATTATTAAATTGTATGGTATTCTACTACTAAAAGTTAGTCTTACTTTAAATCGGTAGGATACACCGTTTTCTAGAAAAATCAATTTGAAATTTTTTCGTTTTTTGAATTTTATCAACTTTCAAAAAATTTTAATATGTCATAATTTAATAATCTAGTGTCAAAAATGTTTCAAAATTAAAGACACAAAAAATAATACGATAAACAGACTAATACGATAAACAGAATTTTGTTTCGACATGTGTTGGGGCCCCTGAATGTCGGAGGCCCCGTATAATTGATACGGCTGATATGGCGGTAGCTACGCCTCTGAGTGAGGGGGAAGACACAGTATAGTCACAAAATTTGCTCTGGCTTTCAAAATAACATCAAAGACCCACTAAAGACCGATAAACAAATCGAACAAGCAGTAGAACATTTTAACACAGTTTTACAGGAAGCAGCATGGAACTCAACACCATTACCTACAAATCGACATATGAACAAACACTGTTCCAATACAATACATGAAAAAATAATTGAGAAAAGAAAACTCAGAAAACAATGGCAATTATCAAGATCACCTCAAAGTAAAACAAACCTCAATAAAGCACAAAAAGACCTAAAAAAATTGATAATAGCAGAAAAAAATGCAAGCTTTGAGGAATACCTACAAAAACTAGATGCAACTCAAGCTACTGACTACTCGTTATGGAAGGCCACAAGGACTCTACGAAGGCAGAACTATACAGTCCCACCACTAAGAACACAAACAGGACAATGGGCGAGAAGTCCTCTAGAAAAGGCCGAAACATTTGCGACACACCTTAAAAAAGTCTTTACAACACCAAATGAGGGAAATTACTCACTACAAACTGAAGAAGAAATTATTTCGATACTCACAAAACTAGAACTTCCTGAAAAAAGATTCACAAAAAATGAGGTAAAAAATATTATACAACACAACATCGATCCAAAAAAGGCTCCAGGATACGACCTGATTACAGGAAAAACTCTTCAGCAACTCCCAGAGAAAGGCTTCCAATTTCTGACACAGTTATTTAACTCTATAATGAGACTAGGTCATTTCCCATCACAGTGGAAACTAGCACAAATAACAATGATACTAAAGCCAGGAAAAGAACCAGAAAATGTACAGTCCTACCGTCCTATTAGTCTTCTTCCAGTGGTAGCCAAAGTTTTTGAAAAGCTGACACTTACTAAGCTAATGCCTATAATAGAAAACAAAAAACTAATACCACCACACCAATTTGGGTTTATAAAACAACATTCAACAATACAACAGGTACATAGAATTGTAGAGAGAATCAACGAGGACTTTGAAAATAATAGGTACTGCTCGGCGGTATTTCTGGACGTAAGTCAGGCATTTGATAAAGTCTGGCATAAAGACCTATTATGTAAACTAAAACAGAATTTACCTACAAATTACTATATACTCTTAAAGTCATATATCACCAACAGAAACTTCCAGGTAAAGTATGAGAATGAATACACAAACATACAACAAATTCTCGCTGGGGTGCCCCAAGGAAGTGTACTAGGACCTATATTATACCTTATATTCACTGCTGACTTACCGACAGATACACATATCACTACAGCCACATTTGCGGATGATACGGCAATACTATCATCGAACAAAAATCCCAAAATAGCCTCAGAAATCTTACAAAATAATCTAAATAAAATTCAACAATGGATGACAAAATGGAGAGTCAAAATTAATGAAAACAAATCGCTACACCTAACATTTACCACGCGTAGGGAAACATGTCCGGCTGTATACTTAAACGGTAAAGGAATCCCACAAGGGGATGAAGTCAAATATCTAGGTATGTACTTGGACAGAAGATTAAACTGGAGGAAGCATATATTTACTAAGCGAAAACAACTGGGTCATAAGTTAAGAACCATATATTGGCTGTTGGGCAAAAAATCAAAACTATCAACTGAAAATAAAATATTAATCTACAAATCCATCCTAAAACCAGTGTGGACTTATGGGATAGAATTATGGGGAACCGCCGCACATTCCAACATTGAAATCATACAAAGATTTCAGTCCAAAATATTGAGATCAATACTAGGAGTTCCATGGTTCATAACCAATGAAGCCATCCATCGGGACGCCGGACTACCATACGTCAAAGATGACATCAAAAAGTGCGCGAAAAAACATACAGAAAAACTTAAAGTGCATCCAAACGTGTTAGCAAAAAATTTAGTGAATAAACCGCGTACTGTTCGTAGGTTAAAACGAAAAGTTCCGTTAGAGTTAAGTGAACAATAGGTACTAAATTAATGTGTATAAGTTTATGTCAGAAATAGTCAGTGTTGTAGGCTAAGTTTTAAAAAAGGGGTGCATCACTGGATGCCTCCCTACATGTCATTCCTAATTATTGTCAGTCCTATTACTTATTGTCTGTTATCTACCTAAACATTTAGGTTTAGATTGTATAGATAGATTGTAATAAATGTGGGGTTAATAAAAAAAAAATATCTGTTTTTGTCCACTTAACAATACCAAATGAATAGCTAAGTGCGGAACAAGCGTAGGTGTTTAGTGCCTTAAACAAATTTCTACTATTAAGGTGTGAGCGAAGCAGCTGTTTTACTCTTCGTATAAACTCAGTAGTTATCTCTGTTTTCATTTGTTTATGGTCAATTCTCCGCGCTTGCTTTACTCCAAGATATTTATACATATCGTTTTCACCCATGGCCTCGATGTTCTGGCCATTTTGCATATCGAATCCTCCGGGCTGTACTTTTCCTCTGAATATATTTAAAATACGGCACTTGTCTAGTCCTAAGTGCATGCTAATATCATTGGAAAAAGTTTCTACAATTTTTAGCATCTCATCGAGTTGGTTTCGAGTGGAAGCCATTAATTTCAAATCATCCATATACAATAAATGATTAAGCTTCGCCACCACATTGTTGTTATTTTTGATGCTAAAACCTGCGTCTGTGGAGTTCAATAGCTGAGATAGTGGGTTCATAGCTAAACAGAACCACAGTGGACTCAACGAATCTCCTTGAAACAGGCCCCGGCTGATTGCGATATTTTCAGTTTCGATGTTATTTTCACCAGGTATTTGAAGGTGAATTCTAGTCTTCCACTCCGTCATTATATGCTCTAAAAAGGTCACTATATTATCATCGACTTTATATATTCTCAATATATCTATAAGCCATTCATGCGGCACTGAATCAAAGGCCTTCTTGTAATCAATGAAGGCAGTAAAAAGATTCCTCTTTTTGGAATATGCCTGGTTAGAAATGACTGAGTCAATGATGAGTTGTTCTTTGCAACCCATGGAACCCTTAGCGCATCCTTTCTGTTGAGGCTCTATGATATTGTTCAGAGCACAGTGTTGGTAGATACGCCGGGCTACACAGGATGTGACCAATTTGTACAAAGTTGGAAGACAAGTAATTGGGCGGTATTTGGCTGGATCTTGGGTGTTATTTTGATCCTTCGGAATTAAATAAGTGGTTCCCTGAGTTAGGAATGATGGTATATCCTGCGGATTAGAAATAACATGATTAATTAGTGTTGATAAGCATTCATGGACACTCCAAAACTTCTTGAGCCAAAAGTTTTGAACTCCGTCTGGTCCAGGAGATTTCCAGTTGTGAAGCTCTTTGATGGTATTTGAGACTTCTTCAGTAGTGAAGGGTTCGTAAAGGGTGGTAATGTAGTGTTGGCAGTTTTGTGTCGTTTCTTCTATCCATCCAGCATTGTTGTTAAGAGCAGCTGGCGTGGAAAGTTGATTTCCCCAAAACTCATGAATTTCTTCTTGGCTTGGGTAATTCTTATCGACACGTTCTACAGTGGAATTGAGTTTTCGATAGAACGCCTTTTCAGAACTTTCAAAATGAGCATTGTCGCTTTTGCGGTTGTTACTAACTTTGTACCTCCTTAGTCGTCCTGAATAAACGGCGAGCTTTTGTTTTAATGTGTCCAGACACTGATGGGCTGTGTTGTTTTCTGGATCATATCTTGAGTGTCTTGCGGTAGTCAGCATTATATCTTCAGCTCTTCTGATGACTTTTCTACTTGTTACACCTCGTATGTATTCTGTGACTATACCAATATCCCTACGCAGTAATTCAATTTTTCCGAGAAGTCTTTTTTCCCAGGGTGCAATTCTGTTACCAGTCCTTCCGTTATTAGTACCCCGTCGTGTTCTGATCTTAACGCCCATTACATTGGCAATTGCTGTAGCCGCACAGTAGATTAGCATATGCAGATACTCCAACGTGTGAGCTTCTACGACATAGTTGGGTAGGACTTCAGTGTTCACAATTTGTAACAGCGCACCTAGTTTCTTACAAGAGTTTATTCGTGGTAGCGGTGGTATGCTAAGTGGGTTTGTTCCATTAAACTCTTGTACGGCACGAGCCATTTCGTTTGCTAGACTATTGCGCAACTCGTTGTTTTCCTGCTGTGTATTATCAGGTTGAGTTTCTGGCATGGGAATCTCAGGAGTCTGCTCATCGAGGATTTCATTAGGGACTTGATCTAAAACTTGTTCTTGGTTATTAATCTCCCGTTCGACTTCGCTTTTGATCGAATTGCGTCTAGTCTCTGGGATAAGGTTGTTCCTTATGATTACCCGGTATTGATCTGATACTCTTTGCTCCGATACTTGAATATCTGGGTACGTCCTGCAAAATTCGGCATACAGCTGTTGTCGGTAGCCGATTGTTTCTTGACCGAGGTTTGTCACCTTGTAATAGAAGCGCAAAATGTTTTCATTAATGGACACAGTCCATTTCATGCGCTGCCTCGGTCGTCCCGCTTGAGTGAGCGCCGGCTGATGATCCAGCGCAGCACCTTCGGCGGGTGGAGCTCTTGTTGTTGTTTGGCTCGCTTGTGGTTGTGGTTGTGGTTGTGGTTGGGCTGTAGCTGATTGTATGACAGGGGCCCGCCTCCTCAACACCCTGCCACCGACGTCCCGCATGCTGTCACGTCCAGCGCCGGCTCCAGACGTGCCCTGGCGATCCCCAGGCAGCGATCCTAAACATAAATTATTTATCTCCATTCTCATGGGTGTGCATTTTATACCTACTGCCAGGTGTCAGTTTTTGTTCCACGGCAAGTATCCCTGCTAATCTCTGGGTATTGGCGCTACGAATACCCAGAAAGCATCCCCCATTCGCAGGGGGCCGCGCCTGATAGAAGAACTGACAAAAAACTCCCACAGGTTATTATTATTATCCCAGATTTAGCCATACGGCTCACACTCCCTCTAAGGGGAAAATTGACTCATCCCAGATACCTACGGTATCAAAAGGATTGAGCTCTGGTGGGACTCTTTCCGTGTTATCGAGCCCTAGGTGACTTGGAATGCAGGTGTATCTCCCAAAAATTTTCGTACACTTCTGGCCGTCGCAAGTAGTACAGCTTTCTGCATGGTCTTATAAAGATGTTCATTGAGACCCAGCTTTTTTATGCTTTCGAGGAGGGTCTTCGGAATGACTCCAGTAGTAGATATAACAATAGGTATCGTCTGGGTACTTTGCATTCTCCATTGTCTCCGTATTTGAATTTCCAGATCTCTATACTTGGCGATCTTTTCAGTAAATTTACTACGTAGATTATTGTTGTTAGGTATCGCCACATCAATTAGTGTTGTTTGTCTTGTTAATTTATTAACTAGTACGAGATCTGGTCTATTATGTGCCACTGTTTGGTCTGTGAGCACACTGCGGTCCCAGTATAGCTTGTAGTTGCCATCCTCAAGCATACTCTCAGGAACGTATTGATAATATGGGAGATGGTCCGTTTGGAGAAGTCCCAACTTGTTAGCTATCTCTTGATGAAGGATTTTTCCCACTGCGTCATGCCGTTCCTTATATTCAGTTGCAGCAAATGCTTGGCAGCCCCCTGTAATATGTTGGATGGTTTCTTGGGCTTGACATCCATATCGGCATCTGTCGTTTTGAACCTGAGGGTCTTTGACGATATATTTCAGGTAATTTCTGGTTGGTATAACCTGATCCTGAATGGCCAGTAATGAACCCTCCGTTTCAGGGAACATCTTTCCTGATGTCAACCAATAGTTCGACGCTGTATTGTCGACATAGTCTTGGCTGACCTCATTGGGATGTCGCCCGTGCAGAGGTTTACCCATCCAGGCGCGCAGTTTTTCGTCCTTAGTAAGGTGGTTTAAGCGCATTTCTGGTTCCCTCAGTTTGATCGGTGTTGTGTCATCTACTGCGCAAATGGCGCGGTGTAGAGTAGATGTCTCAGCCTGCATCTGAAAATAAGTTCTTAAATTAGCAATTTGTTTATCTAATTGCTCACCTATATCCATAAGCCCTCTTCCTCCTAAATACCGGGGTAATGTCGTTCGTTCTACTGCACTTTTAGGGTGGTGTTTTTGTGCCTTTGTGAGGTGTGTTCGTACTTTTCGCTGAAGATTTTCTATATCCGTTTTTGTCCACTTAACAATCCCAAATGAATAGCTAAGCGCGGAACAAGCGTAGGTGTTTAGTGCCTTAAACAAATTTTTACTGTTAAGCTGTGAACGAAGCAGCTGTTTTACCCTTCTCATAAACTCAGTAGTTATCTCAGTTTTCATTTGCTTATGGTCAATTTTCCGCGCCTGCTTTACTCCAAGATATTTGTACATATCGTTGTCGCCCATGGCCTCGATGTTCTGGCCATTTTGCATATCGAATCCACCGGGCTGTACCTTTCCTCTGACTATATTCAAAACACGGCACTTGTCTAGACCGAACTGCATACTAATATCATTAGAGAATGTTTCTACAGTTTTTAGCATCTCTTCTAGGTGTTCTCGAGTGGAAGCCATTAATTTCAAATCATCCATATACAACAGATGATTGAGCTTCGCTACCACAGTATTATTGCTTTTAATGCTAAAACCTGAGTCAGTGGAGTTTAATAGCTGGGAAAGGGGGTTCAAAGCTAAACAGAACCACAATGGACTCAACGAGTCTCCTTGAAATAGGCCCCGGTTGATTGCGATATTTTCGGTTTCGATATTGTTTTCACCAGGTATTTGGAGGTGAATTTTAGTCTTCCAATCTCTCATTATATGCCTTAAAAAGGTCACTATGTTATCATCGACTTTGTATATTTTCAATATATCTATTAGCCATTCATGCGGTACTGAATCAAAGGCCTTTTTATAGTCAATAAAAGCAGTAAAAAGGTTCCTTTTTTTAGTGAATGCCTGGTTAGAAATGACTGAGTCGATGATAAGCTGTTCTTTGCAACCCATGGAACCCTTAGCGCATCCTTTCTGTTGAGGCTCTATGATATTGTTTAGAGCACAATGTTGGTAGATACGCCGGGTTACACAGGATGTGACCAATTTATACAAAGTTGGAAGACAAGTAATTGGGCGGTACTTGGATGGATCTTGGGTGTTATTTTGATCCTTGGGTATTAAATAAGTAGTTCCCTGAGTTAGAAATGATGGTAATTCCTGCGGATTAGAAATAACATGATTAATTAATGTTGATAAGCACTCATGAATACTCCAAAACTTTTTAAGCCAGAAGTTCTGGCCTCCGTCTGGTCCAGGAGATTTCCAGTTATGAAGCTCTTTGATGACATTTGAGACTTCTTCAGTCGTGAATGGTTCGTAGTTAGCAGTGACGTAGTGGTGACAGTTGTGCGTCGTATCTTCTATCCAGCCAGCATTGTTGTTAAAAACAGCTGGTGTGGAAAGTTGATTTCCCCAAAACTCATGAATTTCTTCGTGGCTTGGGTAAGACTTGTCGACACTTTCTACGGTGGAATTGAGTTTTCGGTAGAACGCCTTCTCAGAGTTCTCAAAAAGTGCATTGTCACATTTTCGGTTGTTACTAACTTTATACCTTCTTAATCGTCCTGAATAGACGGAGAGTTTTTGTTTTAATGTATCCAGACACTGTTGGGCTGTGTTATTTTCTGGATCGTATCTCGAGTGTCTTGCAGTGCTCCGCATTATTTCTTCAGCTCTCTTAATGACCTTTCTACTTGTTACACCTCTTACATATTCTGTAACTTGACCAATATCCCTACGCAGTAATTCAATTTTTCCGAGAAGTCTTTTTTCCCAGGGTGCAGTTCTGTTACCAGTCCTTCCGTTATTAGTACCCCCGTCGTGTTCTGATCTTAACGCCCATTACATTAGCAATTGCTGTTGCTGCACAGTAGATTAGCATATGCAGATATTCCAATGTGTGGGCTTCTACGACATAATTGGGTAGGACTTCAGTGTTCACAATTTGTAACAGCGCACCTAGTTTCTTACAAGAGTTTATTCGTGGTAGCGGTGGTCTGCTAAGTGGATTTGTTCCATTAAACTCTTGTACGGCACGCGCCATTTCGTTTGCTAGACTATCGCGCAACTCGTTGTTTTCCTGCTGTGTATTGTCAGGTTGAGTTTCTGGTATGGGAATCTCAGGGATCTGCTCATCAAGGATTTCATTAGGGACTTGATCTAAAACTAGCCCTTGGTTGTTAATCTCCCGTTCGACTTCGCTTTTGATCGTATTGCGTCTAGCCTCTGGGATAAGGTTGTTTCTTATGATTACCCGGTATTGATCTGATACTCTTTGCTCCGATACTTGAATATCTGGGTACTCCCTGCAAAATTCGGCATACAGCTGTTGTCTGTAGCCGATCGTTTCTTGACCGAAGTTTGTCACCTTATAATAGGAGCGCAAAATGCTTTCGTTAATGGACACAGTCCATTTCATGCGCTGCCTCGGTCGTCCCGCTTGAGTGAGCGCCGGCTGATGTTCCAGCGCAGCACCTTCAGCGGGTGGAGCTCTTGCTGTTGTTTGGCTCGCTTGTGGTTGTTGTTGTTGTTGGGCTGTAGCTGATTGTATGACAGGGGCCCGCCTCCTCAACACCCTGCCACCGACGTCCCGCATGCTGTCACGTCCAGCGCCGGCTCCAGACGTGCCCTGGCGATCCCCAGGCAGCGATCCTAAACATAAATTATTATTCTCCATTCTCATGGGTGTGCATTTTATACCTACTGCCAGGTGTCAGTTTTTGTTCCACGGCAAGTATCCCTGCTACTCTCTGGGTACTGGCGCTACGAATACCCAGAAAGCATCCCCCATTCGCAGGGGGCCGCGCCTGATAGAAGAACTGACAAAAAACTCCCACAGGTTATTATTATTATTATTATTATTATTATTATCTAGATTTAGCCATACGGCTCACACTCCCTCTAAGGGGAAAATTGACTCATCCCAGATACCTACGGTATCAAAAGGATTGAGCTTTGGTGGGACTCTTTCCGTGTTATCGAGCCCTAGGTGACTTGGTATGCAGGTGTATCTCCCAAAAATTTTCGTACACATCTGGCCGTTGCGAGTAGTACTGCTTTCTGCATGGTCTTATAAAGATGTTCACTAAGACCCAGCTTTTTTATGCTTTCTAGGAGGGTCTTCGGAATGACTCCAGTAGTAGACATAATTATTATTATTCCAGATTTAGCCATACGGCTCACACTCCCTCTAAGGGGAAAATTGACTCATCCCAGATACCTACGGTATCAAAAGGATTGAGCTCTGGTGGGACTCTTTCCGTGTTATCGAGCCCTAGGTGACTTGGAATGCAGGTGTATCTCCCAGAAATTTTCGTACGCATCTGGCCGTCGCGAGTAGTACAGCTTTCTGCATGGTCTTATAAAGATGTTCATTCAGACCCAGCTTTTTTATGATTTCGAGGAGGGTCTTCGGAATGACTCCAGTAGTAGAAATAATAATCGGTATCGTCTGGGTACTTTGCATTCTCCATTGCCTTCGTATTTGAATTTCTAGATCTCTGTATTTGGCGATCTTTTCAGTAAATTTACTACGTAGATTATTGTTGTTAGGTATCGCCACATCAATTAGTGTTGTTTGTCTTGTTAATTTATTAACTAATACGAGATCTGGTCTATTATGTGCCACTGTTTGGTCTGTGAGCACAGTGCGGTCCCAGTATAGCTTGTAGTTGCCATCCTCAAGCATACTCTCAGGGACGTATTGATAATACGGGAGATGGTCTGTTTGGAGAAGTCCCAGCTTGATAGCTATCTCTTGATGAAGGATTTTTCCCACTGCATCATGCCGTTCCTTGTATTCAGTTGCAGCAAATGCCTGGCAGCCCTCTGTAAGATGTTGGATGGTTTCTTGGGCTTGACATCCATATCGGCATCTGTCGTTTTGAACCTGAGGGTCTTTGATGATATATTTCAGGTAATTTCTGGTTGGTATAACCTGATCCTGAATGGCCAGTAATGACCCCTCCGTTTCAGGGAACATGTTTCCTGATGTCAACCAGTAGTTCGACGCTATATTGTCGACATAATCTTGGCTGACCTCATTGGGATGTCGCCCGTGCAGAGGTTTACCCATCCAGGCGCGCACTTTTTCGTCCTTAGTAAGGTGATTTATGCACATTTCTGGTTCCCTCAGTTTGATCGGTGTTGTGTCATCTACTGCGCAGATAGCGCGATGTAGAGTAGATGTCTCAGCCTGCATCTGAAAATAAGTTCTTAAATTAGCAATTTGTTTATCTAATTGCTCACCTATATCCATAAGTCCTCTTCCTCCTAGATTCCGTGGTAATGTTGTTCTTTCTACTGCACTTTTAGGATGGTGTTTTTGTGCTTTTGTGAGGTGTGTTCGTACTTTTCGCTGTAGAGCTTCTATATCTGTTTTTGTCCACTTAACAATACCAAATGAGTAGCTAAGCGCGGAACATGCGTAGGTGTTTAGTGCCTTAAACAAATTTCTACTGTTAAGGTGTGAGCGAAGCAGCTGTTTTACCCTTCGTATAAACTCAGTAGTTATCTCTGTTTTCAATTGTTTATGGTCAATTTTTCGCGCTTGCTTTACTCCAAGATATTTATACATATCGTTTTCACCCATGGCCTCGATGTTCTGGCCATTTTGCATATCGAATCCTCCGGGCTGTACTTTTCCTCTGACTATATTTAAAATACGGCACTTGTCCAGTCCGAAGTGCATGCTAATATCATTAAAAAAAGTTTCTACAGTTTTTAGCATCTCGTCGAGTTGGTTTCGAGTGGAAGCCATTAATTTCAAATCATCCATGTACAATAAATGATTAAGCTTCGCCACCACATTGTTGTTATTTTTAATGCTAAAACCTGCATCTGTGGAGTTCAATAGCTGAGATAGTGGGTTCATAGCTAGACAGAACCACAGAGGACTCAACGAATCTCCTTGAAACAGGCCCCGGCTGATTGCGATATTTTCAGTTTCGATGTTATTTTCACCAGGTATTTGAAGGTGAATTCTAGTTTTCCACTCTGTCATTATATGTTGTAAAAAGGTCACTATATTATCATTGACTTTATATATTCTCAATATATCTATAAGCCATTCATGCGGCACTGAATCAAAGGCCTTCTTGTAATCAATAAAAGCAGTAAAATAGGTTCCTCTTTTTGGAATATGCTTGATTAGAAATAACTGAGTCGATGATAAGTTGTTCTTTGCAACCCATGGAACCCTTAGCGCATCCTTTCTGTTGAGGCTCTATGATATTGTTCAGAGCACAGTGTTGGTAGATACGCCGGGCTACACAGGATGTGACCAATTTATACAAAGTTGGAAGACAAGTAATTGGGCGGTATTTTGCTGGATCTTGGGTGTTATTTTGATCCTTCGGTATTAAATAAGTGGTTCCCTGAGTTAGGAATGATGGTATATCCTGCGGATTAGAAATAACATAATTAATTAGTGTCGATAAGCATTCATGAGCACTCCAAAATTTCTTGAGCCAAAAGTTTTGAACTCCGTCTGGTCCAGGAGATTTCCAGTTATGAAGCTCTTTGATGATATTTGAGACTTCTTCAGTGGTGAAGGGTTCGTAGAGAGTAGTGGTGTAGTGTTGGCAGTTCTGTGCCGTATCTTCTATCCATCCAGCATTGTTGTTAAGAGCAGCTGGTGTGGAAAGTTGATTGCCCCAAAACTCATGAATTTCTTCTTGGCTTGGATAAGACTTATCGAGATTTGCTACGGTGGAATTGAGTTTTCGATAGAACGCCTTCTCAGCAGTCTCAAAAAGGGCATTGTCGGATTTTTGGTTGTTACTCACTTTGTACCTTCTTAGTCGTCCTGAATAAACTGAGAGTCTTTGTTTTAATGTATCCAGGCACTGTTGGGCTGTGTTGTTTTCTGGATCGTATCTTGAGTGTCTTGCAGTATTCCGTATTATTTCTTCAGCTCTCCTGATGACTCTTGTACTTCTTACACCTCGTATATATTCTGTGACTTGACCAATATCCCTACGCAGCAATTCAATCTTTCCGAGCAGTCTTTTTTCCCAGGGTGCAATTCTGCTACCAGTCCTTCCGTTATTAGTACCCTGTCGTGTTCTGATCTTAATGCCCATTACATTAGCAATTGCTGTTGCTGCACAGTAGATTAGCATGTGCAGATACTCCAATGTGTGGGCTTCTACGACATAATTGGGTAGGATTTCAGTGTTCACAATTTGTAACAGCACACCTAGTCTCTTACAAGAGTTTATTCGTGGTAGCGGTGGTCTGCTAAGTGGGTTTGTTCCATTAAACTCTTGTACAGCACGTGCCATTTCGCTTACTAGGTTATCATGTAGCTCGTTATTTTCCTGCTCTGTATTGTCAGGTTGAGTTTCTTGTATGGCAAGCTCAGGAATCTGCTCATGCACTTCATTTGGGACTTGATCTTCAATTACAACATCGTTATGAATCTCCCGTTCGACTTCGCTTCTGATGATATTGCGTCTAGTCTCTGGGATAAGGTTGTTTCTTATAATTACCCGGTATTGGTCTGATACTCGTTGCTCCGATACTTGAATATCTGGGTACGTCCTGCAAAATTCGGCATACAGCTGTTGTCGGTAGCCGATTGTTTCTTGACCGAGGTTTGTCACCTTGTAGTAGAAGCGCAAAATGTTCTCATTGATGGACACAGTCCATTTCATGCGCTGCCTCGGTCGTCCCGCTTGAGTGAGCGCCGGCTGATGATCCAGCGCAGCACCTTCGGCGGGTGGAGCTCTTGTTGTTGTTTGGTTCGCTTGTGGTTGTGGTTGTGGTTGTGGTTGGGCTGTAGCTGATTGTATGACAGGGGCCCGCCTCCTCAACACCCTGCCACCGACGTCCCGCATGCTGTCACGTCCAGCGCCGGCTCCAGACGTGCCCTGGCGATCCCCAGGCAGCGATCCTAAACATAAACGATAATTCTCCATATTAATGGGTGTGCATTTTATACCTACTGCCAGGTGTCAGTTTTTGATCCACGGCAAGTATCCCTGCTACTCTCTGGGTATTGGCGCTACGAATACCAATAAAGCATCCCCATTCGCAGGGGGCCGCGCCTGATAGAAGAACTGACAAAAAACTCCCACAGGCTTATTATTATCCCATTATTATCCAGATTTAGCCATACGGCTCACACTCCCTCTAAGGGGAAAATTGACTCATCCCAGATACCTACGGTATCAAAAGGATTGAGCTCTGGTGGGACTCTTTCCGGGTTATCGAGCCCTAGGTGACTTGGTATGCAGGTGTATCTCCCAAAAATTTTCGTACACATCTGGCCGTTGCGAGTAGTACAGCTTTCTGCATGGTCTTGTAAAGATGTTCATTTAGACCCAGCCTTTTTATGCTTTCGAGGAGGTTCTTCGGAATGACTCCAGTAGTAGATATAACAATAGGTATCGTCTGGGTACTTTGCATTCTCCATTGCCTTCGTATTTGAATTTCTAGATCTCTGTACTTGGCGATCTTTTCAGTGAATTTACTACGTAGATTATTGTTGTTAGGTATCGCCACATCAATTAGTGTTGTTTGTCTTGTTAATTTATTAACTAGTACGAGATCTGGTCTATTATGTGCCACTGTTTGGTCTGTGAGCACAGTGCGGTCCCAGTATAGCTTGTAGTTGCCATCCTCAAGCATACTCTCAGGGACGTATTGATAATACGGGAGATGGTCCGTTTGGAGAAGTCCCAGCTTGATAGCTATCTCTTGATGAAGGATTTTTCCCACTGCGTCATGCCGTTCCTTGTATTCAGTTGCAGCAAATGCCTGGCAGCCCCCTGTAAGATGTTGGATGGTTTCTTGGGCTTGACATCCATATCGGCATCTGTCGTTTTGAACCTGAGGGTCTTTGATGATATATTTCAGGTAGTTTCTGGTTGGTATAACCTGATCCTGAATGGCCAGTAATGAACCCTCCGTTTCAGGGAACATCTTTCCTGATGTCAACCAGTAGTTCGACGCTATATTGTCGACATAATCTTGGCTGACCTCATTGGGATGTCGCCCGTGCAAAGGTTTACCCATCCAGGCGCGCACTTTTTCGTCCTTAGTAAGGTGGTTTATGCGTAGTTCTGCTTCCCTCAGTTTGATCGGTGTTGTGTCATCTACTGCGCAGATAGCGCGATGTAGAGTAGATGTCTCAGCCTGCATCTGAAAATAAGTTCTTAAATTAGCAATTTGTTTATCTAATTGCTCACCTATATCCATAAGTCCTCTTCCTCCTAAATACCGGGGTAATGTCGTTCGTTCTACTGCACTTTTAGGGTGGTGTTTTTGTGCCTTTGTGAGGTGTGTTCGTACTTTTCGCTGAAGATTTTCTATATCCGTTTTTGTCCACTTAACAATACCAAATGAATAGCTAAGCGCGGAACAAGCGTAGGTGTTTAGTGCCTTAAACAAATTTTTACTGTTAAGCTGTGAACGAAGCAGCTGTTTTACCCTTCTTATAAACTCAGTAGTTATCTCAGTTTTCATTTGCTTATGGTCAATTTTCCGCGCCTGCTTTACTCCAAGATATTTGTACATATCGTTGTCGCCCATGGCCTCGATGTTCTGGCCATTTTGCATATCGAATCCACCGGGCTGTACCTTTCCTCTGACTATATTCAAAACACGGCACTTGTCTAGACCGAACTGCATACTAATATCATTAGAAAATGTTTCTACAGTTTTTAGCATCTCTTCTAGGTGTTCTCGAGTGGAAGCCATTAATTTCAAATCATCCATATACAACAGATGATTGAGCTTCGCTACCACAGTATTATTGCTTTTAATGCTAAAACCTGAGTCAGTGGAGTTTAATAGTTGGGAAAGGGGGTTCAAAGCTAAACAGAACCACAATGGACTCAACGAGTCTCCTTGAAATAGGCCCCGGTTGATTGCGATATTTTCGGTTTCGATATTGTTTTCACCAGGTATTTGGAGGTGAATTTTAGTCTTCCAATCTCTCATTATATGCCTTAAAAAGGTCACTATGTTATCATCTACTTTGTATATTTTCAATATATCTATTAGCCATTCATGCGGTACTGAATCAAAGGCCTTTTTATAGTCAATAAAAGCAGTAAAAAGGTTTCTTTTTTTAATGAATGCCTGGTTAGAAATGACTGAGTCGATGATAAGCTGTTCTTTGCAACCCAGGGAACCCTTAGCGCATCCTTTCTGTTGAGGCTCTATGATATTGTTTAGAGCACAGTGTTGGTAGATACGCCGGGTTACACAGGATGTGACCAATTTATACAAAGTTGGAAGACAAGTAATTGGGCGGTACTTGGATGGATCTTGGGTGTTATTTTGATCCTTGGGTATTAAATAAGTAGTTCCCTGAGTTAGAAATGATGGTAATTCCTGCGGATTAGAAATAACATGATTAATTAATGTTGATAAGCACTCATGAATACTCCAAAACTTTTTAAGCCAGAAGTTCTGAACTCCGTCTGGTCCAGGAGATTTCCAGTTATGAAGCTCTTTGATGACATTTGAGACTTCTTCAGTCGTGAATGGTTCGTAGTTAGCAGTGACGTAGTGGTGACAGTTGTGCGTCGTATCTTCTATCCAGCCAGCATTGTTGTTAAAAGCAGCTGGTGTGGAAAGTTGATTTCCCCAAAACTCATGAATTTCTTCTTGGCTTGGGTAAGACTTGTCGACACTTTCTACGGTGGAATTGAGTTTTCGGTAGAACGCCTTCGCAGAGTTCTCAAAAAGTGCATTGTCACATTTTCGGCTGTTACTAACTTTATACCTTCTTAATCGTCCTGAATAGACGGAGAGTTTTTGTTTTAATGTATCCAGACACTGTTGGGCTGTGTTATTTTCTGGATCGTATCTCGAGTGTCTTGCAGTGCTCCGCATTATTTCTTCAGCTCTTTTAATGACTTTTCTACTTGTAACACCTCTTATATATTCTGTGACTGGACCAATATCCCTACGCAGTAATTCAATTTTTCCGAGAAGTCTTTTTTCCCAGGGTGCAATTCTGTTACCAGTCCTTCCGTTATTAGTACCCCGTCGTGTTCTGATCTTAACGCCCATTACATTGGCAATTGCTGTAGCTGCACAGTAGATTAGCATATGCAGATACTCCAATGTGTGGGCTTCTACGACATAATTGGGTAGGACTTCAGTATTCACAATTTGTAACAGGGCACCTAGTTTCTTACAAGAGTTTATTCGTGGTAGCGGTGGTCTGCTAAGTGGATTTGTTCCATTAAACTCTTGTACGGCACGAGCCATTTCGTTCTCTAGACTATCGCGCAACTCGTTGTTTTCCTGCTGTGTATTGTCAGGTTGAGTTTCTGGTATGGGAATCTCAGGAATCTGCTCATCAAGGATTTCATTAGGGACTTGATCTAAAACTAGCTCTTGGTTATTAATCTCCCGTTCGACTTCGCTTTTGATCGTATTGCGTCTAGTCTCTGGGATAAGGTTGTTTCTTACGATTACCCGGTATTGATCTGATACTCTTTGCTCCGATACTTGAATATCTGGGTACTCCCTGCAAAATTCGGCATACAGCTGTTGTCTGTAGCCGATCGTTTCTTGACCGAGGTTTGTCACCTTATAATAGAAGCGCAAAATGCTTTCGTTAATGGACACAGTCCATTTCATGCGCTGCCTCGGTCGTCCCGCTTGAGTGAGCGCCGGCTGATGTTATTATTATCCAGATTTAGCCATACGGCTCACACTCCCTCTAAGGGGAAAATTGACTCATCCCAGATACCTACGGTATCAAAAGGATTGAGCTCTGGTGGGACTCTTTCCGTGTTATCGAGCCCTAGGTGACTTGGTATGCAGGTGTATCTCCCAAAAATTTTCGTACACTTCTGGCCGTTGCGAGTAGTACCGCTTTCTGCATGGTCTTGTAAAGATGTTCATTTAGACCCAGACTTTTTATGCTTTCGAGGAGGTTCTTCGGAATGACTCCAGTAGTAGACATAACAATAGGTATCGTCTGGGTACTTTGCATTCTCCATTGCCTTCGTATTTGAATTTCTAGATCTCTGTACTTGGCGATCTTTTCAGTGAATTTACTACGTAGATTATTGTTGTTAGGTATCGCCACATCAATCAGTGTTGTTTGTCTTGTTAATTTATTAACTAGTACGAGATCTGGTCTATTATGTGCCACTGTTTGGTCTGTGAGCACAGTGCGGTTCCAGTATAGCTTGTAGTTGCCATCCTCAAGCATACTCTCAGGGACGTATTGATAATACGGGAGATGGTCTGTTTGGAGAAGTCCCAGCTTGATAGCTATCTCTTGATGAAGGATTTTTCCCACTGCGTCATGCCGTTCCTTGTATTCAGTTGCAGCAAATGCCTGGCAGCCCCCTGTAAGATGTTGGATGGTTTCTTGGGCTTGACATCCATATCGGCATCTGTCGTTTTGAACCTGAGGGTCTTTGATGATATATTTCAGGTAGTTTCTGGTTGGTATAACCTGATCCTGAATGGCCAGTAATGAACCCTCCGTTTCAGGGAACATCTTTCCTGATGTCAACCAGTAGTTCGACGCTATATTGTCGACATAATCTTGGCTGACCTCATTGGGATGTCGCCCGTGCAAAGGTTTACCCATCCAGGCGCGCACTTTTTCGTCCTTAGTAAGGTGGTTTATGCGCAGTTCTGCTTCCCTCAGTTTGATCGGTGTTGTGTCATCTACTGCGCAGATAGCGCGATGTAGAGTAGATGTCTCAGCCTGCATCTGAAAATAAGTTCTTAAATTAGCAATTTGTTTATCTAATTGCTCACCTATATCCATAAGTCCTCTTCCTCCTAAATACCGGGGTAATGTCGTTCGTTCCACTGCACTTTTAGGGTGGTGTTTTTGTGCCTTTGTGAGGTGTGTTCGTACTTTTCTCTGAAGATTTTCAATATCCGTTTTTGTCCACTTAACAATACCAAATGAATAGCTAAGCGCGGAACAAGCGTAGGTGTTTAGTGCCTTAAACAAATTTTTACTGTTAAGCTGTGAACGAAGCAGCTGTTTTACCCTTCTTATAAACTCAGTAGTTATCTCAGTTTTCATTTGCTTATGGTCAATTTTCCGCGCCTGCTTTACTCCAAGATATTTGTACATATCGTTGTCGCCCATGGCCTCGATGTTCTGGCCATTTTGCATATCGAATCCACCGGGCTGTACCTTTCCTCTGACTATATTCAAAACACGGCACTTGTCTAGACCGAACTGCATACTAATATCATTAGAAAATGTTTCTACAGTTTTTAGCATCTCTTCTAGGTGTTCTCGAGTGGAAGCCATTAATTTCAAATCATCCATATACAACAGATGATTGAGCTTCGCTACCACAGTATTATTGCTTTTAATGCTAAAACCTGAGTCAGCGGAGTTTAATAGCTGGGAAAGAGGGTTCAAAGCTAAACAGAACCACAATGGACTCAACGAGTCTCCTTGAAATAGGCCCCGGTTGATTGCGATATTTTCGGTTTCGATATTGTTTGCACCAGGTATTTGGAGGTGAATTTTAGTCTTCCAATCTCTCATTATATGCCTTAAAAAAGTCACTATGTTATCATCTACTTTGTATATTTTCAATATATCTATTAGCCATTCATGCGGTACTGAATCAAAGGCCTTTTTATAGTCAATAAAAGCAGTAAAAAGGTTCCTTTTTTTTGTGAATGCCTGGTTAGAAATGACCGAGTCGATGATAAGCTGTTCTTTGCAACCCATGGAACCCTTAGCGCATCCTTTCTGTTGAGCCTCTATGATATTGTTTAGAGCACAGTGTTGGTAGATACGCCGGGTTACACAGGATGTGACCAATTTATACAAAGTTGGAAGACAAGTAATTGGGCGGTACTTGGATGGATCTTGGGTGTTGTTTTGATCCTTGGGTATTAAATAAGTAGTTCCCTGAGTTAGAAATGATGGTAATTCCTGCGGATTAGAAATAACATGATTAATTAATGTTGATAAGCACTCATGAATACTCCAAAACTTTTTAAGCCAGAAGTTGTGAACTCCGTCTGGTCCAGGAGATTTCCAGTTATGAAGCTCTTTGATGACATTTGAGACTTCTTCAGTCATGAATGGTTCGTAGTTAGCAGTGACGTAGTGGTGACAGTTGTGCGTCGTATCTTCTATCCAGCCAGCATTGTTGTTAAAAGCAGCTGGTGTGGAAAGTTGATTTCCCCAAAACTCATGAATTTCTTCTTGGCTTGGGTAAGACTTGTCGACACTTTCTACGGTGGAATTGAGTTTTCGGTAGAACGCCTTCTCAGAGTTCTCAAAAAGTGCATTGTCACATTTTCGGTTGTTACTAACTTTATACCTTCTTAATCGTCCTGAATAGACGGAGAGTTTTTGTTTTAATGTATCCAGACACTGTTGGGCTGTGTTATTTTCTGGATCGTATCTCGAGTGTCTTGCAGTGCTCCGCATTATTTCTTCAGCTCTTTTAATGACTTTTCTACTTATAACACCTCTTATATATTCTGTGACTTGACCAATATCCCTACGCAGTAATTCAATTTTTCCGAGAAGTCTTTTTTCCCAGGGTGCAATTCTGTTACCAGTCCTTCCGTTATTAGTACCCCGTCGTGTTCTGATCTTAACGCCCATTACATTGGCAATTGCTGTAGCCGCACAGTAGATTAGCATATGCAGATACTCCAATGTGTGGGCTTCTACGACATAATTGGGTAGGACTTCAGTATTCACAATTTGTAACAGGGCACCTAGTTTCTTACAAGAGTTTATTCGTGGTAGCGGTGGTCTGCTAAGTGGATTTGTTCCATTAAACTCTTGTACGGCACGAGCCATTTCGTTCTCTAGACTCTCGCGCAACTCGTTGTTTTCCTGCTGTGTATTGTCAGGTTGAGTTTCTGGTATGGGAATCTCAGGAATCTGCTCATCAAGGATTTCATTAGGGACTTGATCTAAAACTAGCTCTTGGTTATTAATCTCCCGTTCGACTTCGCTTTTGATCGTATTGCGTCTAGTCTCTAGGATAAGGTTGTTTCTTACGATTACCCGGTATTGATCTGATACTCTTTGCTCCGATACTTGAATATCTGGGTACTCCCTGCAAAATTCGGCATACAGCTGTTGCCTGTAGCCGATCGTTTCTTGACCGAGGTTTGTCACCTTATAATAGAAGCGCAAAATGCTTTCGTTAATGGACACAGTCCATTTCATGCGCTGCCTCGGTCGTCCCGCTTGAGTGAGCGCCGGCTGATGTTCCGGCGCAGCACCTTCAGCGAGTGGAGCTCTTGCTGTTGTTTGGCTCGCTTGTGGTTGTTGTTCTTGTTGTTGGGCTGTAGCTGTTTGTGTGACAGGGGCCCGCCTCCTCAACACCCTGCCACCGACGTCCCGCATGCTGTCACGTCCAGCGTCGGCTCCAGACGTGCCCTGGCGATCCCCAGGCAGCGGCCCTAAACATAAACTATTAGTCTCCATTCTCATGGGTGTGCATTTTATACCTACTGCCAGGTGTCAGTTTTTGTTCCACGGCAAGTATTCCTGCTACTCTCTGGGTATTGGCGCTACGAATACCCAGAAAGCATCCCCCATTCGCAGGGGGCCGCGCCTGATAGAAGAACTGACATAAAACTCCCACAGGGAGTTATTATTATTATTGTTATTATTATTATTATTATTATTATTATTATTATTATTATTATTATTTATAGAAATAAATATACTTTAAACAGTTTATTTATATTTTATTTAAATATTAAACTAATTTTAATATTTATTTATTTATTTATTTACGGTTTCACGCCCGGTTCCACCAACGTGATCTAAGTAAAATCTTAGGTAAGTTTTGCTTAGTCAAAAAAATTTCTTAGTAAAAATTTGCGTTCCACCATACAAGTTTTTACTTAACTTAGCCAAGAAAAAACTTAAATTATCAGAGATACCAACTTTGCCAAATTGTCAAAAGTTCTTAACCTTTTGACTCGTTTTTAATGAAAAAGCACCAAAAAAGAAGAAAATTTGTGCCATTTTTGACATTAATGTCATTAGACATTAGAAAATGTCATTTCAATATTTATTGTAAATTGTTATTAGGTATATGATTCTTGTCATGTTCTTGTGTATTTTTCGAAATTATTTGCCCATTTAAAATTAATCTAGTTGAGAATTACTAATTAGTTTAGCATTAATTTACTTGCTAGTTTTAAAATATAATTGATGTATGTAATATTTTTGATTTGTCAGAGTATGGAAATGGTTTATAAGAATATGAAAAAATTAAAAAAAGAGTAAACTTTTCTGATCAAAAAACGGGGAATTGGTTTCCTTGGTGTCCAAATACAAGGACATCATTGAAAATAAAAAAACCAATGGTGTGTATACCAAAGATGAAGAGACTACACTACACTATATTATATACTATAAACTATGATATACTACTTTATACCATGATACTCTTTATATTATATATTAGGGTGGAATTTACAAAAAATAGGAATATATAAATCAAAATAGATCGAAAAAATGCGAGCTATCCTAACGTAATATCAACAGAAGAAATTTAACCTCACTTATTTGTCAATATATGACAGAAGATGAATTTCAATGCATGCGTGAAGTTAAAATTTTTACTTAAGTCGTCATAATAGGTGACTTAAGCTTAAGCAAAAATATTTGTTCTTAAGTAATTATTTTTCGTTGGTGGAACGAAACTTAACGGGACTTAAGTAAAAATTGTTTCTTAAGATCAAATTTTCACTTAAGTCACGTTGGTGGAACTGGGCGTCACCATTGTTCAAAAAAGTAATACAATGAATTATAAAATAGTTGACATAGTTAAATTCTAACATATACAATAAAAACAATATAAAACGTGTTAAAAATATGATGTAACTCCATAAACAAACTAAACATGATCAACACAATTTAAAAATTGCCTAAAAGAATACATTCTACAACTAAAAAATGGATCAAAAGTATATGTGTTAAAGTGACTAAGAGCTCTAGCTCTAGTCTTCGGATCATTTCTACCATAATTTGTACGGTGATACTCAATATATAGCCCGATCAGGGAACACAAAATTTTACGAAAACTTCCAAAAAAATAAAGGAAGGATGAAAATTTGGGAATAGGTAGTTGAAATTGCCTATTATTATATAAGAAAAAGTTTACAATTCTACATCCCCTCCATTTTACAAACATTGGAAAATACGGGGTGAAAATTATTTTCTCGGGAGTGAAAAAATATACGTTCAAAATAGGCCCGAAATTGGATAAAATGACTAATTCTAAGCAACTTTTGTTCTATAGAGTTTTTTCACCAAGTCAATACTTTTCGAGTTATTTGCGAGTGAATATGTTCATTTTTAACAAAAAAAAAAACATGTTTTTGGACGGTTTTTCGCAGATAACTCAAAAAGTAAGTATTCTAGCGAAAAAAATTCATAGTGAAAATATAGCTTATAAAAAATTGAAAGAAATGGTCTACGCGTGAAGTCTTCAGACCCAGTAGAAGCAGAGTTGTAGCTAATGAAAAGTAGGTTCTTCTTCGTCAAATTCCAAATCGAATATTTCAATGTGAAATAATCAAAAAACAGAGCACTTTTGGGGGAAAATTCATTATAACTTTTTTAAAGTATTTAAAAAAGGTTTATTTTTGTTTTTAAAAAAACTTCTAACATTAAAAATAAGTGAGTTACGCTCAAAATATTGTTGGTCGCTTTTTTTTTATACAAAAATCGCGAAAATCACCCCCTAATTAGCTTTCCAAATAAAATTAATCGTTACCGGTTCGCAAGTTACTTTACTTATGTATTATTTATATTATCTATAGGTTTCATTGGTTCAAAGTGCTCCTTTTTGAAAAAAAATTGGGTTTAAAATAAAAATTTTTTTTTAATTTTGAAAAAAAATGGAATTGTTCATGGAATTAACTTAAAAATTATTAGTAATACCAAAAATCTTAAAGGGTAATAAAATGTATGTTTTGCTTTTCTGAATATTTTTTCTTTTTTGTTTTCTTGTGAGACAAAAATTGGTTATGCTATGGCTGTTCAAAATTTACCTAAGCTCGGGATTAGTTAATCGTTCAAGCCATTTTAAATACAGCTTTTTCAAAAATAAGCACTTTGAACCGATGAAACTTACAGATGATATAAATAATACATACGCAAAGTAACTTGTGAAGTGGTAATGATAAAATTTATTTGTGATGCTAATTAGGGGGTGATTTTCGGTTTACTGGGTTTACAGACTTTAAGCAAACACCATTTTTTTTCAGTTTTTTATAAGCTATATTTTTGCTAAGAATATTTTTTTCGCTGAAATACTTCTTTTTGAGTTATCTCCGAAAAACCGTCCAAAAACATGTTTTTCTTTTGTTAGAAATGAACATATTCACTTGCAAATAACTTGAAAAGTATTGACTAAGGTAAAAAACTCTATAGAACAAAAGTTGCTTAGAATTAGTCATTTTATCCGATTCCGGACTTATTTTGAATGTATATTTTTCACCTTCGAGAGGGGGGTATTCCCTACAATTTAAAATAGTAGAATTTTAAACTTTTTCTTATATAATACTAGACAATTTCAACTACCTTTTTCCAAATTTTCATCATTCCTTTATTTTTTTGGGGTCAGATTGTTCTTTGATCGGGCTAATAGAATAAAGAAGGATTTCGTAAGTTGTAACTGGTTGTATTAATTCGGATTTCCGATAGTAATTCAGGACAGTTAACAAAGCCGTTAATTAGTTTATAGATAAAAAGCATTTCTAGTTTTATTCGTTTATTTACAAGAAGAATAAAACTTATTCATTTGAAACTTGCCACTTTCAAGAAATTTTTATTAAAACAATACCAAAAATTAAAGAAAAAGTAATATGAATTGTCCGGATTTGAACGCGGGACCTTTCGATCTCTAGTCGAATGCTCTACCAATGACCCACCACGGCTCTGTATACACCGCTTCTCGGACATAATTACAATCATGGTGACAAATAGATCAAGTAAAGTATAAAATAAAAATGTTTTAATAATGCTTATTATCTTACTCCCGAGGAAAAAAAATCCAAAGACACAAAAATTATAATAAATATATTTACTAAAAACACTAATATATTCGTTTTGCACCTTATTTGCGCTGATACATATCTACATAAATTGAAAGATTTAGCAACCAAGTCCATATACTGTATGTATGCGCATGCGCGCCGAATAATAAGAGGATCGGTACGTATTTTCGGCTGCAATGCTATTCAAATGGGGATTCATTTTTTTCGAATCCTGAGAAAACTAATAAGTATTTTTGAAAAATTTAAACGCAGAATGAAAGATTACGTTATTAGCGAGGGCCGAAAGTCCCTGAGAACTTCTATAATGTTTATTTAAATAAGTTACAGGGGTGAAAAACTAAGAGAAAATTTAGTGTGATTTTTAATTTCAAATATCTCATTCAAAATAAACTTTTTATTTATTCTAAGGGACTTTCGGCCCTCGGTAATAATTTAATCTTTCATTCTGCGTTTAAATTTTTCAAAAATATTTATTGGTTTTTTCAGGATTCGAAAAAAATGAACACAATGCCGTGGTAATATTTTCCAAATCTATCTTTGTCTTACAACGCACTCAGCCGAATATAATATTGTCAGCATATATTGTCAGTCAGACACTGACAATCAGTGACAATTTTAAATATTTGACATTGCATCGGGAATATTTTGAGGTATTGATTAAATATTATTGATATATAGTGTATTTGATAAATAATTGATTTAAGACGTGAACTTAATAAAAAGTTATTTATTGTGCATTATTTGTGGAAGATCCAAGCAGAGAATACATCAGGATAATATATTCTGTGATCCAAGTATTTTGTTGTTAAAGATGTTCAAAATTGTAAGCGTTCCATAACAATATATTATTAAAAAATCACTTTAACACTTTTCCTCTTTTCTCGATTGAGTATCAGTTTTTGTTTTACAAATAAATTATTACAATCATTGAATACATAGTTAGTGAAAAAATTATCACATTTATTAACTGAATTAATAATTTGCAATTATAAAAATAACAGTTATCCAAGAACATTCAAAAGCCATCTCTTTAAATTAATGATGACATTTTCAAGTAGAATGACATTCTAGTAATGTTTACATATCCATACCAGTGTGAATTTTACTACACGTAATTTGCCGTGTAAAGACAGAAAAAGTAGGGATACACGTAAAATATTTGCGAATTATGTACCCATAGCCTTAATTGCGCCTAAAGAAGTATAACTTCAAAAATCACTCAAATCGGACAAGAGCTTTAGGAAATTCGAGACATCAAAAATGTCCCATTTTTTAGGTGGTGCGGCTGCTTAGTTGTATAATGTCAGATTTTATTGACAGTATATTGACGGTTTTTATTTTATTTTACTAACGTTTTACATCGGTATTCACTAGAAAAGAAAATGAGAAGCTTCAAATTACATCTAACTACAATCTGTATTTTTGTATTAATGTCTTTTGAGATATTTGGCGATCAATCGAAAACCATTGAAGTTGAAGCAGTAGTTGAAACTGGGTTGAGGGAAGGTGATTGCAGCAAGGCTGTGCTATCCGATATGGTGTTCCAAGATCATATCAGGAAACCAACAATTCCGCTCATTTCTAGAAACGCGTCTGTAAGTACAAAATTCCATATATTTTAAACAAACAACTGAAATTAGAGTATTTACAAAAAATACTGTCTAAGAATTTTTATTGTATTTATTTTATTTTAAGAAAGCATCGTTTTTACAAATATTAAAAAAATACATGCTTAAAATTTGACTTAGTAATATAAGGGTGTATTTTTTAATTGACTTTAGAGATAGTAAGAAAATCTTTGACAACATGTGCAATATTGGCAAAAAATGAGTGGATGACACAGGAAATCCTAGACCTGATGGAGTTCGACGGAGGCGTACAGATAGAAAAATAGGAATATTAACAAATAAGAAATAGAAGACGTCAAAAAAACATGACAGTTTCAACCTCCACAAAGAACTTAATATACCTCTGGAATTTATCATCATCAATGGTGCTACAGACCTATAAAAGAGCCTCGACCTTCCCAAGTCTATTACAAGTCAGTTCTATCCATTGCCAACTGTTGCCAGTGTGCTGCGCTTATTTTTCTACCATCACCATCTACACCATCCTTTCATCCGAGTTTTGGCCTACCCCTATTTATACTTCCCACAGGTTGTGATATAAGGATTCTTCTAGGAGGGTTGTTCTGCTGTGATCTTGCTAGATGTCCTGCCCATCTTAGTCTTCCTATTTTTATAAGAGATTCTACGTCTTTACCAACAAATACTTGTATGTTTATATCTGTGGTATATCGTATATCTCGTAGTTGTACCTCCTCCTCTAAACATCATTTTCACAGATGCCACCAAATATTCCTCTCAGGATCCTTCGTTCAAATATAAACAGAAGGTTTTCATCTGCCTTGGAGATGGTCCATGTCTCCAATCCACTGGTTGTATTGTATAAGTATAAGGGTTTTGTATATTTTTGTAAAAAACTTTTGTTTTTTGGGTTAAGTTTCTGCTTCTCATATGTCTACTTAGTCCAAAATAGCATTTTTTGCTAGGATTATCCTTCGTTTGATTTTTTCTTTCATAACGTTCTCCTTAGTGATCAGGGAGCCTAAGTATGTGAATGTGAATTTGTCCACCACTTCAAAGGTAGAGTTATCAACCCATGAATTGGTGATCGATGTTTCTGGCTCTATTGTTGGGTGTTGATGCCATCATCTTAGTTTTCTGCTCATTAACTTGCAGGCCCCTATTTTTTGAGGTATTGTGGACAACTAGGTCCACTAGGTGTTGTGTGGGCAACTAGGTCCACGTCATCTGCATATGCCAAAATTCGGGATAATTTATTAAAAATATTTCTTCTGTTGTCTATTCGGGCACATCTAACCGCCTTTTCCAGAGTTATGTTGAAAAGGAAACACGCCAGCGCATCTTCCTGTCGCAGCCCAACATGTTTTTCAAACGCCTATGATTGTTGGCCCTGTATTTCGACTTTGCAAATAACTTTACGCATTGTAGCATCAGAGGCCGATTTAAAATCTACGAAAAGATTGATTTTTCCAGTATTTGCCTTAGCACAAAAATCTGATCTGTTGTTGATCGACCAGGCCTAAAACCACTTTGATATTCTCCAAGAAGCTCCACAGAATATGCACTTAGCCGACCATTTAAGATCACGAAAATATTTTGTATGCGTCGTACTGAAAAACTACCCATTACACGTGAAGTACGACAGGGTTGTGTTTGGTTGTGATTCAGTCTTTTTAATCAATATTCTGAAGAAATCTTTAGCGAGCCCTTGGATTACAGACACGAGGGAGTAAGGCAAGGTGGAGAAGTAATCAACAATATCAGATACGCTGACGATACAGCCATTTTTGTAAAAAATTTACAACGTCTGCAGACATTAGTAAATCTAGTCAGTGACGCAAGTTATTGGAGAGACCTTAAAATTAACATTTCAAAGACAAAGTGGATGGCAGTGGAAATATTAATATAAGTAGATCAGGTTTTCATTCTCGAGATGGAACGTCTAAACCATTTTAAATACGTTGGCAGCTGGTTAAATGTAAATTGTGATTCGTTTATTGTTTCATATTGCTTGGTAAAGACTGTTAGTGTTTGATTAGATATACCCCAATGAAGGAAATGCTAAAATCGGCAACATTGCTTAAGAGAATGAGTTGCATTGCCACTGTAGAATGAATAGGGCATATGACAGAAGCTCGAAACAAGAAATGACAATCGATGAAAAGCCCTATAGGCACGATATTAGGTGGGTAGCGGGGAAGCCGTGTTGCCATTCATAGTGCATAGGTATATCTAACTGAAAACTAAACAGTCTGTATAATTCATATACATACGATTAATTTCTGTTTTCATAGGTGACTTGGCATGGCGACGCTAAAATTTATTGCATCATCGCCGAACCCGAAAAAGAACAAACTCCGGGCTCTAATGTAATTGTCAAAGACGGAGGAGTCAATCACACTTTTGTTAACTTAGAAATACATTCTAAGAAAGGCGAAGGTTTGGATTATGCTGTGCAAATTTTTGGAATAAAGGTTCGATAAAGATTCAAGAGCCAAAGATGTTTACTTATTTTTTAATATCTTGAACATTATTAATAAAATAAAGTTACAGATTATAAAGATTGTTCTCTTATTTCATCAATAGTAGGGTTTCTCGCGGGAAAGCAGGATGCGGGACAGGCTCTTGTCCAGTTCCGTGTCCCGCACTTTTCCATAATACCTTGTGAAATAAAAAGAGATGAAATTAGTAGATTGGAGTCAAACTGTCACAGGAGAATTTTATAAAATTCTCCTGTCACAGTGGGAGTTGCCAAACTCCTTCGATACGTCTAAGTCTAAAGGTGGGAAACTATCAATATAATGTAATTTTACAGGTTTCCATCGATAATTTCCCTCCTTTACTAGTTTCATCTCTTTTTATTTCACACCGTATTATGTTTTCCGTTTAAGTCACCTTTCCGCACAAGTAGGTCATATAAAAGGTAGGGGAAGCGGATTTGTAAGATTTCGATTAAAATAGAAAAAATGTTTAATAATAAAAATCCATTTTATGTAAAAATTGGAACAGAAGTGTCGGAAGAAATTAAGATAAGTAGAGGAGTCAGGCAAGGTTACATACTGTCGCCGTTATTGTTTAATGCTTATTTTGAAGAAATCATACCAAAAGCTTTGGTAAACGAGAGAGTCGGCATAAAAGTGAATGTAAGTTTAATTAATAACATTATGTATGCCGACGATACAGTCATAATAGCCGACAACTTGGAATTCTTAGAAAGCATAATGAACAAAATATGAAGATATAGTGGAGAATCTCTTACCATCAAAAAACCAATTTATGAAAATTAGCAAGAATAACAATACAAACGAAATATTAACGGTTGGTGGCCAGCAGATTTAGAGAGCAAAATACTTACTTGGGAACGGTAATTTGACACTTGGTGATTTTTCACAGAAAATGACGATTATACTGCAGATATAAGAGTGATACAAGAGTGTTAAGTATTTTATGGATAGATACAGTCACGAATATAGAAGTGTTAGGAAGTGAAGGAGAATAGGCAGAGAGTGGGAAATGTAAAACACAATAAAAGAAAGGAAATTGCACCAACAAAATCATCATAGCCAGAATGATCGCCAACGTTCGGAACGGACAGGCACTCTAAGAAGAAGAAATTGCAATATCTCGGACTCATTGAGACTCATAATTTAAGGAAGGAGACGCGTTTTCTGGTTGAAGAACCTAAGAGAATAGTTTGGTTGCAAGTCAAGACAATTGTTCAGAGCAGTTGCCTCGAAGGTCAGAATAACCATGATGATTGCCAACCTTCGTCGCGGAGATCGCACTTAAAGAAGAAGAAATAAGCGACATCTATTAACGAAATGAGAGGCCCCGGTCTCGTTTTTTTTTCTGGGAAAATCCTTAATCTCTGCCTTTTACAATTTATAAGCCAAGCAGCCGACGAATAAAGGAGACGAACGGGAATAAACGGAATGTAGACTCCCTTTCGTCTCCTTTATTCGTCATCTGCTTGCCCTATAAATTGTAAAAGGCAGAGATTAAGGATGCACCCAGAAATTGATTCCACGAAAGAGGTTTTCAGATTTACGGATCTGGGACTTCTCATTTCGTTAATAGATGTAGCTACAGCGTCCAAAACGCGAATTATTTTTATACTTCTGCTTAAATAGACAGTTTGGTTTTATTTCGATTCAGAGCTGATCGTGTAGCCCATCTGATGAGGTCTGGGGAGACTGAAACGTACGTAAGGGGATGATTGATCAGCTCTGAACCGAAATGAAAAATAAGCTGTTTTTAAAATATATAGGTATAAGTTGCAAACATAAAACCAAAATACTTGTATAGCTACAATACAATACTTGTATAGCTGTATTGTTTGTACCCTGTACAAACCTTATGGAAATTAGGTCCCAGTGGATTTAGTTCATACTTTGGGAAAATACTCTTTGAAGCATCCTGCTAAAAAGTTCTCATGGGCACATCTCGATCGTATGAAGGACTTTCAAGATATAGAGGCACAAACTCGGAAAATTATAAGATTTACCGGGTATTCCAATTCCCTGAGTTCTGAGTTACTGGTTATTTGGCAACATGTAGAAGTTTGGATTAAATAAAAGTACTATTTGTTATTAGTCCATTGAAATGTTACATTTAGGGTTGCATTTCTTAGAGGAGTCAATTTTATTTTTTTAATGTGTAGCGGGGTTCAGTAGAAGTTTTAAGAGAAGCTTCAGTAGAAGTTCAAGTTTTTGGGGTCGTCACCCTTGTCCCCCGGCCGCCATATTGGAAAAAGAGGTGCAAAGGGCTTTTGCGCTATATCTCCTAAACTAGCAATCCTACAGAAAATTTAATTACACATAAAATATAGCAAACAAAAAAGTAAACAAAAATAATAGAAAATTTTGTAAGAATTTTCTTTTTGGAGGTTATAACTTTTTTTCCGTTCATTTCACAATAAAATCACATCATAGCGATTTTATAGAGGATTTTTCAATGCACAATGTTCACTATACAGTTGTTTAATTTTATTTATTAACTAGGTTTTACAGCGCTCCAAACTCCAGATTCTCGAATTCTCATAGGAATACAATACTTTTCTATTTATATTATGTTAGGCGACCGGCATCAACCATTATGCCGACCAACAAAATTAAATTTAAGGTGAATGACCAATTTTAGTCTATTCTTATGTTTTAGAGGTCGCTGAATCCGAATATGAAGTTTATTTTTATCTAGAGTTGGTCGAACATGTTCATAAATCAAATTTTATACAAAAATGCCAAAAATCAATTTTGATGATTTTTCAAATTTAGCTCGTTGTATCTTTGGTCGCTGTAAATATTTCCTTTTGAAAATTTTACTGTGTCATCTTTGAAGTATGTAAATAACAATGAGAGGACATCGCACACATCTTATGGAAAATATAATGTCACTCAAATTCAATAAAATTTATACGAATAGATTCGTTTTAAATTAACGGTCAAATCTTATCATTGCGCCAACTCTTAATTATGATTAATTACGGCGCAAATTGCAATTAAAGTTTATCGAAATCAAATTTTTTAGTCAGTAAAAGTGTCAGTATTGCTCTGGGTGCTATTCAAAAGAGCTTAAACAAGAGCTTAAACCCCGCTGGGCCTAAGCGGATTAGTGAAACTAATCCGCTGATTTATGGAGTACCGACAATTTGGGTATTATAAAATATTTTTTCTCTCTCTAACTTATGTACGTATCCATTTGATTTCAGATTTATTTATATCAATTTCTGCTCTTATTATTGAAAATATGGAGTTGGCGCAATGATAAGATTTGACCGTTAATTTAAAACAAATCTATTCGTATAAATTTTATTGAATTTGAGTGACATTATATTTTCCATAAGATGTGTGCGATGTCCTTTGTCCAAAATGTTTGAACACATTAAGAAAGGGGTTGTTAATTTTTAAACATTTTGTCATCATATTTCGTTAGTTTCATGTTTACTTAAAAAAGTTGAGTGACAAACTTTTTAGTTTATAATTTTAACCAACACAACAATAAAATATAATTCATGAAGAAGTTTTTTGGAAAATTTTAAGTCAAAATATACAATAGGAAAAAAGTTATGTTACTTCATAGACAAGCGGCACACCCCAAAAAACGTTTATATCTCGAGATCCTGACCACGGTGTGGTGAATGGCTAATTTTGATCATACTTTATGATTTTGATATCAAAAATCGTTTTTTTGCTCTTCTTAAGAATTTTGCATTTTGCGGTTGAGTCATTCTTCTTCTGAACCGGCGAATTTTTCCTCCAACAACTTCTTGGGCGTTTTCTATATATGCTTAGGGTTATAAGTTTTATGGTGGGGAGAAAGGTCAAAAACAGATTAATAATAGCATAAGAATGTTAAAATCATAATAACTTGTATGAATAAAAAATATATATAGATATAAAAGTAAGCTTAAGATTTTGTTTTTGTTATATCCCTATGAGCATTCGACATTCTGGTCAAGTTTGGAGCGCCGTAAAACCTATATAAATAAACAGAATTAAACAAAAATGAATAACCATTTTCAATTTTGATTTACATTTACTCTGTGTGGAGTATGAAGGGAACCATTCTCGTTGGAACTTCACCACGCTGAGCAGATGGGACGTGAATTGCAAATTGTAGAATTCCCTCATCTTCCTTAGTCTCAGCATCCGTATGGCTTGCAAATTGTAGAAGCCTCGGAGGTGTAACCAGAGAAGGTTCCCATTGTTTTCATTCTGGTGGGATGTAGAATAGCATTATGTTGTTTTATATGCCATTAGAGTGAAAACTTAGTCTTTTTAGAATTAAACAACTTTATAGTGGAAATTGTTCGCTGAAAAACCCTCTACAAAATTGCTATAATGTTATTTTATTTTAAAATGAACTGAAAAAAAGTTATAACCTCCAAAAGGAATCTTGTTAAAAAAAATTTACATATTTTTGTTCGTATCTTTTTTGTTGGTCACGACAATAAAAAGTAATCGAAACAAAATTATAGAAAATTTAATTTGCTACATTGTATGTTAAATTATTATTTTCCGTAGGGTTGGCAGTTTATGAGATATAGGGCGAAACCCCTTTGCACCCCATTTCCAAGAGGGCGGCCGGGGGACAAGGGTGGCGACCCCAAAAACTTGAACTTAAGCTTCTACTGATCCCCCCTACATATTAAAGAAATAAAATTGACTCCTCTAGCAAATGCAAGGTACGACTTAAAAAATCTAACATTTTAATGGAGTATATTATAATAGTCTAGGATTGTTTCCTGGCTATCCAATGGCGACCTTTACTTTGACCTTAACCTTTAACGGACGTCATTTTCTAGAATTTCGGGGGTTTTCAGCATTAAATTGATATAAACAGATTACTCATGGGTTTTTGGAATCGCTAAACACGAATATGCCATCAGAATTGACCTCCGGAGGACGTGGTGGCCAGGGCCACTGCAAGGGACGTCATCTTCTAGAGTTTCGATGGTTTTCGGCATTTAATTGATGCAAATGAATTACTGGAGAGTTCTTTGAAGTCGCTAAACACGAATATGCCACCAGAACCAACTCCCGGAGCACCTGGTTTCCAAAGTCAATAAAAGGGGCTCCTTGACTTTCGAGGGTCTTCGGTACTACATTGATACAAACGGATTACTCATAAGTTTTTGGAGTTGCTGAACACGAATACCCCATCAGAACAGACATCAGAGTACCTGGTGCCTAAGGCAGGTCATGCTTTGAAGATTCGAGAGCTTTCAGTACTAAATTAATGTAAACTGATTACTTACAGGTTTTTGGGGCTGCTTAACGTGAATACGCCATCAGATCCGACCCACGGAGCATCTGGTACCTAAGGCAGGTCTTCTTCTGGAGTTTCGACAGGTTTCGGCACTAAATTGATGTATATTGGTATTACTCATGGGTTTTTGGGGCTGCTGAACACAAATACGCCATCAGAACAGACACCGGGGTACCTGGTGCCTAAGGCACGTCATCTTCTGGGGTTTCGATAGTTTTCGGTATTAAATTGATGCAAGCGAATTACTCTTGTATTTTTGGGGTTGCTGAACCCGAATATGACTTAGTTAAAAGACTCTGAAGTATCTAGTGATCACGATGAATAACACTATCAAAATAGAATATTATAAATCGATCTTAAAATAAATGAAGGAAAAACATTGTCAGATGTAAATTGAGTTTATATTTATAAATAATTAAAACAATTGAATAGCACACCATAGTTATTTTAATAAAAATCTACAAATAGCAAAAAAATCATTTTTACCAATTTGTACGTTTTCTTTGAACAGCAACTCAGAAAACCTCCGAGTACTCGGTGTGTATCAATCCGTTTGCATCAATTTAGTACCGAAAACTCTCGAAACTCCAGAAGATGGCGTTTCTTAGGCGATAGGTGCTGCGGTGTCTGTTCTGATGGCGTATTCGTGTACAGCAACTCCAAAAAGCCATGAGTAATCCGTTCGTGTCAATTTAATGCCGAAAACTCTCGGAACTCGAGAAGATGAATAACCTTAGGCACCAGGTGCTCCGTGGGTCGGATCTAATGGCGTATTAGCGTTCAGCGACCCCAAAAAGCCATGAGTAATCCGTTTAATGATGTGCCGTAGGCACAATGTGATTCGTGGGTCGGATCTGATAGTGTATGGATGTTCAGCAACCCCAAAAACCTAAGAGTAACCCATGTGATTCCTCCATTTGATTCCTATGAAACTCCAGAGGATAACCTGTCTTAGGTACCAGGTGCTCCTGTGTCTGTGCTGATCACGTATTCGTGTTCAGCAACCCTAAAAACCTACAACTAATCCGTTTGCATTAATGTAGTACCGACGACCCTCGAAACTCCAGGAGCTCCTTTCATTGACCTTGGAAACCAAGTGCTCCGGTAGTCGGTTCTGGTGGCATATTCGTGTTTAGCGACCTCAAAAAACCCTCCAGTAATTCATTTGCATCAATTAACTGCCGAAAACCATCGAAACTCTAAAAGTTGACATCCCTTGCAGTCGCCCTGGCCACCACGTGCTTTGGAGGTGAATTCTGATGGCATATTCGTGTTTAGTGATCCCAAAAACCCATGAGTAATCTGTTTATATCAATTTAATGCCGAAAACCTTCGAAACTCTAGAAGATCACGTCCGTTGAAGGTCAAGGTCAAAGTAAATGTCGCCATTGGATAGCCAGGAAAAAATCCCAGACTACTAGTACTTTTCTTTGATCCAAACTTCTACATGTTGCCAGATAACCAGTAACTCAGGGAATTGGAATACCCAGTAAATCTTATAATTTTCCTAGTTTGTGCCTCTATATCTTGAAAATCCTCCATACGATCGAGTTGTGCCCATAAGAACTTTTCATCAGAATGCTTCTAAGAGTATTTTCCCAAAGTATGAACTAAATCCACTGGGACCTAATTTCTATAAGGTTTGTGCGAGGTACAAAAGGTTTCGGCATTAAATTGATGCAGATTGGTGTTACTCATAGGTTTTTGGGGCTGCTGAACACAAATACGCTATCAGAACAGACACCGGAGTACCTGGTGTCTAAGGCACGTCATCTTCTGGGCCTGGGGTTTCGAGAGTTTTCGGTACTAAATCGATCCAAGCGGATTATTCTTGTGTTTTTAGGGTTGTAAAACACGAATATGACTTAGATAAAAGACTCTGGTATGAACTAAATTATCTTCTTATATTCAAAGTATCAACTAAATCCACTGGGACCTAATCTCCATAAGGTTTGAGCGGGGTACTTTACAAAATGCTTGTATAGCTTATATAATTAATATATTCGGAATAACGAAGAGTTTGCTGAGAGAGGCCAGGGCTCAAATTGGGTTGTGATGGATTGAAAAATTGCAGAAAATTACAGGAAAATTAATTTATGTGTAAAAAGAACATATTATTAACAAGCGAAGGCAATCGTCTTTAATGTTTTATTCGATTATTAATAATTATTAAGTTAAATTTATATTACTGATCATAACACACTTTTAACAATAAGTATTTAAAACTCTAGTTACGCTATTGTTATAGTTTATGCTGACGATAAAACGTGAAAATATATATCATGGCCTTGTATTATAATCACCTTGTTGGTATTATACCTATAATTTGTAGTAGGTCTCTATAATTCCTTATTATCAGTACCGCAATACGTAACCACCTATCAGATAGTCGTATATTAATCAATATGCCCACAATATAATATATCCTGTTCGTATTTAGTTATGAAATTAAACGAATAAACTTAAGTAGATTATGTAGAAAATATTCTCCTTGATTATTTGTTTATCTCAAATACATTATACAGGATATTGTTGTATTCAACCAACAACGCGTTACCCTAGAGAATTTTCATTAATTAATTGACTGTTTTCTGACTATTCTGCAAAACCACAGCTAAGGGATGGCAAAGCAGCTGGTCTCGATAATATACAAGTTAGTCCATTCTTTCACGGTTTTTGCTCTAAATTTTAAAGAACCGTTTGGATTGACATGAAATTTGGCATACGTATAGCTTACATGTCAAAGAAAAAAAGTGATATTGTGCCGATGTGTGCTTTTGTCCTGGGGGTGACTTTCACCCCCTCTTGGGGGTGAAAAAATATATGTTCAAAGTAAGTCCGGAAATGGGTAAACTGACTAATTTTAAGTAACTTTTGTTCTATAGAGCTTTTTCGCCAAGTCAACACTTTTCGAGTTATTTGCGAGTGAATATGTTCATTTTTCAACAAAATAACCACATTTTAGACGGTTTTTCGCAAATAACTCAAAAAGTAAGTATTTTGTCGAAAAAACGTTCTTAGCGAAAATATAGCATATAAAAAAGTAAAAACAAATGGTGTACGCATTAGGTCTCTGGATCTCGTAGAACCAGAGTTATAGCCAATGAAAAATAGATTCATATTCACCAAATTTCAAATAGAATATTTCGAAGTGAAATATCCAAAAAATTAAGCACTTTTTGGGGAAAACCCATTACAACTTTTTTAAAGTGTTTAAAAAAGGCTCTATCTCTGTTTTTACAAGAAGTTTCTAGCATTAAATTTAAGCAAGTTACGCTCAAAATAAAGTTGGTCCCTTTTATTTTTGCAAAAAAAATCGGGAAGACCACCCCCTAATTAGCAACTTAAAAGAAATTAATTGTTACCGCTCCACAGATTATTTTACTTATGTTGTGTTTATATGATCTGTAAGTTTCATCAATTCAAAGTGCTTATTTTTGAAAAAAATTGGTTTCAAAGTAAAATTTTTAAAAATTTAAATTTTGAAAAATATGCTTTTTTTCAAAATAACTTAAAAATTGTTAGAGATACCAAAAATCTCGAAAAACAAAAAAAGTCAGATTTGCTTTTCTGAATATCACGTATTTTTTTGTTTTTCTGTTAGACAAAAATTGATTAAGATTTGGTGTTTCTAAATTTGCATACATTCGTGATCAGTGACTCGTTCAACCTCTTATAACTACAGCCCTTTCAATAATAAGGACTTTGAACCGATGAAACTTACAGATCGTATAGACAATATATACACGAGTCAAGAAACTTGTGAAGTCGTAAAGAATAAGTTCATTTAAGATACTAATTAGGGGGTGATTTTCTCGATTTTTTTACCAAAACTAAAAGGGATTAACTTTATTTTGAGCGTAACTTGTTTAATTTTGATGCTAGTAATTTTTTTTATAAAACAAAATGAAGCTTTTTTAAACACTTTAATTAAGTTGTAATGAGTTTTCCCCGAAATGTGCTGAATTTTTGGTTAGTTCACGTTAAAGTATTCCATTTGGAATTTGACGAATATGAACCTATTTTTCATTAGCTATAACTCTGCTTCTTCTAGGTTTAGAGACGTGATATGTACACAATTTTTTAAAATTTTTTACAGGCTATATTTTTGATAAGAATGTTTTTTCGGCAAAATACTTACTATTTGAGTTATTTACGAAAAACCGTCTAAAAACGTGGTTATTTTGTTGAAAAAATGAACATATTCACGGCCAAATAACTCGAAAAGTATTGACTTAGTGAAAAAACTCTATAGAACAAAAGTTACTTAAAATTAGCCAGTTTATCCATTTCCTGACTTTCTTTGGACGAATATTTTTTCACCCCCAAGACGGGGTGAAAACAACCCCCAGGGCAAAAGCACATATCGGCACAATATCACTTTTTTTCTTTGACTTGTTAGCTATGTGAATGCCAAATTTCATGTCAATCCAAGCGGTTCTTTAAAATTTAGAGGTTTTGCAATATTTTACCGTTAAAGAACGGACTAAGTAGAATTACTTAAACTAATGGACAACGAATTAATAGCAATAATCACAAAGATACTCAACAACATATACAACTCTGGAGAAATGCTAACAGAATGGCTGAAGTGTAAATTTATTGCACTTCCAAAAAAACCAAGGGCTAAAAAAATGCGAAGAATACAGTACGATAAGCCTGATGAGTCATCTTCTAAAATTGTTTTTAACGACAATCCATAAGAGAATTTAAAATCTATGTGAAATTTCCCCCATAAATGCAGTTGATACAAAAGAGGCTTTGTTCTCAATACAAGTATTATTCCAGTGATGCAGAGACGTCAATTACGACATATACCTGGTCTGGTTGATTATAAGAAAGCGTTTGATCGAGTACAGTACGCCAAGATGATGCAAATACTAGAAGAAGCAGGAATTAACAACCAAAGATCTGAAAATAATTAGTAGAAACCTTTACTGGATTACTGGAATCAGACTGCAAACCTCAGAGTTGAAGGTATGAACACACCGAATACGTGAAAATCATGCATGTTGTGAGGCAAGGCTGTATTTTGCCACCTCTAATTTTCAATCTCTACTCTGAAAAAATATTTATCGAAGCTTTGCACGAAACTGAAAAAGGTATTCTACTAAACGGGTAGGTAGGTATCCACCGACTAAATAATGACAGGTATGTAGATGACACCAGAGTATTTGCGGACAACCTAGAAGAGCTACAAGTTCTTATAAACAAAATCACATATTATAGTCAACAATATGTACTCAATATAAACGTAAAGAAGAAAAAGCTTATGACCATTAGCAAGAAAAAGATAACAGAAGGGCAACTCTATAACACCCAAACCCATGTAGAAAGACGCACTACAACTACCTCTGCACCATCACCATAATAAATGAAGAATAGACTAACAACCAAGAAATAAGAGCTCGCATTGGAAAAGCTAAATCTAGCTTCAAACGTATGGGGACCTTCTCAAAGAGCCACATCCTCTCTCTTGGAATAAAAGTAAGAATGCTGCGATGTTACCTCTTCTCTGTCCTTTTTTATGATGTTGAATCGTGGACCTTGAACGAAGATATATGCAAAAATTAATATGTGGCTATACCGTAGAATTGTTAAAATCCCGTGGACTGACCGTAGAATTCTTAAAATCCCGTGGATTGACCGGGTCACAAATGAGGAAGTCCTTGGAAGAACGAAGAAGAACCGAGAAGTACTGGCCACCATCAAATCTCTAAAGTTAGAAATGTGAGCGCATTATGCGAAATGAATCCAGATATGCCCTCCTACAAGCCATACTGAAAGGAAAAGTAGTTGGAAAGCGAGGTCCAGGAAGAAGAACATCTTGGTTAAAGAACCTCAAAACCTAGTTCAACATAATATTTGTGCAGCTTTTCCGAGCTGCTGCAGATACGATAAAGATTGTCATGATGATCGCCTACAAATATTTACAATTAACTGATAATATTGTACGACAAATTTTTAAGGGTGTTCCAGTTGTCGGAGGCACCAACATTGTATCCCTGGCATGAGATGCAATGAAACAAAATTATTAAGTTGAATGGGAAATGGGAAATCATTTATGCAGAGTGGTTCATTAATAATTGGAAATATTTTAACTGTAGATTTATGGGCTCAAAATATTAAGATTTAACCCAAATTTCAATACCTAGTCCGAAAATAAGGGAGCTAGAGCTCTTGGAAGATGGAGACTTGTAACTGGTTCTTTTTAAATACCCCCAGAACGTTTCTATAAAAAAAAAAACGAAAACTGGTACGGCACTTTATCTTCCAGAAATAAATCGATTCCATCAATTGCGAATTTCTAATATTGGTCAAAGACGTCCGTTTTGGTTAGGGCAACGGTTATTTTATCGGACAATTTTTTTGTCTTTAACTCTTAAGCATTTTTGACACTAGATTATTAAATTATGAGAAATTCTATTACTATAGGTCAACCGTAAAATTATCGCATCCTTTTTCTTGTCTTTAATTTTTGACAGTCGACTATTACATTATGAGTAATTTTAGTACTAAAAGTTAGTCTTGCTCAGTTCTCTAAATCGGTAATTTAATTTAATCGCGAACAACAAAAAAATTTCAAATCCATTTTTCTAGAAAACGGTGTATTATACCGACTTAAAGCAAAAGTACCTTTTAGTACTACATAGAATACCTCAGAATTTAATAATAATCCAGTGTCAAAAATCCTTAAAAGTTAAAGACAAAAACGTTATGAGATAAAATAACCGTTGTCCTACCTATGACCGGTACTAGAAATTTGCAATTTATGGAATCGATTTATCTCTGGAAGATAAATAGGAGTTTTTCTAAACAGAGCGTTCTAGAGTCTAGTGTTAAACACTTTTGCTACCAATGATACTGCGATGATTCTGCGTTGTGGTGCCATATGTATCACCGGTGATCAAACTTCTGGGTTTATTTCTGGACCATGTGTATCACCGGTGATACCATGCAGATTATAGTCACGTATAGTTTAAATGACCATTAATATTGCTGGTATATAAAATCATGCAAACAGAGTATGCCGATGGGATGTAAGTGAACCTAATAGCATGTCGGACAAGTGGGCATCAGGGGAGATTCATCTTAGTAAAGTTGCAAAAGCAATATGAAAATAGCAAGATTTGACGACTATTATTAAACAATCGCACATTGTTTGCTGAATATTTTATTATAAAAAGTTTCAGAAAAGAAAAGATATATTTTAACAGATACAAAAATATGATCTTTATGTCTTTTTTGACAACATTCCAAACATAGCGTCGGAGTATTTGGGCAACTAGTTAGTTCATACTGTGAGGCGTGAGGCCGCCTCGGTATGAAAAATTTTTTGATTCGGTTTCTTTGCGGATTCCTGTTCAAAAATGTCCCGTTTAAACAGATCAGAAGGGCACCAGGCGAAAAACACGAAAACTATACTCTTCTGGTTCATTCATATACCACGTGAATCACCGGTGATCACAAGCAAATCCCGCCTAAAAGTTATTCCGGTATGATATTTAAGTCGTCCAGAGCGACACCTATCGGAGAATAAATTTATAACCCCAGTGTGCTTGGTACAAGACAAAAATCTATGCAGATTTATGCCGGTATAACAGCAACTGAAGCTGATTCACCGGTGATTCATATGGGAGCCAAAGTCTTTAAAAAAACTAATTACAAGACGCCATCTTCAAAGAGCTCTAACTCCCTTATGAAGCATTTTCGCTCTAGGTGATTTGGGTTAAACCCCAATATTTTCAGCCCAAGAACCTACAGTTGAAATATATTCGCTTTTATTTAAGAATCAGAATTTATATAAAAAAGTTGTGTTAATCAGATTAAAGGTCCTCGGCATTGCAGCACTTCCTTTACACTGATAATATACTTTGCAGAACTTCCTGCTTTTGGATCGCCAACTTATAATAACCACAGAAATAAAAAGATTCCAAGGTTGGTATCTTTTCAATTTTGCAAAAATATATGACCGGGAACTTAGACTATGTGCAAAAATTCTACATTGCCATATAAAAACAAGTTTCTTTTACTACCAGAGCAGTTTTCTGAAGGTTATAATATTGAACATAAGCAATGAGATTGTATTGTTTTTTGCCATTTTAGTTGGTAATGTATTCGTAAATGCTTTTTATTTTAAAATTATTAATAAGTGAGGTTTACTGTTATAACACAGCGTCATAATAATAATAATTAACAAACATGACCTCGAGGGTAGAAAAATATGCGGAAGGATGCACAACTTATGATTTAAAATACAGTATGTTGCAAAAATATGGAATAAATACAATATTTCAAAAATAAAAGACTTTAAAAAATCTTCCATCAATCCAATGGCATTTCAGCGTAAACCGGCCTTTTCCTTCGGCAAGCTTCTCCAATCATCTCGATTTACTACGGTTATTTTCAATGAACAGGTTTTTAGGAGGTTTTTGGCATCCTCATTTACTTCCTCTTCCCATATCTTTTTTGGTATTCTAAGGCCGCACCTACATTGGATCCGTAGTATTAAATGGGGATCAAATGTGGATGGATCATAGTATTAAATGGGGGTGCCTACATTGGATCCGTTTTTCTCCGATCCGATCGAATCGCCCGATATCGGGCGATTTACGGATCCAATGTAGGTGCAGCCATTTAATACCATGAGTTTGTTTTCAAATTGACGTCAGATCGGAGAAATACGGATCCAATGTAGGTGCGGCCTAACATGTCTTTTTCCTTACAGTCTTGCATTTAACAATATCCTGGTGATTTTGTTCTCATGCATGAGGACCACGTGCCCTGCCCACCGTAATCTCTGCAGTCTAGTAGTTTAGTGTATTGTGCTAGTGTTGGATCGCTATAAGGATCCCCCAAACCGACGCGAAAGTTTTGCGACGCGAATTTTCCGTAGCGGAACATTCGCAGGCGGAGCGGTAGCGGACAAGGGTTCCCCATATTGACGCGAAAGCCGACGCGACTATTCGCCATACAAATGTGAACAAATTATATTTTTAAATGGGCCAACAGGTTTAGGAAATACAAGACATCAAAAATGACCAAATTTTTAAGTGGACGTAATCTCTATGCACGCAAATTAATAATAATATTATAATATATAATGAAAACTTAGCATTTTCTCCTAATTCTGACCCTATACTATTCCAGACTTTATCCTTTTTTCTTATATTTTTATAATCTTCATCCGTTAAATCATATATTATAGGATATTGTTTAACAATTTCAATGAGTTTTTCTGTAACAACTATTTTAAAACACGCGAAACTACAACGGTAGCGGAAAAACCGCGCATGCAGCGTTTCATGAAAGGAACGCTGTTCTGCCGCGACCGTTGCGGATTCCGCGCAAAGTGGTCTGAACACGTTCATAATCCGCCGTGCCTATCGATTCGCCGCGATTCCGCGTAGGTTGCGGTTGCGAAAGTTTCGCGTTGGTTTGGGGGATCCTATATACTGTTCGTATATTTCTTTATTATATCTAATTCGCCAGTTGATATTTTCACTTATTGGGCACAGGATCAATATCAGTATCCTACGTAATATTTTTCTTTCAACCACGTCTAATGCATCGGCAGATTTCTGTGTTATAACTTATGCCTATAACTTACCATGGGCCTGATTATTGTTTTATAGACCCGGAGTTTTGTTTTCCGGTGTTCGTCCCGCGATTTGAATATGGGGCCCATCGCCCATCGCGAAATTTGGTTTATTTGCCAGCAAAAGCTTTCTATTTATTAACTTAAAAAAATCTTAAAACACATCAATGTTTTCAAATGGCCATCAATTGCTATATATACTCCATCTAATTTACTTACCGTTGCACGTCATCCGCGTCACAGCCCGTGACGTCACATGATACCAACACGAAATATTTAGGCGGTAGGTGTGTTCTTTTTTAGAATCATTTTGCCGAGTACACTGGCATTGCAGCCACTAGACATATTATATTATATACGAGTAGAAATAATATTTAAAGATTTCTATTAATGTTTACTTAAAGAAATACACAATAATATGTTTAATTTAATTTGCTAAATGGATTATAAAGCGTTTTTATGAAGCACATTTCTTCGGAATACACTGTAATTATAATCGAACGAAGGTGATATTTTGGCATAAATTGGTAACATTTATTTGACAGTTGCGGTGATGACACTTCATATTTGTTTATATTCTTTACTATAAGTATTTGTTTCATTATATTTACTGATTTTATTATGTACTTTAACGTAAGATTATAACTTAATTCATGTTTTCTATTTCTAAAGTTTTTATTTATTTACATTGAATATTAATTTGTTTTGCTGTATAATCCACTTCCGCAAACATTGTGTGATATATTTGATTTAAAATGAATTCAAGAATTTTTTGCAATTGGGCAACAATGTCAACTTAAATCTCTAACGTAGATAATGACGTGCAACGGTAAGTAAATTAGACGGGCTGTATGTGTTGGAAATTACGTCATCAGTGTTGGCGTAATAACTCCCAATCTACTTTGCAACGATGCAATTATTTGAATGTTTATTTCAGCAAGGTTAACCAAAACTGTTGGTTTATTAATCTTCATAATCTTTTCTAGCCTCATCTTCAGTATCAAAATGTTTGCCGAGCCACGACTGAACCTGGTGATAAACTCGGAAACTGTGAAAACGGGCTGAATCTTAAGTTAAGTGTATTTTTGGTCACTGTCTTGACGAATCGCTTGTATCTCATGCTCTACATATAATCATCTTTATTTCCCTTATAAAAAGAGAAGAAAAAACGTTCGCAATGACAGTGAGCAAAGAGGGCTCGACTTTCTCACTGAGAAATAATGTTTCGCTAGCTAACTCAGAATGTTTCCGTAAAATTTTGATGAATTTAAGTTTGCCGATCTTTTAAGCTGTTAATGTTGCGTCGCATCCTAAAAAAGCATGGAGAAACAGCAAAGTGCAAAACGGATGATGAATATACTGATGTGATCTTGATTATTGATATGAGATAATATTTTTATATGTCATTTAATTTAATCAATGCATTAATAATAATCTAATTAATTTACCAGATCACATATCAATATGTTTTCAATCTCAGGGCTTTTTATAAAATTAATTACTTACATACGTGGCTTCTAAGTATTTCTCAATGGTTCCTAATCGGGATAGGAAAGAAAAGAGTAAAATAATAACACATATGGGTTACAATTGTAATCAAAATATTGTTTATTTTATTTAAATGGCAATCACTGCTTAATATTTGCTATATCTTATTATTCTTAAACATAACATTTACACATGGGAATCTTATTTCCTTTTGGTTTCCAATTGAAAGTTTTTATTAACATTTAACTATTATGATTTATTAGCAACAATTCTATTTAAGTTTGATGAAGCTTTTCTGATATTATTGATTATGTTTCTTCAATTTTAAATGTGGTATTTAATACGAAAAACCCATACATTCATGTCCAAACAAATGAGACTGACCTTTTTCTGGTGAACTGAGAATGTCTTCACACAAGACCCGTTTCCTGCTATCCTTGGCTGCAATCAAAACCTCGTCCTGGCTTCCAGTAATGTTCTCCTCTGAAACTAGCTCGTATAGCTCTCGTTTCCTGCTTCTGTCGTGATGCTGTGCTCTACCTTTTTCGAAACTGCAATCAGCTACCGGGAACTCTTGGCTCAAGGAGGTTCTTTTACTCTCAACCTGGCCTACCTCTCGTTCCACGATAGATACTCCACACTCACGGAACTACACCGGCTTTCTCACTCTCCGTACACTACCGTCTACTACTGGACTTCACTTCTCGACAGCTCAAAACATTCTGATCTCTATTTGTCATTCATTCCCCTACTTTCTAAATATCCCTTCCAGATTCACAAATCAAACTTCCACCACCAACTCTCATTCGCAGTATTCCTCAAAACCAATTTTTAATCTTTCTAAATATGCTTAATGGATTTCAAAAGAAAAATAGTTAATTCCCATTCTAAAATTACTTTCTACTAAATACAAAATTTAATGATCTATTATCTACTTCCACTAAGTCTTATTTAGCATCGGCTAATGATCGAACCTTCCGCGAACAACGATAATGACCTATTATCGATTTCACTTGAGTTTTATTTTAAGCGCATTGTCCCGAGTTTCGTTTAATCACTTCTTAAAATTAAATATAACAATTTGTTGTATACAGGTTGTTCTAAATTTATATGCCCGTGGTTGAGAAAATTGAAAATATTTTATATTAAATTGAATTTTGTTTATAATTATCAAAATTTAATTTTCATATCAAATGGAAATATAACAAATCCCCGCCTTGTATTCGATAAAATTTATCTGCATTTTTTAAATAAATTTTCTCGAGGCAAAATCAACTCCCTGTATATTTCCTTACTTTAATCTACGTCTTATACCCCTACTTCTTGTATTACTCTAATTAGTCCCACCTGTAGAGTAATTGTTTCCTTATTTTCAGTGTCCTCATCCTGTGTTAGAGTATCGGCTATTATGTTGTTTTTCCCTTTTTCCCATATCAATCTTCTGTCTTTTTCCTCAGATTTTTCACATACTTTTACCGTGTATTCTGCATCCTCGTTTTCATATGCCTCCTCTTCAAATGCCACTGTTTCGATCATATCTTTTTCGCTTTCATTTGTTAGCTTTATTTCTTCTTCTCCTGAGCTCATCTCTTCTTTTGAGGAATCCCAGTTTTCTTTTGCTTTTGATACTCTCAATTTTTCTTCTTCTGGGCTCAACTCTTCTTTTGAGGAGCCACAGGTTTCATTTTCTTTTATCCTTTTCTGACTTTTTCTCCCTTTTCTTCTTTGTCCTTGCTTCGTTGCCAAATTCATTTCCACTGTTTGTTCTTTACCTGATTCGTCCGTATTTTGTTTCTCCTGTTCCTTGTCCTGTTCCTTTTCTTTTTCTTCTGTTAGTTTCATCGTATTATTTTTAAAATCTATCACTACATGTTTTTCTGCCAATTCGTCAACTCCTACTATCATGTCATGTGACATATTTGGCATTATTACACATTGTAGTGCATACATATTCTTACCCAGTCGTACCATTACTCGTATGCCTTCATTTATAGTTGCCAATGTCCGTTTGTTTGCGCCCACTAAATTTACCCTAGGTATTTTGTAAATTAAATTTGTTAAGTTAACTTCTTCTATTAGTTTTCTGTTGACCAATGTTATTTCCGATCCAGTATCTATCATAATTTTAATTGGTGTCTCGTTGATAAATCCATCCACAAATTTTAAATGAATTCCATTTTTCTTTTCGTTGTTTCCTGCCAATTTAATAAACTCCTTGGGGTGACAAAAGATTCCTGTTTGTTTTTTGTTTTTAGTGAGCGCCGTCGTGAAAAGACGCCGGTTGCTCATTGTTGTTTATATTTTCGTCATAATTTCTCTCTCCGTCATATTCTTCTGTCTGGGTATTATTTACCTCTCTTCTATTTTCTCTTGGTCTGTCGGATCTGTTTCGGTTTTCTCGATATCCCTGTTCATTTTGTCTACCATTATTTCTGTTTTCTTGATTTGAGCGTGTGGTGTTTCTATTCTGGTATTCTCGATTTCTGTCCTCATTCCATTGCCTATTTCTTTGTTCATAATTTCCTCTTCCGTTGTCTCTATTTTCGTTTTCCCTTCTGGGATTAAAATCTCGTCTTGTATAATCCCTCCTATTTTGATTTCTATCTCTGTAATCTTGTGTTTCTCGGGGCCTGTAATCTTCTCGCGACTTTCTTGATTTTCTTTCTCTTAGACGTGATTCTCTTATTTGTAGGAATTGGCATAAACTATCTATGTCTTTGTAGTTTTGCAATGTGATATGGTCTTCCAGCGTTTCCTCGAAATGTCTTGCAATCAGTTCGACTAATTGTTCCGATGAGTAATTATATTGTAAATGTTTTGCATTATTGTAAATTTGCAAAGCATATGTCCTTTCTGATATACCCATCCTATCATTGTATTTCCCATTTTGCAATTCCTTGTTAATTTCCAATTGTTGGACCTTTCCCCAGAAATAATTCAAAAATTTTTGTTCAAATTGTTGCCAATTGCCGACTTCTTCTTTACTATCGAACCATAGGCTTGCTTCATATTTGAGTTGGTTTCTGATAGTTTCTTTTGCTGTTTCGAAATTTCCGATGTGCTGTATTTTTCTTTTTCAGGCTATTTATGAACGGCACTGGGTGTAATCTTCTTACATCCCCGCCAAACCTTATCTTCACGTCATCTGTGCTATGTATAACCATTTCTCTTCTTTCTCCTACATTTTGTTGCGTCCGATTTTCGGTGACTTGTTTTTCTATTTCTGTGATTCTCTTTTCCACTTCTTCTCTGTCTACTTGAATAGCATTTTCCAACTTATTTTCCAAATTTTCTAGTTCCTTTATTTTATCTTGAATTTTCATTTCATACTTTTCTATGCGTTCCTCCATTTTCTTGTTGTTCTCTTCTATGGCTTGTTTTGTTTCCTTCTGATTTTCTTGCATTATTCTTTTTGTTTCATCCATTTTTTGATCCAATTTTTGTTGTGTTTCATCCATTTTTTGTTGTGTTTCATCCATTTTTAGTTGTGTTTCATCCATTTTTTGTTGTGTTTCATCCATTTTTTGATCCATTTTTTGTTGTGATTCATCCATTTTTTGTTGTGATTCATCCATTTTTTTTTTGTGATTCATCCATTTTCTTTGATGTTTCTTCCTGATTTTTATCCATTGTTCGTTTTGCTTCATCCATTTTTTGTGACTGGAGTTGCATAAGTTGTAATAGTTTATCTATTCCTGATAATTCTTGCTGTTCTGATGCCATGATTGTCGTGTCTAAAATATCTTCTTGGTCTGAATGTTCTTTTTGTTTTTTGTTGTCCTTGCTTTGGCTTCTTGTCACAGACATTTGTTTTCAAGAAGTACTGTCCCCGCCAAATATGAAATTTTACTAGTATGTTACCAAGACGACTTTTTCTCACCCAAATATTATCAATTGTCAATAAATATATCAAATGTAAATATCGTAAAAATAAAATATTAAATCAGTTATGTAAAATTTGTACCTAAAGAGATCTAAAATTTTATGTTATCAAATGTAAGTATCTCACTTTTTACCACAGGCATATATATTTTCAAATACCGGCTTTACTCTTTCTATCCTTCAAATTTGCCACTAGAAATACTTTACAATGCTTTCCACGTTGGACGACAGTTGATGTGATCTTGATTATTGATATGAGATAATATTTTTATATGTCATTTAATTTAATCAATGCATTAATAATAATCTAATTAATTTACCAGATCACATATCAATATGTTTTCAATCTCAGGGCTTTTTATAAAATTAATTACTTACATACGTGGCTTCTAAGTATTTCTCAATGGTTCCTAATCGGGATAGGAAAGAAAAGAGTAAAATAATAACACATATGGGTTACAATTGTAATCAAAATATTGTTTATTTTATTTAAATGGCAATCACTGCTTAATATTTGCTATATCTTATTATTCTTAAACATAACATTTACACATGGGAATCTTATTTCCTTTTGGTTTCCAATTGAAAGTTTTTATTAACATTTAACTATTATGATTTATTAGCAACAATTCTATTTAAGTTTGATGAAGCTTTTCTGATATTATTGATTATGTTTCTTCAATTTTAAATGTGGTATTTAATACGAAAAACCCATACATTCATGTCCAAACAAATGAGACTGACCTTTTTCTGGTGAACTGAGAATGTCTTCACACAAGACCCGTTTCCTGCTATCCTTGGCTGCAATCAAAACCTCGTCCTGGCTTCCAGTAATGTTCTCCTCTGAAACTAGCTCGTATAGCTCTCGTTTCCTGCTTCTGTCGTGATGCTGTGTTCTACCTTTTTCGAAACTGCAATCAGCTACCGGGAACTCTTGGCTCAAGGAGGTTCTTTTACTCTCAACCTGGCCTACCTCTCGTTCCACGATAGATACTCCACACTCACGGAACTACACCGGCTTTCTCACTCTCCGTACACTACCGTCTACTACTGGACTTCACTTCTCGACAGCTCAAAACATTCTGATCTCTATTTGTCATTCATTCCCCTACTTTCTAAATATCCCTTCCAGATTCACAAATCAAACTTCCACCACCAACTCTCATTCGCAGTATTCCTCAAAACCAATTTTTAATCTTTCTAAATATGCTTAATGGATTTCAAAAGAAAAATAGTTAATTCCCATTCTAAAATTACTTTCTACTAAATACAAAATTTAATGATCTATTATCTACTTCCACTAAGTCTTATTTAGCATCGGCTAATGATCGAACCTTCCGCGAACAACGATAATGACCTATTATCGATTTCACTTGAGTTTTATTTTAAGCGCATTGTCCCGAGTTTCGTTTAATCACTTCTTAAAATTAAATATAACAATTTGTTGTATACAGGTTGTTCTAAATTTATATGCCCGTGGTTGAGAAAATTGAAAATATTTTATATTAAATTGAATTTTGTTTATAATTATCAAAATTTAATTTTCATATCAAATGGAAATATAACAATACATATCTGCATCTGATTCAGCCTTGTTGACACTAAAACCCACCTCCGATAGAGCAGTTTTGAGAACGTCTATTGTTCTTTTCATTTCAATTATTCTCCTATCTCAATGGCACGATGACAATTTATAATATACCTAGGTGTCCAGAAAGTCTCTTGATAACAAAGACCGGAGATTCCTCAGATAGTTTTAAGACAATTTAACCCAATTCACCTAGTCCGAAAATGCTTCCTAAGAAAGCTAGAACCCTTTGAAGATGGAGTCTTGTAATTAGTTTTTTTAAATACCTACAGAACGCCTCTATGTAGAAAAACGAAAACTGGTACGCTCATTTAGCTTGCAGAGATAAATAAGATTCCATTAATGCGAATTTCTAGTACCGGTCATAGCCGTCTGTTTTTTGACACTGGATTATTAAATTGTGAGGTACTCTAGTACTAAACGGTACTATTGCTTTAAGTTTGTAATATAAACAGTTTTCTTAGTAAAATCGATTTAAAAATTTTTCGTTTTTGGAATTTGAAAAAAAACTACATATTTCGAAAAAAGAAAACTGGTACGATTATTTATCTTTCAAATATGAATCGATTTTATCAATTGAAAATTTTTAGTACCGATCATATGGGTCCGTTTTGAGTAGGTCAACGATTATTTTATTGCATAATTTGTTTGTCTTTAATTTTTAAGCGTTTTTGGTACTAGATTATTAAAATATGAAGTAAAAATCGATTTTTTTTTAGAAAACGGTGTATCATACCGACTTAAAACAAGAGTACTTTTTAGTACTAGAATACTTCACAATTTAATAATCCATTATCAAAAAGGCCCAAAAGTTAAAGACAAAAAAGTTATGTCATAAAATAATCGTTTCCCTTCCCAAAACGGACGCCTATGAACGGTACCAGAAATTCGCAATTGGTGGAATCGATTCATCTCTGGAAGATAATAGGCATACCAGTTTGTTTTTCTAAATAGAAGCTTTCGGGAAGTATTAAAAAAAAACTAAATTACAAGACGCCATCTTCAAAGAGCTCTAAGGAAGCATTTTTGGACTAATAGGTGAATTGAGTTAAGTACCTAGTCTTAAAATTTCTTGAGGAATATCCGGTCTTCGTTTGTCAGTAGAGTTTCTGGACAGTTGGATATCCTGTAAATTCTAAGTTTTGTGGTTGGGGAAACGCTGTAAAATCCAGATAAATTATGAAATTGAACAAATTCGTAATGGAAATTACTCGTTAACAAACCCTCTATAAAACTGCTCTGATGTCATTTCAAATTATGTTCAATAATTTTAAGTTATTTTTGTTCATAACTTTTTGTTTTCCATTTTTCAATAATAAGTAATGGTAATAAGGTTGTAGACAATTGAATTTACTACCAATAATGTCTTATTTTTTGAAATTTTTCAAACGTGAACTTAAGCTTATACTGACCCACTGCCGGTTTATGCACTGGGCGCTTGGGGCGGGCGCCCAGAGGCCCGGGCCCCGGAGGGGGTCCCTAGGGACCCGTTCCTTTTATTAATAAAAAAGTAAAGTCCGCTAAATAATCTACATCTTTTCCGAAATAGAAAAAAAAAACGAAGTACCTGCGATTTCGAAATGGTCTGATTTAAAGACTGATGACTTTATAAGAACTGTGAAAACTTTTAAACCAAATACCATGTATACTTGGCTAAATTTGACAACTTCTTAGCTGAGCATTTACAACGGAATGCGAATAAATGAAAAGGTTCAGTTAGCTATCTGTCTCACCAAATTTGCAATTAATTCTTGGAAGTGATGAAAACAAAACTTGTAGAAACTTTTGACGCTGTAAATGATTTACTTAAAAACTAGGGGTCGATAAAATCTTTTTTTCAGTTAAGCTATACTTAATAGAGACGAAAAATCAGCAGTTAAAAATGAAGCAGAAATGCAGAATAAAATGGATACCTTTGAGAGAGCTCTATTGACACTGATTTGGCAAAAACCTTGGAACGAGTTAATGCAACAAGCAAAACGTGAACGTGAAAAAACTGTGGACTTAAAACGTGTCAATTGGCGTAGAATTAATGACATATATTCTGAGATTTGTTGGAAACGTAAGAAATATGTTAAGCAAAATTAAACGAGCATATCTCAAACATATTCTATACAACTGACCTTCAAAGAACAAAGGAGAGAAAAACATTTTTCGATGAAACAGGTGAAAGTGAAACGATTTTAAAGGGGCAAGAAAGATTCAGAATTGAACTATTTAATGTTATATGCGACAATATTACACAAGATCTTTTAAAGAAAATTAAATGCTACAAAGATGTTACATCAGCTGTTAGATGTTTTTACACGCTAGACAAAGAAACCGTATGTTGATGAACCCAAAGAGAACTTGCGGAATGAAATTACTCATTCCATAATGTTATGCCAAAAGTTGAATAAACATTGGAAAAAATTGGTGTCATCTAGGATGCAAAGGAAACATTTCCCAATATTTTACCTTTACTGCAAGTTTATTTGACGATACCAACTTCTAATGCGTCAGGCGAGCGATCTTTTTCGGCTTTAAAACAAATAAATATATATTTAACGTTAAGTTTGGGCCAAGAAAATCCAAGAAAATCTAGACTCATATCACTATTGTATTATAGAAAATGAAAACCTGGAGCAACTGGATTGTGATAGTATTATATGGCCGATTGCTAAGGCCTAGTCACGAAAAAAGTGATCTAATTTTTGTCTTATGTATTTTTTAGAATATGTTTTTTTTGTCATGTGTTATTTGAAACTTTCTGTTTTTTTATAATTTTAAATGTATTTTTTGGAATATTTTTTACGTTTGCTATTCTTCATGTTTGTTTAAAAATATTAGAATAAATATTAGAAATTTAAAAATTAGAAAATTAAAATATAAGAATAGCAATTAAGGGGGCCCCTAAATATCCAGTGCCCAGGGCCCGAAGTTAGGTTATACCGGCACTGTCTGACCCCTCTATAATAATTAAAAAAATAAAATTGTGTCCCATGAAAAATTCATTCCTAAATGTAACTTTTCAATGGACTAAAATTACTCCTACTATTTGTAAACAGACCAATCGATAATAATATACTCTCCTTTTTTTTCCTACTTCATATTTTTTAATTTTACAATACCTAATTCAGAAATTATTATAAAATTTTATATTTTATAATTACACTTTTAATCGTTTATTAGCAAATATTCATACCTTAATAACATAAAATCACAATCTATTTAATCCCATATATCTTCCAAGATATTATAAACTCACCCTCTACGCGAGTCTGACCTTTCCACCGACCCGTCTCCCCACCCGAGGCACGTCAATGGCCACAGCACATATTTTCCTCTAGTGTCCGTCGGTCGGTGACGGCACATAGTGGTTTAACCAGTGGTGACCGTCTACAACTACAAGCGCAAAGGCAACAGCCTCCGCTGAGCAAGACTTCTTCTCTTCACGATTTTTTCCTCATTCTGGTTTTTCGATTGCGCTTACCTGGAAGAGAGTGTCTTGTCGTTAGTTCTTCGGTGTTTGGTGTCCGTGAGTAGTGTCTAGTTATTGTTGTTTCTTTTGGATAAAAAAAATTATTGGTGATTTGTTGTAAGTGAACACTTGTTACCCCGGTTACTGGCTTTGTCGTCCTCAGGTGATATTTTACCCACGTTGGATTATTGTTGCCGTGGACACTCCTGAAAACCTGTAAGTTTTGAACAATGTCAATTTTTAATAATGTGACCTATCTTCTTTTTTCTCAGATAGGATCGTAGATACCAGATATAAAAAATACCATTACTTATTTCGTTTTAATCATAACTTTTGCATTGTTTTTGTAAATATTTCAGTTATTTTGAACCAATAATTTGATATGTATGATACAGCTAGTTTTTTACTAATAACCTTTAAACTTTTTTTTGTTAAACCCGTTTTTTTTGTTATTTTAAACGAAGATTTTAATTTTTCCAATTGTTGTGAAGAGAAAAAACAATTTAAAATGCAAATTATTCTTTACATCTATGATGGCATTGTTAAAAATATGAATACTATAATTATATTGAATTACTTAATGCTAATAATTCTAATTGACTATGTTTTAAAGTTAATACAAGGAAATCTACAATATTTCATTTCGCTGGACAATGTGAAAAGGTTTGTTTTGTTTTGCCTATAATAAAATCACGTGTTTTTCGCTCTACTGGATACCTAGTTATAGCCTGTAGACCAGGAATAAATCGAGCTTTAAATACAGCACCCAGAAACTTTTTGCAGTATATTATGTTCAGGATGATGTCAAGAAAAAAGTTAACGATAGAAAAATGGGTGGAAATGCATAAAATTGCATTTTAAAGTGCATAAAATGTATCCAGAAGTGCATAAACATGTAAAAATAAGCATATTAAGGGCCAGCTTTTGTTACTCGGGGCTTTTTGGTGTCTGAACACGACTACGCCATCAAGACCGACCCCCGGAGTACCTGGTGCCCAACGTCATCTTCTGAAATTTCGAGTGATTTCAGCACTAAATTGATGCAAACAGATTACAGGGGGGTTTTGCTGTTGCTGAACACGAATACGCCATCAAAATCGACTCCCGGAACACCTGTTACCCACAATCACTGTCAAGGACATCATCTTCTGGAGTTTCGAAGGTTTTCGGACCACTAGACCACGTGGTGCCCAAGGTCACTGCTAAGACATGTTATCTTCTGGAGTTTAAAAGGTTTTGGGCACCAGGTGCACCGAGGATCGGTTCTGTTGGAATATTCTTGTTCAGCAAACCCAACAACCCCAAATAATCTATTTGCAACAATTTAGTGCCGTAAACATTGCAATTTTTTGTATAACAAATTTTATCAAAATTGGTAAATAAATTTTATCGATTTATCATAAATATGCTTAACGTCAAATTTTGAGATCCAAAAATGTCAAATTAAGGCGCTAGGTGTCGCGTCAGTTATGCACAGAGCGAAAGCCTGTAAACTATTTGTTTCATCATTCTCTTTGACTTTATCACTACGTGGAATTCTTCTTCTTCTTCTTGTAGTGCCTATCCGTTTCGGATGTTGGCGACCATCATGGCAATCTGTACTTTGCACACTGCTGCTCTGAAAAGATTTGTAGTGGTTGTGTTGAACCACGTACGTAGATTTTTCAGCCACGAAATCCTTCGCCTTCCTGGTCCTCGCTTTCCCTCTACTTTTCCCTGTAAGACCAGTTGCAGCAGTCCATATCTTTCACTGTTCCTCATGATGTGACCGAGGTATTCGATTTTGGCTGTTTTTATTTTGATTAACAGCTCTTTTTCTTTTTGCATTCTCAGCAAAACACCCTCATTAGTAATGTGGTCGGTATAAGATATCTTCAGCATTCGACGATAAAGCCACATCTCAAAAGCCTCAATTTTCTTGCAGGTGGTGTCTGTGAGAGTCCACGACTCAACTCCGTACAACAGTATAGGGAAGATATAACATCGTAGTAATCTGATTTTTATGGGTATCGACAAATCATGACATTTGAACAACTTTGCCATTTTTTGAAATGCAGATCTTGCTTTCTCTATCCTACATTTGATTTCTATAGAATGGTCCCAATTTTCATTGACGTTCGTACCAAGGTAGGTATATGTCTTTACTCTTTCTATTTGTTGACCATTTACACTGATTCGTCCAAATTGCTGTTTGTTCCTAGAGATAATCATACATTTTGTTTTCTTAGTGTTTAGTGAAAGTCCGTATCTCTGACTGACCTCCGCGATTCTGTTCATTAACTCCTTAGGGCTTCAGAACCGTCAGCGAATACCACATTGTCGTCTGCGTATCTTATGTTATTGATACATTCTCCGTTAATTCGAATTCCGGCTTCAACATCATCCACTGCTTCTTGAAAGATTTTCTCAGAGTAGATGTTAAACAGCAGGGGGGATATTATACATCCCTGACGGACCCCACGTTTGATTTTGATATCGTCGGATTCTCCTGCCTCTGTCCGGATAGAGGATGTTTGATTCCAGTACAGATTGCTGATAATCCTTAAATCACAGGTGTTAATTCCAATATGGGTTAATATCTCCATCAGCTTGTCGTGCTTTACTGTATCGAACGCTTTATGGTAATCAATGAAACATGCATAAATATCGCAATTTACGTCTCTACATCGTTGAAATAGTACTTGTATACTAAATAGAGCCTCTCTTGTACCCACTGCATTTCGAAAACCAAACTGTGTTCGGCTAATTTTTTCTTCGCACAGTCTATATATCCTTTGGTGTATAATTTTTAGAAATAGTTTTAAAATATGGCTCATTAAGCTGATGGTTCGGAAATCACTGCAGGATACGGACTTTGTTTTCTTTGGTAAAGCAACAAACGTCGACTTCAACCATGTTTTTGATATTACTCCGCTTAAATATATGTCGTTAAATATTTTGGTTAGGCGTTGAGTACCGTCGGTGTTAAATAGTTTTATGAGTTCAGCATATGCATTGTCAGGTCCAGGAGCTTTGCCATCTTTTAATTGTGATACTGCTCTTTCCACTTAATCTGATGTGATTGGTAAGTGGTCATCACATATGTAGGATGGAGGTTGTTCGGATCTAGTATCATCAAAGAGTTCCTCTATGTATTTTGTCCAAATGCAGATTTCTTAATTTCTGTCTGTGATGATATTCCCCTGTTGGTCTCGCAATTTGCTAGCTGTGTTGGATTTCTGAAGACCAGCTGCTTGTTTCACCTTTTTATGCATGTTAAACGTATCATGTTTTTGCTCTAACGACTCTATCTCTTCACACTGTGATTTTGACCAATTTTCTTTGGCCTTTCTTATTTCAGTTCTTATTTGTCTCTGAATCGTGTTGTATATTATTTTGTTGTTTTTTGATTTTCTTCTTTCTTCCATAAGTTGTAGTATATTGTCGTTCATCTAACTTTTTCTCATCTCTTTCTTTTCTATTAGATATTCTTCTCTGATGCTGTTAAAGGTTTCACATATATTTTGGAGTGATTCTTCGGCATTATATGTTTGCTCCATATTAATTAGTTTCTCTGAAAGAATCTGTGCGACTGTCTCTTTTGTTTTCTTATCTTTTAGTATTCTCATATCGCACTTTTTGTTGCTGTTCTTTTTTGCAACCTTCTTGAATCTATACCTAAATTTACCAACAACAGAAACATGATCTGATGATACGTCAGCACCGGGGTAACCCTTAACCGATAGGCATCCATTACGGAATCTCTTGTTCACCATTATGTAGTCAATTTGATTCCGTATTACGTTTCCTGGTTGATCTTGCGGGGAGACCCAGGTGTACAAGCGTCTTGGTGGTAGTTTGAAGAATGTGTTTAGTATTGCAAATTCTTCTTCTTCTACAAACAGTTTTAATCTGTCTCCCCTTTCATTTCTCTGGCCTAGACCAAAATCACCTATGAATTCACCGCTTCTCCCTTTACCAATTTTCGAATTGAAGTCACCCATAATAATATTTATATCTTCTTTTTTAAGTCGTTTAAGTGACTTTATCAACAACTCATAGAATTGCTCTAGATCTTCTTCTGGTTTATCGCTCGTGGGGGCATACCATTGGGGCATACACTTGTAATATATTTAATTTGACGGGGCTAGTATTCAGTTGGATTATTATTAATCTTTCAGAAATAGGTATAACATTTGTAACATATTGACGTAATTGGGGAGACACGATTATTCCAACCCCATATACAGGGTGAGGCAAATAAAGGGCCTATTAGAAATATCTCGAGAACTAAAGGCAACAGAATCCTGAAAATTGGAATAAAGGGGTTTTGAAGGATGATCTATTAAATGAAAATATTTACATCTCTTTCCAACTTCCGGTTATACCGGAAGTTGCTTATAACTTCGTTTTTTTAAATGGGACACCCTGTATATTTTTACATTTTTGGATTCTCCTTGATGTCTTCTTTCTTAAAATATCAGGTTTTGTAATATTATACAGGGTATTTTAAAAGATAATTACGTTTCTTTATTAATTTCGTAGCAAAATTAACACCCTATAGAATTGTAGTAGTTTGACATCTAAAACTCTACTTACGTTCAAATGATTTTTAATATACTCTACTATTGTTAAGAATCATTAGTATAGCTAAATTTTTAATTTTAGTATACAGGTTTGGTCGAAACTCGGAATGAGTATTTTCTGAGTTTTCTTAAATGGAACACCCTGTATTTTAGTATTGTAATGAAATGATATTTTATGGTACTTTTTTATTTCTTAAGCATTCCCTATACCTAACTGCTTTGATTTGTGCTTAATTGTTAATCGCACCAACAATCTTAACTACGTAGGTATTTTGATAGCTAAACCATTATTGGTAATTTTAAGGACCAGTCTGGATTAATATGTATTTATTTCTGAAAAATTATTTGGGATTGAGTTTTCACGGCCAACCTAATAAAATTTTACGTATTTTTTATTGCAATTAATGTTTAGCTTGAATCACCAATAACTCCCAAATTAAACCAGTTAGGTATTGGGAATGCTTAAGAAATAAAAAAGTACTATAAAATATCATTTCACTACAATACAAAAATACAGGGTATTCTATTTAAGAAAACTCAGAAAATACTCATTCCGAGTTTCGACCAACCCTGTATACTAAAATTAAAAATTTAGCTATAATAATGATTCTTAACAATAGTAGAGTATATTAAAAATCATTTGAACGTAAGTAGAGTTTTAGATGTCAAATTACTACAGTTCTACAGGGTGTGAATGTTGCTACGAAATTAATAAAAAAAAACGTAATTATCTTTTAAAATACCCTATATAATATTACAAACCCTCATATTTTAAGAAAGAAGACATCGAAGAGAATCCAAAAATGTAAAAATATACTGGGTGTCCCATTTAAAAAAACGAAGTTATAAGCAACTTCCGGTATAACCGGAAGTTGCAAGGAGATGAAAATATTTTCATTTAATAGATCATCCTTCAAAACCCCCTTATTCCAATTTTCATGATTCTGTTGCCTTTAGTTTTTGAGATATTTCTAATAGGCCAGTTATCTGCCTCACCCTATATATGTTGACCATCGTCATCTCCTGAGTGGTATACCATATGGTTGTCAACAATACAAGCATTACTATTTGGCCACCTCATTTCGCTTCCCGGGAATTGGCGGTTCCATTTACGCGGGATTGGTTTCCCTAATTACATTTCTCAGTTTCTATCTTGGATCATATCGATATAAATCTCCTTTACTGATATGTCTCACCCCAGGTCTTCTTTGGTCTTCTCCTCGTACACCTTTCAGAAACCTGCAGTTCAAGAATTCTTCGTTTGGGTGACTGACGTCTCGACGTTGAACATGACCAAACCATTTTAACCTATGCTCTCTCATTTTGGCATCAATTGGTGCCACTCCCAGACTTCCCCTAATATACTCATTCCTAATCTTATCCTTCCTTGTCACTCCAGTCATCCATCTAAGCATTCTTATTTTCGCCTTCGTTGTTCTTCTTTTTTTTTTAACTGCCAAACATTCAGTTCCGTACATCGTAGCTGGCTTTATAGCTGTTTTATAGAAATTTCCCTTTAGCTTCATTGGAATTTTTCTGTCACGCAACAAACCACTCACTTCATTCCACTTCATCCATCCAACTCTAATTCTACTACATGCATCGTCATCTATTTCCCCATTACTCTGTAATAGCGATCCCAGGTAGTTAAAACTATTACTTTTCACAATAATTTCCAAATACTCTGTTTTTGTGCTACTACGTTTTAAACCTTTTTCATCGAGAGCTTGTCTCCACTGTTCCAGTTTTTGTTCAAAGTCGCTTTCACCATTTTATACTAACACTACATCAACAGCATACATTAAGTACTAGGGAATGTTTCCTGTAACTTCACTGTTATCAGTCTCTCCCACACCTGTCCTAACACTAGTTGTTGCTCTCTCATACATATCCCTCACAATCTTTACATATTCACCCGGAACTGCTTTGTTATTGTGTCCACCACATAATCTTTCGAGGAATTCTATCATATGCTTTCTCAAGATTAATGAACCATTGTATAAGCGTTTGTTTCTTTATTCCTGTATTTTTGCATCGGCTACCTTACAATGAAAATTGCATCTGTTGTTGATCTGTCCTGCATATACCCAAATTGATTATCGGATATTCCGGTTTCTGCACGTATCCGTCTATCAATTACTCTCCCATATTTTGATGGTGTAACTAAGTAGTTTTATGGCCCTGTAGTTTGTACATTGTTGTATCTCCCATGATTTTGTAAACAGGTACTGATGTACTGCTTCTCCATTTGTCTGGCATTTATCCAAATTCCATAATTATATTAAATAAACCTGTTAGCACACAGAGTTCTACACAGAGTTATACAAATCAGGAAAAAAAGATGACAATGCGCAACCTCCAATTACAGTAAAAACTGGGGTATTAAATCAAGGATCGGATTTAATGCTCGATATAACAAAATCAGAAATCAAAGAGGCTCTGAAGAAAATGAAAAATAATCGAACCCCAGGTGAAGATGGAATAGTATCAGAAGCACTAAAAATTGGAGGAAATATACTACTTGAAAAAATTAAACAACTTTTCAATATCTGCCTTCACAACGCCAATATTCCAACAGACTGGAACAACGCTACTATGATTCTATTACACAAAGCAGGAGACAAAGCCAATTTAGAGAATTACAGACCGATTAGCCTCCTCAGCCATTTATATAAGTTATTTACGCGAATAATAGTTAAGATAATGGAAAGAAAGTTAGAGACTTATTAACCAAGAGAACAGGCAGGATTCCGAAAAAATTACGGAACAAATGACCATCTACAAAGTATAAAAACCCTGATAGAGGAAGTAGTGGAATACAATAAACCCCTAGTTCTAGTTTTTATCGATTTTCATAAAGCCTTTGACACAGTTGAACTTAGCAAAATATTACAGGCGCTTAAAGAATGCAGGCTAGATTATAGGTATACAAAATTATTACACAAAATATACTTACAGGCAACAACCACTGTCAAATTACATACTAACAGTAATCGCATAAAAATAGAACGGGGGGTTAGACAAGGAGACCCAATGTCACCTAAACTTTTTAATACGGTCTTAGAACATGCTTTCAAGAGTTTGGATTGGATGACAAAGGGAATAAAAATAGATGGAGAATACCTAAACAACTTACGCTTCGCCGATGATATAGTCATAGTAGCTGAGGATCTAGGTATGGCAAGAGAGATGGTACAAGAACTCGTTGTAGCTACAAAAAATGTAGGTTTAAATATAAACATCTCAAAAACAAAAATAATGACAAATTTGGTACCCAACCAGAACATCAGTATTGGTGGGAAGGAAATAGAACTCGTAGATAGATATAAATACCTGGGACATGAAATTATGATTGGCAGGGATAACCAGACTCATGAGCTGAAGAGAAGAATCGGTCTTGGGTGGGCAGCATTTGGAAAACTGAGAGAAACTTTTAAAAGTGAGTTACCCACATGTCTAAAGAGAAAGGTATTCGATCAGTGCGTCCTCCCAGTCTTGACGTACGGATCAGAAACACTTACCTTAACTAAAGCCTCGGCTACCAAACTAAGAGTCACGCAGAGAAGAATGGAGCGGTCAATGTTAGGAATAACTCTGCGAGACAAAATCAGAAACGAAGAAATCAGGAGAAGAACAAAGGTGACTGACGTCATCGAGAGGATAGCCAGGTTGAAGTGGAGATGGGCAGGACACGTAGCCAGAATGACAGATGGGCGATGGACGAAGAGGTTATTGGAATGGAGGCCAAGAGAAGACAAGAGAAGCGTCGGTCGACCGCCTACAAGATGGACTGACGACTTAAGAAAGGTAAATAAAAACTGGATGAGGGCGGCGCAGGATAGATGGGGTTGGAAACGAGGGGAGGAGGCCTATGTTCAGCAGTGGACTTTTGAGGCTGGATGATGAAACCTGTTAGCCACCTTGTTCCTGTCTCTCGTAACGCTCTCCACACTTACTCAGAAATATCATCTTCTCCAACAGATTCTCCTTTATTTATTTTTGAAGTGCTTGAACCACTTCTTCGATATTTACAAAAAATAACGATCACACTATCAGATAACAAAAAATATATAGTTCAGTTTAATGAGATAAATAAGGTTTCGTACACTTATGGGATCAAAGTCATACTAACTGCTATTTTTATATTTACCTACGATTGGTAAGTTTTCAATTTTACAAGATAATAAAATATTACTAATATTAATGGTAATTTTGGTATTGCCAAAAAATTTTTTTCGGCACATACTGACGCCTTTCGAATACGGCGCCGGGGGCACTGCCCCTCTTCGCCCTTATGGACGGCGCGGCCCTGTGTTTATGCACTTTAAAATGCAACTATTATATGCATTTCCACCCATTTTTCTATAGTAGACTTTTTTCTTTACATCACCCTTTACATAATGCAAAAAGTTTCTAGGCGCTTACTGCATTTAAACATCGATTTATTGTGTGCTGAATGCCCTGGTCTACTGTAAATAAATCGACATCCTAAACCCCCTCACACAGCAAATGAGGTCTTTGCCTCAATGTCATTTGGATCAGAGAGTGGTTGTGGTCATCATTGGATCTGTGTATTATGTCCTGTTTTTAGGCGTCTGTCACCTCTCCAGGACGTGATTTGTTTTGCGGACTGGTTTCGTTGTGAAAGCACTGACGGTGTTCGATGTCAATGTTGAGGATGCTGTTCCTGCGAATGAGGTCATCTTCAGAGGTTGGTCAAAGGAAAAAGGGTTTGAATGCTAAAACGGTTCTTTTCACCCATTTTTCTATAGTAGACTTTTTTCTTCACATCACCTTTAACATAATGCAAAAAGTTTCTAGCTACTTACTATATTTAAAAATCGATTTATTGTGTGCTGAATGCCCTTGTAAATAAATCGACATCCTAAACCCCCTTACACAGCAAATGAGGTCTTTGTCTCAATGTCATTTGGATCAGAGAGTGGTTGTGGTCATCATTGGATCAGTCTGTTATGTCTTGTTTTTAGGCGTCTGTCACCTCTCCAGGACGTGATTTGTTTTGCGGACTGGTTTCGTTGTGAAAGCACTGATGGTGTTCGATGTCAATGTCGAGGATCCTGTTCTTGGGAATGAGGTCATCTTCAGAGGTTGGTCAAAGGAAAAAGGGTTTGAATGCTAAAACGGCTCTTTTCAGAAACTTTTTGTGAGTGACTGATTTATATATTTCACCGGTTTATAGCGTCCTGCGCCTTCCGGTTCCTGTCTTCCAACCGCGTCGATCTGTCCAATCTTCTGGTCATAGATCTCGCTAAGACCTAAGACATTGCTTTCTGTATTTCACTTATCCAAGTAGTTTTTACTTATCCTGTCCTTTTTCCGGGGATTGCCATTCCATTATCAGCTTTGGGAGTCGATGTTCCTCCAATCTTTGTACATGGCCATACCAACAAAATTGTTTTTCTTGAAAATCCAAGAGTGACTGATTTGAAATATGTATTTAAAAGTTTTAAAATGGTTTGATACGCGTTGAGAGCCCCTGTGACTGTCTTCTCCCTATGGACAGGTATAATTGTGTAATGAGATCGGAAAACCACAGAAAACTGATCTCTCCCTGTCCCTATAATAAAGTAGAGTTGTGTCCAGGATGTCGACGTATTCATCAGAGAGTTCGTTGCTGGCAGAGGTCAGCAGTTTTGTTGGGAGGAAGGGTAGCTTGCGCTTAGAATGTCTTATGAATACATTACCCAAGGAAAAGCAGGTTGTTTTGAGGATGTTTATGGCTCTGGAGTTTTGGTCTTTGGTTGTGTGTATAGCTTCTCACTTATGAACTGGATTATGATATGGATTGGTCTATTTTCCACATAAATCGTTGAGTAGGCCGACTCTTCTCTTAACTCTGTTATGGATTTCGATCAGATCTTTTCTCCAGTTTAGTGTTTTAGTAAA